>NC_086337.1:33872440-34209226 GCF_032445375.1 Bacillus rossius redtenbacheri | reverse complement strand
GCTGTTTATAGGCACGCGCCGCCGGCCCCCCGGCCGGTACCGCCGCAACCGCTATGTCCCTGCATTTGAAATCTGTAATATCTTCGAAAATATTCACTTAAATTACATTCTGTAAAGGGCCGTATTGATCTATATTAAATGCACAATGTATTTAAGGTACTTAATTGGATAAGGATTAATGCTGTATTGCTTAAAATCGCTTCGTAAATAAGCCATTATTTTGTCGTAAAAAGTAAAGGATAAAAAATTGTTATCGTGGGTTATCCCTAAGAGATAGACATATACCATCCCGGGCTTTTTTGTATACCTTTTTAAGGTGTGCAATACTGTAGCACATTATTTTGATCTATCTCGTAGGGTTCAGCCAGCGTTTGCAATCAATTTAAGCGTAAAAAAAATGTGTTTATTTACGACATCACATTAGAAACCTATAAAATTATCAGTGTTTCTCTACTATATTATGCATATTACTATATTATGTATGTATACATATAAACCTTTCTCTTGAATCACTCTATCTATTAAAAAAAACCGCATCAAAATCCGTTTCGTAGTTTTAAAGATCTAAGCATACATAGGGACAGACAGACAGCGGGAAGCGACTTTGTTTTATACTATGCAGTGATGTACAACATGAGAACACATGAATTTACTCGTTACCGAGATAAGATGTCACACATCACTGGCAAGTACTGAAAGACCCGCTTAAATATTTTGCCCTGTTTTTTTTTTTTTGACGTGACAACGTCTAATAAATCGATGAACGCCGGCTGCACGCACGAAAAAGTGTCCCGTTACGCACATTGTCCCGTTCCACTGTGTCCCGTTACGCTCATTTTATATTGCTCTTTGCTAACCTGAACCTCCTAGCATTGCGACCGAGTCCGTGGCGTAATTCTATTTTCATGCATTTCAATGTAACATTTTCATTGCTCTTTGCTAACCCGTTCCTCCTAGCATTGCTGCAGAGTCCGTAGCACAAATATATTATTTTTGACTGCATCTTGGTGTTGGGTAAGCCATTTTCCTTCACATCATCCTTGAAACACTCCCGTTCGTTTCCTACTTTTCTTATCATCGTCCTATCCTTAACAGAATAACACAGATTGGAAGAAGTTAAATAGCAAACATGTATAAAAGTTATAGTTAAAATAATCTCTTCGTTAAAGTAATAAACATATTTGAATTAATGAGTGCAAATAAAAGTAGTATTATCAATTAAATTGTAGATTTAATTTCACCCCTTCTTTGTATCCATACAAAATAGTGGTAATTCAATAAAAATGATTCAATTTTATTCATAAAAGTATGCAATCATTTCATCAATGTTTTGTTATGACGTTGTCACGTTAAACTATCGTCCGTAAACTGACTTTACAGACAACCAATTTTTTTTTTTTTTAAATCCCCACCGTGGAAACAATTCCTGGATCCGCCACTGTCGAGCGATGTGCGAGGAAGGCTGCCTGTAAGGGTGATCCGTGGCTGCATCAGTGGGAGCGGAAGTCGGTGGTTAGGACCGGAAGTGGCCCTGTGGCGGGGAATTTCCAATGGTTCGCGTGTTACCTATGGCATGATTAAGTTAAAAAAAAAGTGTTATTATTTTTAAAAAGTCGTTTTTTCTTAACAAGCGGAAATTTTATGTAAATATAACTAGCTTCAGTATGATTATTACCTATATTATTATCACATCAATAATATTAACTTTTAAATTTTTTAAAAATCTTCATATCTGCTTATGTTGAATAATGGATTAAGTTTTTAAGTAGATTTTTAAATACTTTGCCTCGCAAAGAAACGTATTATAGGATAAAAGGATTGTAGAAAAATATTTTTATCTTAGTCGAAAATAAATTTTTTCAAAGCGCGAGCCATTTATATTTATAATAAACCTCTATCTTTATAGTGTTGGTCAAAATAAAAGGAGGTATAAATGTTTTATCCCTTAAGCCTAAAAACATTCTAGGTAAGGTTCCTGGTGATTTGGAAGGATTCAGTAAACGTAAAGTCATTCGTCCGAAATGTCGAGGAAATTATTTCCGTTCAAACGAGTGTCGGTTAAATGACGGTAAGGATTGAATTGACTATCTGCGAAAAGACCTCGGTCTTTCGCCTGTCATTCAAACGTATTTTCGGCATACCGTCACGCCACCGTTTGAGGTGTTATCCGAGCAGATAAAATAATTTCATCTGCGTCTGTGAAACCGGCTTCGGAGACTTCCATATCGGATGTAAGTGCGAGAGAACCTGATTGGTTCAGTAGCAACGTGACACCAGCCAAAGTCAACCATGCTTACCGGCACGTGAGAAAACCCACGCGTGCAGCTAACTGCTACGGGATCCTGGTGTTTACCCGTTAAGCTACCTTTGACGTGCTTCGCATATCAAAACGATGAACCACCCAACTTCCCCCCTCCCCCTTCCTTGTCTAAGGCTGGCAAAGCATTCATCCTCTCTCTATATATCTCTCTCGCTCTCGGTGGTTGGGTCAGTGACTTCGCCAGTGATCTCAGCCATCGTGGTGACATTTGCTGCTTCCGAATGTATTTTCCTAATGAATCCATTAGCTAAGTGTTTCACTAAAAGAGAATCGCAGTGGTTGCGTTGCTTCCGAATTCCCCCGAGGGAATCCCTATATGCGTCCATTTCACTGTAAAAAATCTTCACCTAAAATTTATGATTAAAGTTGGTTACAAATTACCCAGGGATCTTCGTAAATTTAATGTTATTTTATTAATTTTACGGGTGTTGAGTTCAAGCAATAATAATCATAGTATATTAATCAAACAACGAAGTGATGGAGATCACCGCAGGAAATAAAACGTGTCTGCATGGCTGCAACGCGCGCTGCAAGCGAAACTTCACACACATGTATGTTGTGGTAAAATCAATGAGTGGGAATGCACATGTTCAGGAGTGAGCAAGCATTCAAGCGCAGAAGTATGCATTTGCACAGTTATGCAAGTGCACAACCATAAAGGTGAGCAAGGAAACTTTAAAATATTAACTGTTCAGTGAATTTAAACAAGATTGGCATATTTTAATAAAAATTTCCTAGACAAAAAAATCAGATCAAAAGCCAGGGTTTAATCGAAGCCATTTCTAATAGTTTAAATTACCGGTTGCTTTGTGCTTCTAACAGCTGTCTGCGTTTGATGGTGGCAAGCAACGTTTACGATTCAGGCAGCGAATTCTCGAGGTGGTCAAAGAAAGTATATGTTTATGATTTGCAACCAGAAATCTTGGAGTTTTGAAAGCGATTATTATATTTATTAGTTTATTTATGACGCTCTACATTATTTTGAAGAATTATACACCAAATTTAATGTCCAAGTTTTGTATAAGAAGTTAATTTGCAAAAGGAACAACATAAGAACACATGAGTTGGCTTGTTACCGAGGTTATATGTTTACAAACGACTGGTGAGTACTGTAAGATTCGCTCACTTTTTTTTTCAACCTTGACGAATACAAGAATGCATGCGAGTTCAAAGCTCCGTTGGTTCAATGCTCACATGCACAAGTCCGCAAGTATTCAGGTACACTTATTATCCCCCTAACCCTTTCAGCGATCAAGTGCCCCACTCTTATTGTTTCACTTTTCTTTCCTCTCTGAACGTTGCACGTACGTTACGCTCTGATAACGTCACTGTCACAACTTATCCTTTCGACTATAAATATATTTCACTTCGAAATGCTCCGTGAGCAAGAACACAAAATTTTATTCAACTCTGACTATTGATGGCGATTTGACGGGCCTTAGGTATCTTTCATAACCTTTGATTCTGAACACACATTTCGGTTGGTATTCATCGTACCGTTTCTACTTATATCCCACGTATTTTTCTGTTGGTAGCATGACAAAATAAAAGGTTAGGTATGTCGATTGCTTAAAACCAGTATATGATATTATGTGATATTTTAGCAGAGATATTTTTTGACGTGATAACGTCTTATAAATAGATGAACGCCGGCTGCACGTACGAAAAATCATGACTCATTGCCACGTTCCGCCTGAGCCGAGCGTGCAATAACCGGACAACTACCGTGTGAGAAAATCTTCTATAATATCAAACAGGTTCAGGCGGCCTTTTTAAAAGCAGAAATTTAAAAAAATTGATTAATTTGTCCAATTTCGTCATTTCAAATTAACAATTTATTGACATTGATTTTTATTTCAGTTTATTTCTATAACTAATTGTTCGTGATTATATTTAAACAAATTATTTAAATTAAATTTGCGAAAACCTCTAAATAATATTTGAAAATTAAAAAGTATGCAATTTTTAATCAATGTTTTCTTATGACGTTATCACGTAAAATTATCGTTCGTAAACCGACTTTACAGACAACCCCCTTTTTTCTATTTTTCTTTAGAATGTTTTTTCTCCCAATTTTTTTATTAAAGTGAAGTATTTTGGGAAGTATAACTTACCAAAAGGAAAGTTTAACGTAAAAAATAAGCAAGTGCAAGAAGTTGTTGCTGTAGTAGTTTTATTTTCTCAATAGTTTCAAGTTTGCTACGGAAACACAGGGATCAAAACCCGCACCGTTCCTAAGTTTAACGAATTAAATTTATGTAAGGTAAGGTTCAATCAGTGTAATTTATAATAGTACTTTATTTGTTGTCAGGAGATAAGTTAGGTTAGTTTCTGTTATCGCAAATAAAAAGAAAAGGTGGGTTAGGTTAGGGTCACCTTAATTTAAAATACTTTCTTACCGTACACTATATAATACGTTTCAATTTTTTTTTTTTTCACGAGCTGTCGGAAAACTTCGGACAACTTCGGAACTGTTCGGTTGTGGCTCTCATCCCTGTGAAATGTAGGCTTGCCAGTTTGCTACGGCAATGCACACGGTTATCAACATTGACGACACACATTTTGCACTAAACATTGTATTTTCACGAATCAAATGAGACAAAAACTTTAAATGCTTAAAACTTTTACAGTAAAACACATAAAAAAAATTATATACACAATTACTCTGTGAGTAAATTAAACATTTTATTAACGTAAAAATATAGTTTTTCGACCAAAGTTTTAGATAAAACAGAGTGTTGTATGTAAAGTCGGTTTACGGACGATAATTTTACGTGATAACGTCATAAGAAAACATTGATGGAAAATTATATACTTTTTAATTTTCAAATAATACTTACAGTTTTTGAAAATTTAATTTTAAATAATTTGTTTAAAAAATATCATGAACAATTAGTTAAAAAGTCCGCCTTAACCTGTTTGATATTATAAAAGATTTTCTCGCACGGTGATTGGCGGGTTCTTGCGCGCTTGGCTCAGGCGGAACGTGCCAATTTTTCGTGCGTGCAGCCGGCGTTCATCGATTAACAAGAAGTTATCACGTCAAAAAAAAGTTTATTTAACGCACACGCGTAAACTATTCAGTTAGTTGCTTACCCTTTTTTGCGTCACTGATTCATATCTGAGGCTCACAAGTCTCGCGGATTACGATGAAACACACTCCCGCTAGCGTTGCTACGTAATCATGGAACGCGGTGCCGTGTTCCGTAAGCGCGCGCGGTTAGAACCGCACGTATTAAGGGGAATGTTCCTAATCAGCTCGCAGTTCATGCGTGCTCTTGCCTTGCCGGCGGTACAACGCAGTCATCATCTAAATGGCTCCCCCAGGGGAGATATGTTTTCACCGACGCCAAACAAACAAGCGCTATCTTGTACTCAAGCCCGTTATCGTCCACAACTTAAGTTCCTTCGTTTTTTTTTCCTTCGGCCCTTAGAGTAACGTTTTATTAAGGCTAGTTTTTTTCTCTCGATATTTTCCACCGTGCGATTACGCACTTTGCAAGAAGGTTTTTTTAAATTTTCGTTCTAATAAATCATATTATTATTGTTTTCTATCTATATTATAAAACTATAATCTGACGAATGTAAATTTTGACCAAATAGCACAGAGTGCTGGCGTGTCAATATGTATTGTACCAAAACCATGTAAAGTGTACTCTATATGAAAATAAAAACTCTTGAATTGAAATTGATTACGCAAACAGGCTTAGAAGGTTAGGTAGACAGACGGTGTGCAAACAAACCTTAACGCGCCATCCACAAAACCGCTCAACATTTATTAAAAGTGTCTGATTAAGAATATCTTTAAAATGCTATTGCACTTCTCTACGCAAGCCTCGTTTGATGATTCCATCTTCGACATATATATTCTTTTGGACAGCGAAAAAAAGAATGCTCAAACGAGTGTTATTAAGTTAGCTTTTCAGGTAAGAAAAATTCTACACATTAAGATAAAAAGTAAAGGGCAGTGTCGGAATCTTTTATCTTAAATGTTTTACCATAAAACTATAGGGTCACCGATTGAAGTCCCTATAGGCCAGTTGCACCATTCACCTCTTCGATCGCGATCCAAAGATATACGCAAAAAAAAAAAAGATCTGTCAATCATCCCTCTAAACGTTGTGCCAACACCATCGTACATCTCGTGAACTGAAGTTCATGCATTTAATCTATGACAACTTGGGGCAGTAGGGTCGAATAAATGTAAGGTGTAACGATATGAGTCGCTACAGTCGATTGTGACACGGGTAGATAATGATCAGTGCTGTTCACACAGCATAACGGCACATCTCCGGCTGATAACTCAATTTTAATAACGACTGAAACAACATAGTTTACATAAATTAAAGCAGTTAGAAATATTCATGGTGCTTGATTTTTTTTTTAAAAAAATCGCTATTTAATTTAGAAAGTCATTCTGACAAAATGCAAAGCTTTATTAAAGCACTAAACAAAACACTTAAAATAGTGTATTTCACGTGAGACGTGATTGTAACATTAGAATTAGTAGCAGTTTCTTATGAACGACCTGAAATATCGTAAAAAAAACGCTCTATATTTACGTCTGATTAAAGTAACCTGCTTAGTCTGTTCACGCTGGGTTCATCCGAGATCATTGTCCAAGTACCGCCCTAAATGCCAATATTTCAGCTGGAAGTTGTCAATGATCTTCGCTCTGCGCTCACGACACAGTGGTGCAACAGAAAACGTGGTCGAAACGCGATCAAACCAGTCTCTTACTTTGGATCACGCTTGAACCCCAAATTGTGGAACTGGCGTTTAGAGGCGCGTCACCGACAAAAAGACAGCGCGCCAGTTCGGTGCCTGGCGCGTAGAGGCTGCGAGGTGTGTGTTGCGCGAGCTAATGTCGCCCTTAGCGCCTCCACGCTGCAGTTTGCTTGGGACTACTATGATATACCGACACAGTAAATTGTCGTCATGTCCTACGTGTTGGGATGGAACACACGAAATCGCCCCGTTAAAGTCCACGACCATCGATATCTCAAAAGTATATGGGGTTTTATGAGTGTCCTATAGCACCTTATTGAGTGAAAGCAACAATATAGTCTTTTTCATCGAATCATTTTGTACGACAATTAATTAATTTTGTTGTCGAATTAAAAGCTAGTATTCTTTGAACTGTTAGAAAATATATTTTATCACAGATATGCTAATTATAAAACACAGTTACGACCTATTGTGGGGTGAACTGGATTCGTAAGGGATAGCCCAATTAAGTTTGATTACAGTTTTGTTGATTACTAATATGTACATTACTAATAAATAATTGTACTAAAAATATCTGAACACTAACCACTAGCACTTAAAAATGTTTATTTGCAAGTCACTCAATGTCTGCCAAGTTCCACAGTTTGCACTTCTCACTGGCGCTAGGCTCAACAGTGGTTCACCCCTTACCACGCGCCTGTCCACATACACATTCTTGCGCCTTTCGGTCGCACTATCGCGATTCCTTCGCTCCGCGGCGCGCCACTCTCGAGGGGGTCTCTCATCCTCTTCGCCGATGTCGCACTTCCCTTCGCTCCTAACTCTCGCAGAACTCTCCGAACTCGCTCGGTCGTCTTTCCAGAACTGACGAGAGCGGCCTGTGACGAGTCGCGTCATCGCGGGCCGGACCCGACGCCCGAAAAGTCGAGAAAGGCGGCGACCATTCACGCCACTACGCGCGGCGGCCCGCGGAATCCCCAAGGCCGCTCAAAGATTGATAACAGCGCTGAGGAAGAACGATGCGGGGTGAGCGGGGTTAGTGAAGGGGTTAGTGACGACCCCTGTAATCCGGCCAGGCACGCGTGGCATGCCTTACGTCAGTGGACGACACGTGACACGGCGCGTGACGTCAGTGGCCGCTAGCCCGCTCCGAACCTGACGCACATCGCTGTCTTCTCTCTCGCGTTCACAACAATAATTTATAAAATGAACCAACTTTGCGCATGTTTTAAACATAATATCTTGCAAGATTATACGTAGGTGCTTTGAATGATTCTGGAAACGGGGAAGATCGATTCAAAACAGGTTCGGGGACATTCGCCGTTGCTGATTTACAGTGGATGTCATATAAGATAGAAAAACTGCCAATAATCGACCGCAAAAAACGAATACTAAACCCACGGAGAATGAGTTGAATCAGCTGAATTGAAATGAAATAGAGTACAGAGACGTCCGTGGAGGAGAATGCAGTAAAAAATTAATAAATTACGGTACAGTCGAACACAGTGGGCTGAAAATTACAAGATAGTTGAACCATGTTTGTGCCATACGTTTCTAAGCAAAACGACTTCAAAGCAAGGTTATATTAACCGAATCGACTTGTTTTCAGTTCTTACAAAACTACTGGCCACTTTTGCGTAAGACTCCAAGCAGTCTATGTGTAACTTTGTAAGTTTCTCACTCAAACCAGTGACATTAAACCTATATAGTAATCTTAAATGTTTGCTAAAACGGCCGTAATAAGTTGTTGAACGTCGCAATTGCTTTTTTTGTTATTATGCCTAATGTTTTGCCTAGGTTGTGCCCGTTTTTGTAGTTCGTGTATATCTTCTCAAAGTTTATTTCGGGCTTGTGTTCGTTCGGGCTGGATTTGTTGTGTCGTCTTGAGCTCTATGACTCTTAGCCAACTTGAACATTTTTTATATTTTTTCCGCGTGTTTTATATGACCTTAGTATTGATATCTTAAGAATCAAGACAAAGACTTAGTCACGACTTAAAAATATCACTGCGCATACGAATGTAATGTTTTATGATTGTCAGGATGTTCGTAGGTTTGAATTACTTCAATTATTTTCTTTTGTTGAATAACAAAAAACTAGAAGATAAATTTTTGGTTATTTCATACAAGCATACCTGAAAAAAAAAACTTTTTAAATTAATTGAATCTTATAATTTTATAAATGGTTAGACAATAAATCTTTCTCTGAGAAAGTTTTACAGAAAATTCCTGATACAAGTGAAGGTTGTGCATAATATATATTTTTTTCTTTTGTGGTCTGAACTCCTACCAACCCTCCAATGCAAAGTAGTTCGGAAAGTTTGTCGAGAGCCGAGCAAGCTCGCGCGAGGCAACATTGTAGCGAACAAGAATATTCCATTAGGCTTCGACACACGACACGATCGCGTATGCACACACGTACGCACGCACGCACGCACTCACATACACATACGAACACGAACACACACACACACACACGCGCACGCCACATACAACGTCAACATTTATTTTTTATCTTTTTGTATCTAGGAAAGGCATAATGTATAACGCAATTCTTGTACTATGACATTCGTTGCATAACGAAAAAAAAATAAAAATTGAAGTCGAAACCAGTATAATACTCAGTTATATATATATATATATATATATATATATATATATTTAAACTTCTATAAACAAGTAACAGAACTTGTTCTCGACTGGTCGCATTTTCAGTTATAACAGATGCAAAAAGAGTTTGGTAAAGATAATATCATGTTTCCTCAGTGGATATGCAAAATACTTTTTGTTTTGAAACTACAGCATTTTATTGAAATTTGTCTTACTTTTATTGTATGAGAACTTTATCATACATTTATATGTTTTTTCTCTTAAATTTGTAGAATAAATACCATTAATTATTTGGTGGATTATAGCTTAAATAATTTACTGGTTAAAACCATTACATTTCAAGGATTATAATCATCAGTTTTACGGTGTACTCTAGAGTATGCACTCATATACATTTCTTAAGAAACAACTTTAAGAGACGAGTGTTTATCGAGGTCTTATTAATTACTTTTGTAATTTATTTGAAACTAATTTTTTTTCCTCTGCATAGAACTCTACACTTTCAATTTGGAAGATAAAAAAATTTGCATAAATGAAAATGGTTTCCGTTTTCTAAAGCATTCTTTTCGAACCTTCCTTTGTAACTGAGAAGGAATGCTAACTTCTTATTACTTGCAAGGCTAACGTTTGAGTGACAGAATTAATGTTGCCTTGCTGTATTTTCAGATTATTTTGCTTTTGCCCACGAGAGAGTTGAAACATTACACTTTATGGTCCTTGTAGGCCATATTAATAACTAAAAGGAGTCATTCAGGTAATGAGGTAGTTAAAATTATTCCTTCCGATCGTGAAGTTACTGGTTGGAATGTAAAAAACACGGATAAGCAGTGGATGGTGGTTTGTGTTGTGGTTATGAGTAAGCTTGCGTTTGGGGATTTTATAAACCACTGTTTCTCGTTTAGACTTCCGGATGAAAAGCTCGATTTCTGTAAAGTCAATTAAAATGAAATAAAATATTTGAACACCATAATATCTTCTTTTAAAGCCGAGACGATTCATAAGGATTTTAGTCGTCTCTCAAACGAAAACTCCGAATTATAGTTTTAAGTGTAGCTGATGGACACACTCGGTTGTGATTTCTTGTTAAACGCGTCAAAAGACAGGGAAGAAAGTGATCGTACGTTTTTGGACTCGCATTCACTGCCGTCTGCAGAGAACAATGAAATCTCGTCAGAGAATGGCCCAACATAAACACTGTGCCAAAACATCACGCCCGCAGTTGTAAAGCGCCCTTCAAGATGTATCGTGACATGGTGTGACGAAACTTCGGGCCCACTGTCATTTCTACAAACATTACTTCCACTCGAAGAAGAAGCAGTCTAAAAATGTTTCGCTTCGAATCACCAGGAAAGAAAGAAAAATTACAGAAACGTTGTTCTGAACGTTGAAGACCGAGTAAGAAAATAAGTTTATCGACAAGAAATGTCAAAAATATGCCCCCATGTCAAAAGGATGCGAGAAAAAAAAGTTGCTTACAGGGAATGTTTTGTCCCACGTTTCACCTCAATCTCACTTCGGTCGGAATAGTTACACCAAGGAACTTCCATTCCACAAAAGCAAAAGTCTTGTTATTAACAATTGCAAAACATTAGCTCTTGTGATCGCGAGTTATTACCAACATGCATCTGGTAAAAATTGCAACTGGCAGTTAAATGTTTCAGCTGTGTGTAACAAATGCAGTAGTTGGTAATCTTGTATCTAACGAGATTTAGCAACACAATCAAAATTGTAACTATTAGTTTTGGTGAAACCGCCTGATTAGATTAATGTGTTTGAAACAGTGTTTTAGTGCAGCATAAAATTTTTTTAATGATTTTAATCTATTTATTATTTTTTTTTAATTTTCACTCATACGGGAAATATACCAAAACATTTTATAGGCTAATTATAAGTCAACTTGTAATTGTAACCTACCTTACTTTTGAGTTATGAATAAATTAATACCTCGTCATTATCATTAATACATGTATAATATAAAAAAAAATTGGTAGCCTACAAGTAAATCACTACTTGTAAAATTGTGAAAAATACAATTGTTATCACAAGTTTAAAAGTGTGCTTCTGTGAATCACTCTTAACCGTAAAGTTTCACGAACTAGAAAAAAATTACTTGTTAGTTAAAAACTCGTTCTTTCGTGAAATGGGTCCCAGGTGTTTTCGCTTCTCCGTCACGAACCCATTTAAACGGCTACATCTCTTTCCCTCTTGTCTTCCCTTCTGACGCAGGGTTTCATCCAGTGTTCACTGTAAGGGTCCGTGCGCGTACCAACATTGAGCGTTGTGTACCACGTACCATGATTTTACAATAATGTCCATAAAATGTCCCAGCTATGGAATTTTATAGTATCAACTGTAAGCGTTGTAGAGGGTTGGTTCAAGATCAGAATTTTTTTCAAGCGCATGCACGAATACTAATCTGTTTTTTTTCTCGCTTACAGCGCCACCTATGATGAAAGAATGTCCCTTTCCACAATTAGTGGAAGGTGAACCTGTAAACTTTATTTGGCAACAGGATGGAGTCCTTCCCCATTGGAATCTCTTTGTACGAGAGTGGTTGAACGTCCAAGTCCCTGACCGTTGGATTGGTCGTAATGGTCGAGACGACAGAGCTCTTCTTCGCTGGATTCCACGTTCACCTGACATTAAATATGATAATTTTTTTTCCATTAGGGCTTTATAAATGATCGTGTCTACGTTCCACCTATTCCTAATGATTTGCCAGAGTTGAGGCACACAATTTAAGAGGCTATTTAATGCTTCCATTACTCCGGACGTGTAAATCAAAGTATAGGAAGATTTAGACTAATTCTACAATATCAACCCCGCTATCCTCCACAACTTCGAAATCGATCCATCAAACGGAAATTTATCCACAGAAAGTTAAAGAAAAGAAATATATTAAACAGCAAAAATGAAATTTTAAATTTAAAGTCATAACTACATAGTAATGTCAATGCACAATGACTAAAACATAAAAATACCCACAAACCAACATAATTTTATATACCTCTCTCAAACATATTGGTTTTAGTTATCCCTATAGAAATAGAAGCGCAGATGAAGTTAATTTTAAAGCAAAAAACACAAAACATTCACAGACCTTCTTTAAAATTGTAAGAGAGAGAAAAAGTCGGGAACAATGGAAATAATAAAAAAAAAATGTCAAAGCAGTCATGAGGACTGCTGACAGAAGTGAAACTTAAAACTATAAACAAACAGATGTTATTTTTGGATAGCCAAATTAAGTTTTGATAAAAATCAGAGACTTTTTAGCAATTTCTACGAAAAATATTATCACACAACAAATTTGTTTTATCACGTTAGTAAAATAACTCTTAAATTACTATAAAATACGCATTGCATAGTAATTGTATGTATTAACAATATAAATAATTATGTTCCACTGATGTACAAGGACTGAAGACGCGTATTAATAAGATATGTATTGGTATATGTCGTGTGCATTACTTGTCGATCTGTGTTATGTGCGCCATTTAGTATATATCACAGCTGACGTCACGTGACCATGTCGATGACGACTTACATGAATTTACTCCCTATCCAAACCATCCTATAGAAGTTTTCACTTCAAAAATAACCTTGTAAATTTTATGTAACATATGAACACATCAGGCAATGAAAAAAAAAATGCACGTATTAAGCCAAGCAGACGACGGGACGTCCACACTTCCTCGACACAGCTCTGACTTCCAGACCTTCGAAGGCTGTGGGAGTTGAGTCCCCCCCCCCTCCCCCTCCAGGCCCCAGACACACTTGTGCTGCTGTAATCGGATTACGAGCCGCCCGCCCCACGTGACGAACCTTCAGGACTGGGAAGAAGAGCCACGATTCCGCATGTCAATGAGCCACTTACCAACGCCAGGTGCGAGAGAGATTATATTGTCGAATAGTTTAGTTTCTTGACATTCTTTTAATACTTACGTTTTTAGTATTACGTTTTTTTAAGTGCAACTTTTACTTTGTTTGTACATTCTTACAGTCAACATGGGATAATTTATTCTTGTTTATTTTCTTTTTATATTGATTATATTCATGAATATTTATTTTGTATTGGTGGGGCGATGGAAGACTGCAATACTGAAAAACTACCATAATGACGGTATTCCGCCTGGCCTCTTCGAAAAAAGGCGGAAAATTACCATAACTAAAAACTGCCATAATTTTAAAGGACGAGGCGGAATTCGGTCTTATTTTCTTTTACACTCCATGGAATGAGTACAACTACTTTTCTCTCGAATTAGTGTGAAGAATACATCGCTAGGTAGCGTTGTAAACCCCCTAGTTGTTTGCTTAGGTTAACTTAAAGGGTTACAGATAGCGCTTCTGGCGGTGACTTTCTGTAGTTTCAGTCATAAATTAATCTAAACATATCGCACACTAATATAAACAAATGTTTCCAAAAATGGGTTATAGGAAGCAGCACTGTATACTTATAACTACGATCTGTAAAAATAAAAATATGGTAGTTTTCACATTTCCTCCTGTTTTGACAGGGGTCGACAGAAGACTGCCATACTGGAGGACTACCATAATGGAAACTGCCATACTGGAAGACTAACACAATCGAATCATTCCGCCAGGGGGTGACAGAAAAGTGCCACAATGCAAAACAATCATAAGTTTAAACGCGACCATACAGTCCTAATACTCGAACGACATGATTAAATTATGTCTATTATTTTATAAATAATTTGTATAAATAAGTAGTACACAGAGTCTTCTGATTCTAAGGGATGTTTTAACTCGAGGTCACTAGTTGAAATTAAATCCAATCTATTGACCGAAAATAACAATTACCTGACAACCGACGGTTGAGTAAGTAAAATATTTCATGATTTATATCATATGTTTGAAATTCCACGACAGATTATCACCATCAGTTGTATAGTCATATATAGTACTGAGATTGCAATTCAAGTGAGTTTATTTTTTCGTCATGTAGGGGAGGACGGGGCAAGTTGGCGATGTTAAGAGTTCGTCATTTTTTATAATTTTAATTTTGTAAATACGATTTCCTTCTTTCCACACACGATTAGAATAGTCTTTTGTCGTGGTGTAACTACATGGAAAAATCTATGTTTCTATATTATCTCCAAAATTCTGCCCTTTTAAAAATATAATGCAAATGTGCCATCTTGCCCCGTTACCGGGGCAAGATGACTTTCACTACGGGGTAAGATGACATTTCTGCACAAGTTTAAACATATTTATTTTTAGAATGCAAACTAATGTAAATTAACTAATTTAACATTGTTACATGCTTTTTTTACATATATGGCATATTATTAAAGGCTTGGTTTGTTGAAAATTACAATTAATAGTTTACTTACATAACTAATTCAGAGTTGGTGTTTTTATAAACAATAATCGCAAACAAATTTTCTTCCTTCAAAGTTCGAGCAGTCCTCATGCCACCATATGTGGCATTTGCAACACTCGATCCAATCTTCTGATGGAGGGTCGACATAAATCTCATCACACACAAGACACTGCACTTCGGATATTTGAGCTGAAGTCATGCCTGGCGAAAGTTGGAGCTTCTTGGATTTTTCTCGAGAATCGAACTTCAGTTTCTTAGTAACAGTTCCTTTTTTGGCATCTCGAGACTCATGTCTTTATTGCTTCAAACGTTCTTGTTCTATCCTCTGAGCTTTTCTCTGAACCAGCATCGCTTTCATGGGTGAGCTTGTGATGACACTTGCACATTGCTTATGACTTATCCTTTTTCTCACATATGATCTTTATTTAGGCAATGGTTTGAAATCGAAAACACTTCGGCACAGTTTTGGCTCAACAGGAGTAGCATTTCTTATAGGCCCTATCTTAATGAGAGTAGCATTTCTTGAAAGTCCTGGTTCAACGGGAGTAGAATTTCTTGAAGGTCCTGGCTCAATGGAAGCTGCGGGAGAAGTATTTATTGAAGGTCCTGGCTCAATCGGAGAAATATTTCTTGAAGATCCTGGTTCAATGGAAATGTCTTTTTTTGAAGGTCCTGGCTCAATCGGAGAAATATTTCTTGAAGATCCTGGTTAAATGGAAATGTCATTTCTTGAAGGTCCTGGCTCAATGGGAGTAGCATTTCTTAATGGTCCTGGCTCAATGGAAGTAGCATTTATTGAAGGTCCTGATTCTTCAGTTTTCTCTGCCTGATGTTCATTAACTGCTTTTTCCATAGCAAGATCATGATCGGTGGGGTTCGCTGCAGCTAAATCATGCTCAGTAAACACAAGGGGATCATAAGGCTCAATTCCACATTCTCGGAACCCATTGACTGCATTACCGACTGTAGCTGCTTTTAAATAAGCAGTGCTTAGTAGCTCACCAATTTTTTTTTTGTCAGTTATGGCTTGCCCTGGATTAGTGACCATAAAGTTGTCACAAGCTTGACTGTAATAGGTTTTTAATGGCCCAAAAAAGGAAACATCCAGCATTTGAAGACGATGGGTAGTGTGGGGTGGAAATCCGACCATAACGATGTGATTTTCCCGGCAAAAGTTTATAGCCTCCAGTGTTACGTGTGTTTTATGGTTGTCAACAAGCAACAGCACATGAAATTCACTGGTTGGTTTCACATGTAGTTCGAAATGTTTCAAAAACAACACAAATATTTCTCCATTGCTCCAACCATTATCACTGCAATGTCCAACGGTTCCCGGAGGGGCTCTTTCCACAAGTTCAGGTCGCATCCATTTTCTTGCGAAAACCAAAAAAGGGGGCAGGTAATATCCGCAAGCATTAATGCAACAAATAATAGTAACATTTCTTCCTCTCTCTGCCGAAACGATCCTGGAAACACTCTTACTTCCTGTGGGTGAAATAACCTTTGGTAGCCTATTAGGTACAGTGGAAAGTGCAGATTCATCTGCATTGTAAATGGCAGAAGCTGGAAATCTATGTTTTTCCCGCACTTATTTCAAAATTAAGAAAAACCTGTGAACATTTGGCTTGTTAAAGCCCATTGCTCTGGCAATGGATGTTTCCTCTGGTCTCCGAAAACTGAACTTACATTTTTTCATAAAACTAGCCAACCAATTCTCACCTGCCATCCTGGTATCCACATTGAACGGATGCGAAATTCCACTATATTCTGCAAAGTAAAACACAAGTCTTCTACATTGCTGCTTTGTCATTCCAAAAAAACATGTTATCCATTGCTGTCGAGTAGTTCCTTAAATATTCTAGCTGCTCTTCAGTGAAAAGTTCTCGAAATCTTCCACCATGAATAGGCATTTCCTAGGAAGAAAATACAATTAGGTAGGCTAAATACTTTTTTATTAGAATTGTTGTTTAATGAAAGCCTGTAGGGCATGAACAATTAAGAAACAACTGTAAAAAAGTACTTGGGGCAAGATGACGAGTCGTCATCTTGCCCCAGTCAACTTGCCCCGATCAGCAATGTTATTAGTATTGGATTTTTTCGCTAGGAAAAAATATAAAAGGTTAACAATATATAGTGGTTAAGAAAACTATATTGTCTAAGGTAATAATGTGTGGCATTGAATAACCAAATATCTTACCTGTTTGTCCATGAGATATTACTTCGAAGTTCTTGAAAATTACAATACGTCAGACCAAATGTACGAACATCATCTAACAAACAACTAAATGGTGGCAGCGGCTTCACTGTGCGATTCTTTAGTGCCCACCAGTGTGGATCGCTAGTAGTGTCTGTTAGGTGGTGCTATCTAGTTACATGACGTGGAACTAAGTCATTCGTCGTCTTGCCCCGCTCGTCAACTTGCCCCGTCCTCCCCTACATCAAAAGAACGATAAACTAAACTTAGGCATGAATTATTGCACAAAAAAAATTAATAAGTTACTACATCTTTAATAATACCCACATTATGTTTCTGATGGGCTGTTGGGGTTCACTTTTCGTCGGCTGACTTCACTACGACCTTACTTCTTAATGGCTGTGGTGTTGTCTTTGTCATCTCGGGGCTTTTACAGGGTATTGTGATTCCAGTATTATGTTTTAGCATGTGCTGTGAAAACCATTAGAAAAGTATTTTAACATATAGATGTACAGAAAAACAATTGCCATTAAGAATAGTTCAAAACCATGCCAAATATGAATACGGAATAGGGAGAGCGATTCATGTTTGCTGTTTAAGTTTTATTGATTAAGTATTTGTGACATAAGGCCTATATTTTAACTGCGTTAAAGACAAAGAAATAATTTCAGATTATTAATTTATGAAATCTTTGAAATCAATTTTGTATTGGTTTATTAGGAGAATAGCCTATTTCCGATATTATTTTTCTCCTTATTCTGAAATGCTTGCTTGTCTGTAAACATATTAATAGCGAGGTCAATGCAGACGATAAAACACAACGCCACAGTACAGCGACAATATGAAAGAAATTAGCCGTGACCTAACGTAAAGAACCATCCTACCAATTTTCTAGAAAAACTCGGTGGGGCTGTATCGAGATTCACGGCCGTTGGTTTCACGTGAAACTTCTATTTCAGCGAGTCGCTTTTAGTGTAATAGTTTAACATAAAATAATAAAAACGAGAAATTGACTACGTACTAAAAATTTTAATTCAAAACAGATACTAAATGGTAGCTTACTATTAATTTCAATTAATATTCGACGAAAATTCTGCTTAACATTGGCCTGTGATATGTTAAATGAAATAAAGAAGGCATAATATAAAAATTAATGTTTTTTTGGTGAACGTATAATCTGTATTACCCAGTGTTGTCAGTTCTCTATACAGAATCACACGAATCACCGCGCTATCACATCTGAGTTGTGAGCTACACTGAACAGAAATTTTTTCCGAACCTAAATTAAAACTAAGTATATTTGGGAGGTCTAGGTAAGGAAGACTTAAGTGCGTCTCAGGCCGAAGCCTATATAGTTAGAAAAATGTTAAAGCAAGAAGATACACACCTGTTCGTCAGACTTTTTCTGGTACCCATATGTTTCGCTGTGATTTTTTAGACGTTTCACGTCAAAATGATATGACAATTACCAGTCGGGATTTGAACCTATGTTCTCAGGAATACGAATATAGTGTCTTACGACTCGGTCCATAAACTTCGATAGTGTATCTTTTCTCATCATCAGATTGCCTTGTAGTGTTTCTTTACGCTACAAGCGTGAGTGTACGATTATTGCTTGACAGTACAAATACATAGTTTCAGACTATAGTACTCCATGTAGGCTATCATCACATGTCTTGAAAAATTTTTGAAATCTAATATTATAAGTACAACTATCAAATATTACGGTCTCCTAAATTTTAATTCACGTCTTTTGAGTACATCATGTACTAGTGCGTGTAACTACATGTGATTTTCTTTACACATTTACCATGGGTGTAGACAGTATTTAAGGAATGGGAGGGCAGAAGCCAGTTCCTACTCAGGAAACTCTTTTACAAAGATAATGCTTGAAAATACATTTTTAGGTTAGTTGACTCCCTTAAGTACGTTTTGAAATTCCTGCCATTGTAATTTTTGTAAAATAAAATTCTTTGTCTAAATAAATCTGGCAACTCTACTTTCCCCCTTTTTTTTGACTACGCTCTTGACACTTAATGTTTCAGAAACAGGTTCCTCTTTTGAATAAGCCTCTCTGCACTAATACCTGTGCCTTGTTAACAGAAGTTTAAACAAATATACACATAAAACAAACAAAACACATATCTGTTTAAAAAGTCAGTATCTATGTGAATATCAACAAATTCAGTATAGTTCATTAAATAAAATTTCCACTGACAAACAACATTTTAAATAATAGATAAATTAATTCAATATGTTGTTTCGGACAAACGCCATTACTAATTAAACTGTATGTCATGACAAACATCAGTCTGTTTGTGCCTTAAGATCTCTTTCCCGAAACGTCGCAACTGTTCTCTTAGGAATTATTTACTGTGTTAGTCTGCGCTATCATCGTTGTAGTTTTCAAAATATCTGTTTTTTCTCTCAACTGTTGCTTACGGTGTTTTTCTGTGCTGTCATCACTGTTTCTTCACATCGCTGGTCTCACCTGTGCATTTCTGTATAGCCGTTGTTTTGTCAATTTTTATCTGTTAAGTTTCATCGCTGATTTATTTTGTTTGCCGTTGTGCACCGTAAATTTTCTTTGTAAATGGAACATAAATATTCATGTAACCTTAACTATTTGTTCATTTACGTAAAAATAACTGTATTTTTCCAGTACCTCCAATAGCCTATTTAGTTATTTGCAAACAGTTGTTTGAATAGCTTTCCAGGAATTGGCTGTGCATGTTAAACACGGTAAAACAAAAGCAAGCCAAAGTAATATAAAAAAGTTAACTTTTGTGTTGCTTGTAAGCACACACATGTTTTAACTAAACACACTCTTTTAATATCTAACATTTATTTCAAAATAACTTCATCATCGACAGTGCAAGCAAGCTCTTCATATGTTTTTACTAGTCTATATTTCTATATAATTATTGTACAGCGGGATTGTAAGTTTGTTTGCAGGAAAGTAACTAAAAAATTTTCAGACTAGTTACACAAATTGTATTTCACTGTTATTGAAATTACACAATTAATGTTGAACGATGAACATAAGAATACATAAATTTGTTCGTTACCGAGGTTAGATGTTACTACACGTACTGCACGTGTTATTGACACACGAAACTACAGTAAACTCGTGGAATAACATCATGTCAGTGTTAAGAAGACTGCTAGTATCCGCTCTACGACTCTGGTTCTGGGGTAGAGCGCCTGCCTTGTGACTTGAAGGACCCGGGTTCGCGCCACGGCTCCTCCAAGGCGGATTGCCCAGACAAAATGGTGGCATTTTCTCTGGTAGGAATACAATCCCTTGTTACAAGTTAGGCTACCAAAGAAACGGTGGGTGGAACAGAAAAAATTAATACAGGTGGCTTCCAAATGGGGAGCCCGTTTCTTTTCTTGGGCTCCCCATGCAGTGGCCATTCCGGAGGTTTCTCCGGGAGAACGGAGTTTTGCAAAAATATTTTTTTGTAGTGTTTTAGTTTTTAGTAACTGTAGCATTTTCATTCCAACATGTTATAAATAAAGCTCAAACAAACATTTTAAACATTAAATTATTTTTTTGCTTTTGTACAAAAATATTTTAATTAAGTGTGCATCAGTGAGTGGTTGTGTGTTCAACTATTTATCGGTATATATTTTCTTGAAGCATTATTGACGGTTAAATTCCAGTCAGAAACCTTTGCTTTGTTTATTTTAGCAGTTTTTGACGAAAAACTATTTATAGACACATGAATTTTATTCCTAAAAATATATTTATGTATAACCACATAGTTTTCATTCAGGAATATCGTCTTTAACACGCGCTTTTATACATATATATGTGTGTACCAGTATAAATCCAGATGTAAATAAAATATTCTATTTATTTCTACATGAGCAAGGCCTTTGATACTTTCTAACATAATCTTATGATTAAAAAGTTGTCAATTTTAGGCCTCGTCAAGCAATGCGTGGTATATATGTTTTAATTATCTTACAAATACACGCTTTGCAGTCAAATTCGCAAATTCAATTTCATGGTATTAGATGTTCCGCAAAGTAGTAGTTTATCTCAACTACTCTTCAATATTAAAGAAATGATATTCCAACTGTAATTGGAATATATCAAGAAAAAATGCCGAAGAAAAAAAACATGTTTGTGAAACTATTCACGAAGATATTTCAGCTGTCTAGATCTGGTTTTCAAGTTAACAAACGTCTCTGAATTACGATAGCATTTATTGTATAACATTTAGTAAACAATAAACTAATTCAATTAATTAGAATTATCACATAGTAAGAAATGACATTAAATTTGGTTTCCACTTTTAATACCTTCGAGTTTTAGTGGATGCCAAGTTTTTATTTTTCACCAACATTTAGATTATACTATTAGTTGCTCTTGAATATCTGAGGTCTTTTTAAATTTATAACTTTCTTTGCATCAATACCTGATTTTATACTTTGTTCTTCAATTTGAATAGCTATGAAGTAGAATATTGTGTCGTAATTTGGAATTAAATAAAATAATTTTTATTGTAACAGAATTGAAAGTATGCAGAAAAAAATCATTAAATTAATATTTTAAAATTTCTTTTTAAAATGCTACATTCCTATATTAATTTAATTTGCATTTTCTATTTACTAGACGTTCAATCAGTGATACACATTTAATTATATACGTTTTATTACCATTTTTGATGCTTCAGACATAATATCTCGGTTTGGATTAAGAAATTCAACTTGAAATTATAGAATTAGTGACACTTTTAAAACCATTAGTTACTATAAAATTTGTAAAAAATTATAACTGTTTTTGAATAATCTAGAAACATTCATTGGTAAAAAAACATAAGCAAAAATTTATTTAAAACTTTTATAATCTACATATTTATTTTGTATACTCCATTTTAGTTTCTGTTTAATATATTTTTTTTAAAACCTAAGTAACCAATTAATTAATATGAACGTTATTAATATTTATTTATCTGTGTGCTGTGTTGCATCATGTTTTGTCGTAAAGTTATTGAAATATATCAGTGTATGTCTTGTGTTGTGTTTGGGTTATTCTATGTGCTTATATGGTACTTATTTTTTATATATTTATTCATTTATAAGTGTTGTAAGGCACGAAAAACTGAATTTCAATTTGATCTGACAGTTTTAAAGAAGCAGAATAATAATCTACGTATAGTAACATTTTTTATTTCCTAATAGAAAAAATACTTAAATTTCAGCAGAGTTTATTTTTCAAAGAATGCAAGCCTATGCAAAGCCCACCCCTAGAGCGCCTGTGCTGCTTGCCCTGTGCCAACAAACTACACTACACCAAAATATTTCCCTCGCATTTCAGCATCTTAAAAACACATTTTGTAGACTTTAAATAATTTAATATGGACATTAAAATCTTAATTTCAGAGTTTTTTTGTGTTCTGTCACCCTAAAAATGAAAACATTACATATGAAAACCCTTGAATATTTACGTTGGATTTACACTCATTAAATAATTATCTACAATTACTTTAAGTATTTCAGTGTGCAAAAATGTAAATTCAATGAAGCTAGTTACATTACGATTTTAAGAGTAAGGCCGTTTTCCTCATTCCGTAGAATGTATAAAAAATTTTGGCAGAATTATACTTCGTGGATGGAAAACTACAATATGTATTTTTTTTTTAATCGTCGTAATAAGAATACAGTGCTGCTCCCTATAAACCATTTTTGGAAACATTATTTATTTTCGTCCGCGATCTGGACATTATCATCGTCAGAAGCGCTATGTGTAATCTTTAAAGTTAACAGCTAGAGGGTTGACAGCGCTACCTACCGAGTATTCTATACACTACTTCGAGGGCAATGCCGCTGTACTCTTTCCATAGAGTGTATACGAAAATATGGCAGAATTCCGTCTCGTCCTTTGAACGTATGGCAGATTTCCGTTATAGTACTTTAACGCCTTTTTCGAAGAGGCCAGGCAGAATACAGCCATTGTGTTAGTCTTCCAGTATGGTAGTCTTCCGCGCCCCCGCATTGGTTGCCTCTTTTTATCTAACATAATATTTATTTAACTTAAATAGTTTAATTAAAAATAGCAGCTTGTGGGTCTGAATGTGTGTGAAGTACTTTTAAAGTAATTCTTTGATGTTTTTCATTATGTAGTATTTTATTTATTTATTTTTAGTTAAATTATTATTTTTTGTTATTTTATTTTTAATTTTTAAATATTTAATATTGTCCGTCTCACGCGTCTCGTTGAGAAAGATTAGTTACAATGCGATAAGCTGCCAGACACGGAAGAATGGACACGTTCTGGACATGAAACGGGATTTGGCGTCAGTAGGAACAGCAACCCAAAAAAAAAAAAGACGCGATCACAACAGCTACAGTCCTCCGGTACGGAGCACGATTCCCCGGAACGGCCCAATACGTCTTCACGCCTGCGTGGCATGTAAAGTATCTAGAATCTAGACTCCCGCATCAGACGTCGTGAAAAATAAATGACGTGAGTGTACTTTATGTTTAAATACAAAAAAAAAAGCAGTTCAGAGCTCTGGCGATGATTATAACATTGTTGCGCACTGCTGCGGTTATTTGCATATCCAAGTTAAAGACACAAAAGTATTTTCCTTTCACGGTAAAAGCTTACCCAAGATGGCGTAACTCCTTATTATGTAGTAACGTTAAACCACATGTGACCTTCAGTTTGAGAGTTAATGTACAAACTTAAAAAAAAAAAAAAAGGTCAATAAAATGTGGCCCCCATTCAATACCGTAAACAAGAAAGTTAATTTTCCAGCTGAAAACAATATGATCTCTGCATGCAAGGACTCGGCTCTTGAAATTCAGAACACAAACACGAAGCTACAGCTACCGAAACGCGAAATCCAAAACACAAACATTTCATTAGCAAGTTGCTGGCGCCGAACTTGTAGACTACCTCCAGTGCAGACGACAAGAGATCCGCGACAGAGAGAAAGGAAAAAAAAAAAAAAAATTATCAGAATGTTCTTACCTCAAAAGGGCTTATGCGTAGCCATATCTGCGGCGTAGCCACCACGCAAAAAAAAATGTTTCCCTTTTGAACAAGTCACGCATCAAAGTCCTCCAACACGTCGTTGCCCGAGACAGGTTCGTAAGCACCGTCACTGAAAAAATCCCGCGGTGCTTCGAGAACTCGCAGACACGTCCCCCAGTCTTCTGAATATGGGATTACCTACGCGGCGGCTGACGCAGATCACTGCCGCAGTGGAGTGTCACGGGAACTGCGTCCGCTGGTCCGTCAGCTCGGAGCCGAGCCACGCGTTCACGCCGCTAGAGAGCAGCGCGGACGGCAGCCGCGCTCCGACACGGAAAGCCTAAGATGTACATCAAGCTCTGTCCCTGCCCGAACACGCCCGCATATTCACCTTCGGCCAACCTCGGATTTATTTATATATATTTATATTTCTCTGTTTATTTTAATGTAGTTATACTAACCTAACTAACCTTTCCATAGTGTTTTAAAGTGTTTTAATGTAGCTAACCTAACCAACTACTTTTAATATTTGAATTCATTTTTCCTGCACAAAAATAAAACAAATCCCGAGGTTGGCCGAAGGTGAATATTCGGGCGTGTTCGGGCAGGGACAGAACTTGATGGACATCTTAGACTTCTCCTCCGACACGGCCGAGGGCCAAACGCACTGTCCACATGGTCGACAACATGATAAACCCGTCAGTACTCGAGACTCCACTAGAGAATGGTTTCATCGTGTTTGGATGTAATTGAAATGCCTCGTCACCTTGTCTTTTTTTTTTTTAACAAGTCTCCATTAATTAGATGTTTGGAACAGCCTTCCACAGTCCTTATTTTGAAAATAATTTTTTTTTTTTTTTTTTTTTTTTTACTTTCTCTCCTCACACAGTTGCAGTAGAATTTCTTTTATCTTCAATGTTTTTAAAGCAAAAATCCGCGCTCACTCATCCGTTCAGCACCAGGAAAGTATAGCGACTGAAGCTTTGTAAGATTCGCCATCCATTGCGTCAGTTGCTCCGCGTCGGACGCACTGCGTCAGCCGCGCTGCGTCGGACGCTGCATGGGAATCCCAACTTAACACTCCCGAGCCGCGACGCAAGTCGCTCCTGGCTTATAATAGTACAACTATCCTTTAATAATTTGTTATAATTTATATTCATAAATATATAATGACAACATAAAAATACGTTAAAAAAACTGTCATTGCAAATTTGGACAACCCTTAGTTAATATTGAAATGTTCATTGAAAGTGATCATTATACTGTAGAGACACAACATATTGTTAGCCTATATATAGGCCTATTTGCTATATATAAATTAAAAAAATAGTGATAAAATTTTGACGAATAAATCTTTAAATGTTGAATAAGCTCAAAACTGTTAAGGTTAGTTTGTGGGAAGTATTTGCAGACTGATTTATATCGTTGAAGCAAAAATAAATATACATACATAAACTAAGTGTTATGTAGGTATAATACGGGTTTTTAAAATGTTTCAGGGTAATTTGGTTTTAATGTAGCTATTGGACTGCAACGTTTAGTTTGATAAATACTGAAAAGACTGCTCCATGGTCGTAATACTTTATGGAACCAACAACATGTTAACTTTATTTGACGCCATGATTGTTTCAAAACAATTTTCCTTGCTAATAAAATGTAGATATTATTGGCATTATTCAAAAGAAATCTGCGTTAAATTCGTTGTCTTTGTTTAGTAGCCTATTGTACGTTTATTTGAGACATGAGTACACAGGAATTTTCTCGTTACCTAGGCTAGATGTTCACACATCACCGGCGAGTACTGAAATATTTTTTTTTCTTTAATTTAATTTTGTGGGTGCCTTTCAGAACATGTCGCATGCCATCAGACGGATGAAGAAGGGAAAAAAAAAACTGCTTCACGGTAGTGCGTGCATAGTTTATCGCACGAACAGCCAATAACTATTTGGGGAAAGTTCGTCGACAGTTTTACTTCCCCCTGCCTGCCTGAAGCTCGCGGAGGTGCGAGGTTGGTTGTTCCGATACGCCGTAACGTCTTCAAAGGCGTTCGTGAAACACGCGGAAAAGGGACGGGAGTGGAACAAGCAGCATCCGAAGTTTCTCCTCGAGGCCAGGGAGGGGGGGGGGGAAATAGAGGGGGGGTTGGAAAAAGGGGGGGGGGGGGACGTGAAGGCGCCAAGTTTTAACAACGCGCCTCCGACCTTATCCCCAGCTCGCAGCTCGCGTGACGCCGAGGGGTTGGAAAATCCCAGGAGCGAAAAAGTTGTGTGGGGGAGGGAACGGTTCGGTATCGGATGCCGATACACGCAAGCGCGCCCTGGGTGATGGCCCTTCCATCGGCAAAGGGTTATGTACGGTATTCGTTGAGTTCCGTCTCTCTCTATCTCTCTCTATCTCTCTCTATCTCTGTCTCTCTCCCCTACGACCGTTGTTGTGTTTGTGTGTTGCGTTCTTACGAGCAGGAGCAAGCAAGGACTCAGAGACTCGATTTCGCACGGGGAAGAGTTTTGGGGCAGTTCATTTATATCACAAACCCAACCTTCCCCCCTTTCTCCACAGGCATTCTCTTTACCACACCTCCCGTCCCCGACACTTTCGGGGCACACCTTATAAAATCTCGTCAAAGCCGGGTATCACGCCGAGGCGGCCCAGTAACAGAAGCACGAGGTAGATAAATAGTGTGCGCCAGGCACGTCTGATCAGTAATTTTTACATTCTACTTTTCTCCTGATATTATTTTTAAGTTATACTTGCTTGGAGAAGTAAAAAAAAACTTTTTTTTCGTGCAAATAATTAACATAAATAAAATATTAATGGGACTGAAGTGATATTATAAATACGGCTATCAAAGAATAAATTCACTCAAATAAAAAAAAAATAATCAAAAAATATTCAGTATTCATTATTAATGTAAACGTGTGTATTAAACTAATGATTTAAATTCGTAAAATAATCTAGGTAAAATTTAGTTAATAATAAAAAACAATAAATAAGCTTAAATTTTATTTTAATTTTTTTTAATTTTAAATATTTATAATATAAATAAATAATTATAATAATTATGGAAAAAAATAAAATAATTACAAGAAATGTACAAGGCAAATATATCACACACACAAACATATATACGCCTATATGTACGTGAGTGTGTATAATGGCCGCGAAAGCCTGCGATCTTTATTATAATGCAAATAGATTATGCATACGGAAATATTAGTTCACTTATATAAATGCACTTGAAAATACGATTATAATAATAATTTATAGCACGTTTATTCACAATAAATAAATTATTTAGTTTTATGAACCAGTATTCAATATAAATCACTAAAGTATTGGTTGTAAAAACACATAATTTTTTTTTGTAGGTATGTAGCCATTTATTCATCCTGTGAAAATTTCGTTGCATGGTGCGCGTGCTTCATAAGAATTCACTAGCGTAATTTTTTTTTCATAACTTGCCTAAAGAAGTGTAAATTAATGACAACCATTGCGGATATTATATGTATATATATATATAACCTTGTTCACTTTAAACTAAAACAACAGAGCTTACAAACTTATGAGACAAGCTATACATGATAGTCATGTTGCACAACTGCCTTTGAAAGTTTATTCAATTACATTATTTATTTTGCTGCATTAAACAAAAACAACCAAAATCCGTCCGTTAAAAATAGAGGTGGGGTTAATATAATTTTTTAAACCATTAATAACTTTTTACTCAACTTATTATTTTCAATTCATGCTAGAGGTTCAGATACGCACCACAAATAAAAAAAAGTTATATATTTTCTATTTGTAGAATATCAGAATGATGATAAATAGGCCTAAATAGTGTTTTGTAAGTAAAAAAATAAGGATTGTAACTTATTTGGTTTGTCTTAGTACTCAACTTAAGTGTTTTTTTTCTCCAGAAGCTTGTTATATTTGAACAGTATGAAAGTAAATTGTTATAAAGTTTGGACAAGCAGTATTTTTAATCATTGATTTAAATCTCAGTGGTGAAGTATAGTGGCGGATAAACTCAAAAACACATAAAAATTTAACTGGGGAATAAATGGTCTATATTAAGAATTCATCCCAGTATTGACCAGGAGGACTGGATTATATTTCAAATTTGGATCATTTGGAATGTGAGTGCAGTGTCATTCCATTTATGAAACTTCAATTCATTTAAAATTAATATTCTTATTAATAAACAAAACCAAGTGAATACGACTGCTTGAAAATGTGTCATTCATTACACTTTGATAAAAAGTAATAAGCAAATTAGATTATATTTAAATTTTGACAGCAACATGTTTTATTCTTTTTCATTTCCGAAGTTGATTTTTTATTTTTATGTAATATTCATTATTTTAGTTAAGTAACCCAAGGATAAACACTAATAAACAAATACTAAAAATTTTTAGCCTGCATTCAGACTGTCTGTTAAAAATTCGCTCACAATAATACATAAGGAAAATATTGCTGGTAAACGCAAATCATAATTAATTAGAATTAATTTTGGCGGAAAAATATAAATGCAAAGTATATTTTTTAAATTCATGTTCTGTCTATCATGTTTTAATTTACTTTAAAATTATAAATATAAAACTTAATAGTACATCGAATAGTTTGCAATGGAATATAAAAACCTGATTTCTACAACAGCTATTTTGATAAAAATATTTTGTGTTTTTGATAAATAAAGCTGCTATACATGAAGTATATTAAGTAATTCATTTTAAAAAATAAGGCTGTTTGATTATAAAAAATATTTGTATTATTTAAAACAATAATTTATATATTTTTTTATTGAAAGTGTTCTATTTTAATAATGAGATTATATTTATGTACTCTACTTAACAAAGCATTTAATTAGGACGTGCAAACACTAATATAAAAAGACCAAAAAATTGACAAAGCTACCAATTAATTATTCATAAATCGAATAAAGGTGGTTGCGGTTTATAAATTAAATAAATTATTTTTAAATAAATGTGTTTGGGGTAAACTTTGTTTTATAAAGTTCAGAAAGTATTATATATGTATAATATATTTCTTTGGCAAGCATATTTTAGAATTAATTGTCAAAATGTTGTTCATAATCTAAGTGATATAACATTTGTAGTAATTTTTATTTATGAAGAAAGTAAAATAATTATTCCATCCGTGTTAAATAAAAAAATGATAGCTTAAATTTTTATGTACCGCACAAAAAAAAAGAAATCTAAGAAATTTTCTAATGTGTATTTATGATTTAAATTAAACTAATTACTAAACAATTTTTGATTTTAAAATACTTCAAATATTGTAAAAAGTGCATGCGTTGAGTATAAGAATTTGTTAAACAACATTTACCATCATGCAGTTTTTATTAAAAACAATGAAAACTATTTCATTGCCAGAATCATCTAAATGGGATAAGACAGATTTAAAAATCATACTTTACTGAAGTAATTAAAATGTTAATTTGATTTTTTTTTTTAATTTTTAAACATGTTGGAATATAATTGCGAAGGAATATTGCTTTGTTTGAGTAACCGTTCAAAAACAAATAATATTGTTCCAAAAATCTACATTTATTTAATGAGGTACAGAAGATGGAAGATTGGTTTCAAAAATTCATATAGCAAAAAATAAAATAAAATAAATTTGAAATGTTAAAAGCATCGTAAAAATAATTGAAATAAAATAAACATATATTTCAGGCATTTGTAATATATTCTCTCTCATGACTTAAAGAAAAACGGTTAATGTGATTTCATTAGGGTAACATACATATATCTATGAATACACTTAAACGAAAGTTAAAATTTCGGCATAAGTAACGTATACAAAAAAGTACAGGCTTACTCATTATCACAGTCAAGGACCCTAAATGGTTTTGTTGTGAATGCCTATTGTAAAAATTTTACTGATTGATCACATACTTCTCTTACGATGGTACTATATAGGTAGAGTCCTTAAAAATTGCGCGAATGAAGCCGCAGTTGATTACCTGGTTTAAAAATCATAACACAGCAGGTTGCACCAATGTTTTTTTTCTTAAGAAAACTACGTAAAAAAAAAAAGATAACCGAATTTAATTCAGTTCAGTTATCAGGGAAAAAAAAGCGTGTTATTTGTTCGTTTCGCGTAGAGAACGAGTGACCTCAAACCCTTATGAAGGAAAAAAAAAAAATCTCTTAATTCGTCGCAGGGAAATTTACGTTCTGGCCGTCGCGTGCGACTCTTCAATTCAACGCTCTCCTCCGAACACCTTCTGGGCGTGCAGAGAGGGGACAGGGTTTAAATCGTTTGATCCGCTGGCGACCGCCGCGCCGATTGAAGCTATCGGCGACGGGTTCCACCTCTCTGCCTCCCTCCCCCCAGCAACCACCGGGTATTTGACGGCAACCGAAGCACCGCCTGCAACTGACGGCCCCTCGCCGCCACCTCAGAAAGAAAAATCTTCTCGATGGTTTCCCAACTGCGGGTCCGAACAGACACCCAGTACAGCCACGCCAAGCTTGCGTGACCGCTGCGTCGCCGAAGCGAAATGATTTAAGGCGGTAGTACCTGAAACTATTTTACTTCTCTGTATGTATATTTCCAGTTTTTGCACATCATTTTTAAAATAAATTCATGGTAAAACCACGTTTTATTTTTATTAACGGCTTTCTTTACTAAACAAGTCCTTATTGATGAGCAAAAATATGAAATATTGGAAGGAAATAACAAAAGTAGAGAGTTCGATGTCTGGAAACACTATGCAGTTTTTCAGCAATGTTTGTTATAATTTTTTTTACGTTTTGTTTAATCAATGACGTCGTATTACTCAACCTCGGAAACACAGTAAATTAATTTAGCGTATAAAGCGGTAGATATTGTACCTATTTGTTTTAGCGATTTGGGAATGACATGGGATATTTCAAAAAGGTATTTAAACCAACCTTAACCACCTCTGATAAAGCTTTATTTATTTACGCTTTATTAACAATTAATTGTTATTATTTAATCAATGTCATCATCTCCAGACTCTAAATTTTGTCTACTGTTGTTGGTCATGTTGGCATGGCAGCCATCATGGATATGTGTCGTCTTAAGTCAGCCGCTATCTTAGGTACATGAAGTCATGGTCCGCTATCTTGGTTTCAAAGCTCGCCACTAGGTGTCATTCATGTTTTCATTAAACACCTGTATAAAATACTGAGTGCAGCGTGTTAGATTAGAACTCAGGGATGAAGTAATTATTTTAAAACAAATGTTAGTCCCCAGGTAAGGTATATTAATATTATAGTCTTCTAAAGGGCAATATATTTACTTCCAGTTGAGTGTGTCAGAGTGCACCACAGTTGCGATATAGTTCCAAAAGTAGCTACCAGGGCTGATAGTATCGTCTGAATTAATGCATTTGGTGGCTGGCAAAGGGCATCGCCGTATGCTAATTTTAATACAAACACTTTCTGCTAAGGGCGCAGTTATAGCCATCTTTAGTTTCCAAAGTTGTAATTAAAGTGTGCCACAGGTAGAGAGCGCCTCCATATTGAATTCAGTAAATTCTACCATATTTGGTTTTAAAGTAAGTAACCATCCCAAAAATTGCCTTAAGTGGTTTCAGGAACCCATTGAAAGCAGAAAACAGAAATCAGAATGGACTGACTGCGCTTCAACACGGAATGCGACTAAAAAGTTTTATCTTTACGCTACTTTACTTGGTCAAGACAGATGTTTGCATAAAACACTACATCCAAAAAATTACATTCTATTGGCATTAAATATAATCATTGAAATTCTGAAAGATGCTTCTAAGATGTTTTTTTAATTCATTTAAATTTATTTGACAAAATTCTTCTTTTATTTTTAGTTGTAATTGCCAAAATAACCTTTTTATTTTTTGATAATAATTAAATTCCGTTTTTATTTAAAACCTTTTAAATTCCATTTCAGATAAAAACTCATCAAATATTTAATGTGTTCATTGAAGGTCCATGAGAATACAAAAACAATCAGTTTTTGATGCGAGCTTTGAATGTGATTACCTAAAATCAACTGATAACTCCGATGATATATTGGGCGGGTATTTTTTTAAACCTTGTATTCGTAAAAATCGCAAGAAAATATAACATTGTGTGCTCCCATGTTGTTTCTTCAATGTCATATCCTTAGGAATATAAACTAAAAGTTTAATTTTGTGGGGAAATAATTATTCTGAAATTAGCTTAACTGGACCTTTTGTTTGTGCGTATGATAAAATAAATGCATTGAAGGGGGATAAAGGGCTAGGAATTATGGAGGTTTAGTCTGATGGACTTTCACAACCACTCAAAGTCTTGTTTGTAAATCCTTTCCACTTTCCAACCAACAAGCATCGTTGTTCATTTCAGGCAACGAAGCTTGTGCGATAACGCAAAAATACACATTGAATTGAGTTTTTTTTTTGACCAAACTTTTGTGGAAGGCATTAAAAGGGAAGGATGTGGCCTGCACAAACAGACCACTTTCTCAGAAACAGGAGACATGGAACGTAGACAGAATATAATATTTGGGTTCCCCATCAATAAGGAAGAGCTGTTATTATTTTGGACATCCAATCATGTACGTTGACTAAGAAGAACGTTCATTGTTTATTCATTACGCAGGATAAGTTATTAGTCTTTCTCAAGCCTGTTAAATATTTCTCAACTTAGTCGGAACATCCAGAACAAAACCCATTGGCTACAAATAGCCATTTATATAAGTTATAAATAAAATATTCTGTGAATTAAAGTATCATAACAGCTATCCTGGAGAGAGATAATAGGTCTAAAGAAATATAATATGCGCATTTTGAGTAAGTTTAAAAAAGAAAATTCACAGAAAAAAGCTTATAAACAGAACTACATTCAATTAAATTCTATTCTCGTCAGGGAAATTTTTACTGCGAGAGACACGTTGTTATACAGTAAACAGCTATTATAATAGATTTTTTAATTGGTGAACTAAAAAGAGTGTGTAAATAAACAATTACTTTCTTTACGGAGAAATAAATATTTTTATACAATTTTTCACCAGAGATAACAATTGTAAGATGTTAGTTATAACTTATATGTTTAATTTTTAGTCCTCTTTTACACTATTTTTTAGACCTTTATACAGATACACGCTTCCGTATCAGCGATGATTGCATGCAAAAGTACCTGCAAGGTTAAAGTCGCTGTTTAGTTTCAGGTCGCTTATTTGGCGAAAATACATTTTAACGTCTGCATTGCATTAGCAGTACACCAAGCGGTCATCTGATATTAATAGTAAAAAAAAATATTAAAATCATAAAAAAATAATTATTATGAAAAGCCTGAAACTTACTCGAGCAAAAAGAATTACAGTTTCTGCATTTGTTTGCAGCCCTCTCTGGTTACACACTCTTTCCCGGCGCCGACGTTTTGAAAATAATTTTCGTGTACGTTACGAAAGGAAAAGTCCCTCTAGTAAAATATATTTATTCAAATCATAATTATGGTTTTCGTGTCAGAAACATTCTGTCTAACAAGTTAAAAAAAAACACTGATTTACAATGCAGATCCTTCTACTAAGACTTGGCTACATCAGTTGCAGTGGGTAAGCATAGAAAAAGTTTAATTTTTCCACAGGTTAATTGACTAAACGGACACTGAAGAACTTCAAGTTATTGATTTTACTCGCATTCACGCTCGATATTGTCAGAGTCGATTTAACCCTATCTGGCGAAGGTCACTTTGGATACACTCTTTCACCTGACCGTAATATTTATATAGGACTTCCCGGTCGTCGAGTTTTCTTCGCCAGGTGGTAAGAATTCAGCCACCTACTGCACATCTGTCAAAGAATTTCGGAAGACTTTTTTTTAATAATATTTATCGTGCCTTTATAAATGGTTCCATTTATTAACTTATGCACCTCAGAAATGGTAAAAAAAAAAAAAAGAAAAACGGATAATTCATGGCATCCTATTGAATGAAACATATCTAATTATAGGCTGCCAGGAAAAAAAAATACAAAATGGGGAAAAAATAAAAATACATCAACAGGCTGATATTTGAAAAGAGCCTGCTCATGTGGCCTTAGTGGAAGAGGTTTTTAAACGTAACATTCAGTTTTCATTGAATAAGTCTTAATTTTAGTTTTCTCTAGGGAAAATTAATACAATTAAAAAATTAAAAATTCTCTTTTTTTCCCTGGAAGCTTGAAATTGACAAAATATATTTTTTAAAAAATATTGTTCCTTGCTAGTTGAGTCTTCACTGTATGTCATTGCTTTCAGAAAGTGCAGTGTTTGCGAGGTGCAGACATTTATTGGGGAGTAGTTATGAGCCCCGCTAACCGGGCACACATACGGAAAGGGGCGGTGGGGGGGGGGGGGGGAAATAAAAAAAATAACTGCTCAAATTTGAAGTAGGGTTCTGTTTACGAAATGCCTTTAAGAATTCACTGAGGGTGGATTAGTAGTTCTGTTTCCGTATATCGTTTTTAAAAAGGTATTTTTAGAAGATTAAAAATAGCTACAACCGGTATTCTGAGAATAATCTTCAGAAATGAAAAACCCGATACAATTCATGTTTACACCTTTATCTTCAGTATTATTTCATGGTTACCGATCAGATTTCATAGTTTTCCTGTGCAAATACACCGAGCTAGAAGCACCAGTGAACATTGCGTTTATCATCCCTCTTTACTGAACACAAAAACACCCCTGGATAGGCTAGACTCGAACCCTGAGAATCATGGACACATTGAAATGAAAGGCCCCGTTAGCGAAAGTATACTTCTGGAGAGAAGCAAAAAGGAGGGGAATTTTTATTTTTTTATTTTTGTGCTGCAGAATGAGAGAGGAGAGGAGACCAGGACTGAGAATTATCGTGGGTCCCGGAGGAGGCGAAGAAAATTACTCGGCTGCACAGCCGTCAAACGCCTCCGTTTGGAATATTCTATGTAATTCCCTATTTACCCGGAGAATGCCGTTTCTGCGATCTGGAGCCCACCAAGTCTCTCTCTCACTCTCTCTATCGCTCTGTCTCTTTTCTCCCGCCAAGCTATCTTGCGCTGCAGGTCGTCTTTTTCCTCCTTTCCCTCCCCCCTCTCTAACCATGCTATTTCCCTCCCCCGCCCACATCCGCGACGGGAAATAGCTACGGCAGCGCGCGCCGGAGCTACGTTCGCCGCAAGCAGCGACTCGGTCGACGCCGGAGATGTTCGTTCCGCCTGCCGACTCGGTATACCGTGCACAGGGTGGTTCAGAAAACAACACCGCGCGCACACGGTTGTCGTTTACGACGCGCGACGTCCTCAGCTCTCGGTACCAACACGGCATTTGGCGGGAGTAATTTCGGGGGTGGAACGGAAAATGTTGTGTAACCGCGGGTGCTGCCATCTGAGGCGGATGGCGTGAACCCAAAGTTCACAAAAGCCAAAAGAAAAAAAAAACATCTGCGCATCAACTGTTTAATGAATTCTAACAAAATAGACGGTACTTTAATAAAGTTACTCGTCCAAAATAATATCAAAATCAGGGTTTTAGTATGTTCTCAATTTTTTTTTAAACTTTTAATTATATAGTTTAATAATTTCTGTCTGCTGTAGCTACTACGGCAACGAATTCTAACGGCGCGTGTGGAAACTACGTGTGATTCGCGCCAAGAAAGTAATTGAAACGAAACAGAAAGCTTTATTAAAGCATTTTACTAAAATAACGTCCATAACAAACACTTAAATTAAAAGTATTATTGCCATGTGTCACGTGGTTGTAACGCTTGAAAAAAAATTTTTTTTTGAATAATTTATTATATATTATCTGAAATTCGGGCATCGTTCTCTCATTTTTACGCCTGATCACAAAAATAACCTCAACGAAGATATTACATGTCCGCTCGCAATGTGTCGATCGGAGATCACTGTCCCGACGATCGCTTCGACACAGAGCTCCCAATGATCTTCGATCGGAGCTCAAACGGTGAGGCATAAATATTGCGGTCGAACCACGATAAAACCAGTCATTGAAACGAGGTCATACCTTAACTCTTAAGGCACGATACACGTGGGGCGCTTCAACGAGTGTGTATCAAGCCAAGTACACGTCTTTGCACACGCTCTGTGTGAAATCGGTTCACATACAAAATAGTACTGTTAATTTCAGCCAATGAAATTTCGTGATGCATACGACATCTGCCGGTAGTGTTAAAACACAGTTAGTAATCATATAAATTATTTCGGCTATGTAAAATTTTTAGTTTAACTCTCTATGTACGAAATATTTTTATTTTTTATTTTCAATAATTTCTAGTGACTTTTTTTTATAAGAAATAGCAATAATTAGTTTTTTTAAAAAAAGCAGATATTGCAGATACTTGAGCATTGTAATATCTCGACAATATCTCGACACAATATTAATGATAATTATAAATTGTTCTCAAGACCCACTAAAATTGCATCCTACTCTACCCTCATTGACTGTTGCGCCATGCGTCCGTAACAGAAACCCAACATATTAATCACCTTCCTATGCAAACGACCATTCTATGCGCTACTGTGGAATCAGTAGGTTCGGAAACATGGTGGTCAAATCTTGTGCAAATGACCCACTGAAACTTCTTTTTGACGTGACAACGTCTAATAGATCGATGAACGCCGGCTGCAGGCACGAAAAAGTGTCCAGTAACGCACATTGTCCCGTTACTATGTGTCCCGTTACGCTTATTGTACGCTTGCACCGCATCTATCTCTCTTTCACTCGATTGTAACAACCATCGAATTGACTTTTTCGAGGTACATTAAACTTGAAACAGTCCCATTCGTTTCCTAATTTTTCTATCATTGTCCTATCCTTAACAGAATAACACAGATTGGAAGAAGTTAAATATAAAACATGTATAAAAGTTATAGTTAAAATAATCTGTTGTTTAAAGTTATGAACATATTTGAATTAATGAGTGCAAATAAAAGTAAAAAATATTAATAAGATTGTAGATTTCATTTCACTCCTTCTTTGTATCCATACAAAATAGTGATAATTCAATAAAAATTATTCAATTTTTTCATAAAAGTATTCAATCATTTCATCAATGTTTTGTTACGACGTTGTCACGTTAAACTATCGTCCGTAAACCGACTTTATGGACAACCATTTTTTTTTTTTTTTTTCAATTTTGCACCAAGCTTTATAAGGGAGTGTGTCAACACGTGCGTTGGAAGCGGAGTTGAGCAAAAACTCACGTTATAATTCGTACGCTTTCATCTAACCTAGGTTATTTACTAACGCCCGTTACAACGCTCCATGTGTAAATTGCCTAATGGTGCAACTGGTAATTAGAATGACTCACCGCTGGACGTATAGCTTTGCGCGTCGTCTTACATTTCGGCGCAGCAAACGATCATGGTAGGGGGTTGGGGAAGGGGAGAGACTAGTTAAGGTACAATCACGACGCAAACACAAAGGGGGTAGGAAGGAGGGGGCATAAAGTTCGGGACAAAGGGCGAACGGGCCAATGGTAAATATTTGCACGTTAAATGGGACCCTTGGACTGGTGAGAACAGGGGGAAGGGGAGAAAAAGGCCTGGGCATCTTAGGCGTGGCAGCAAAACGGATCTTACCATTCCCCTTCGTCGCCCACTTTTACGGCGGGTTTAATGACCGCTTCGTCGCATCCTCTGGCGACCCAGCTGGCACAACGGGGAATTCCAATCTGACTCGCAATCCTGATCTAGGGATTTTTTTTTTTCCATTGCTTCCCAAAATCATTTCCCAGCAAACGCTAGGGTTTTTTTTTTTTTTTCAATGGGTCACGACCGATTGCTTCCAAATTGAATCTGTACTTTCTGGAAAGGAATTTAGTCAAAAACGATCAAATTTTGAAAAAAAAAAACAAAACAATAAATACTCATTTATGCATGTTTTTAGGACATAAGCAATTGTAGTATGTAAACTGCAGTAAACTGCAATGGCGTATGTCCAAAAAACTGCATTAAATCAAAATTACCTATTGCATGAATCATTCAAGGACCGTAAAGCACTACTAAGAACAAACTTCCGATTTTCTTTTTAAGCCAAACTCAGATATTTAAATATTTTAGCCTTGAATGTCGTTGGTTTCAGCAAAAAAAAAAAACCTTAAATACTTAGGGCCACTTGCGTTCGTACATACTCAGCTTTCAAAAATCTTCACAGGAATATTTATCCCCTAAATATTATTCAGAAAATTTGCATTTTAGCCACATTCACTCATCTATATATAATTTAAAAACGAAATCCAGAAACGGAACTACTAATCTGACCTTGACGTATTCTCACATTTTCTTCTTGAGCAGACACAATTTGGAGATCATGAGCAGTTTTTAAAACGCGTGATTTTTATTCAAGCGTTACTCACCGGATATCTCTTTTGATTTTTATTGACGACAGAAAAACACGTAACGATATTAGTACGATGTTGGTTATCAAAACGGTCTGAATTATGAATAGGTTTTGCCAAGAAAGAGCCTTCTTTTAATACAAAAATAATTGAAATGAAATAATGGGGCCCCATAAGTGGGTTCTTCCGTTCCGGGTCATTATTTTGTATTTACGACAGGTACACACACAACACTAGCTGCAGTACCCGGCGTTTCCTGAACACAGGCTGAGGGGGACATTTTAAGAAATCAGATGTAGACAGTAATTGTCTTCTTAATTTGGACTTGAAGTGTGCAAAATAATTTCTATCAATCGGCCGAACTCGGCAGACTTTTTTCTGCCAGTGTATATTTATTAACTTTTATATATATTAATTTATATATATAAACATGGATGATCTGTATGTAATCTATAATAAATAAACCGTTGTAGTAAAATAATTGAAAAAAGAAAGTTTACTGTTAGTAAAAAGATTCTATCATTTTTATTGGTGTAAATTCATGATGAACGATTTACATTATTAAAATAAAAATTCACTTGAATGAGCGATATGTTCGACTATTCCATTCGCTTTATAATTGAGCCATTTAAAAACAACTCAAACTAATACTAACATCTAGCGTAACGCAAATAGATAATCGGACGCGTCTCACCAAGGAGAAGGATAGGAATTTACCAAACCTTACTAAATGACCGTGTGGCGGACATAGAAAAACAGCTGTTTGTGTATCTATGGCATATGATTTTCTATTATTAAAAAAAATTGAACTAACCACGTCGATCGGTGAACGTCACTGCAGCGCCAACTAGCGGAGAGTTACAAAAAAAAACAATCTATATTATAAAAACCTTCTCTATGGAAAAAAAAGTCATTGTGCCAACTTTCATGATGATCGGTCAAACGGTTTTGGGATTTTTTATCAATCTCAGAAATGTATACCAACATCCTTTTATATATTTATGCGTATGTATATTATACATAGGCTACATACAATTTGTAGAAGTTCAGCCACTCAAAAAGTTAAAAAAGTTTCCAACCGCGTGGAATGTAAAATAATGACCTGGAATGTAAAATAATGACCAGGAATGTAAAATAATGACCAGTAATGTAAAATAATGACCAGGAATGTAAAATAATGACCAGGAATGTAAAATAATGACCAGGAATGTAAAATAATTACCTGGAATGTAAAATAATGACCAGGAATGTAAAATAATGACCTGGAATGTAAAATAATGACCAGGAATGTAAAATAATGACCAGGAACAGGACGTATACCCGTGACGTCAGTCATGTCGAGGTCTGGAAGAGAACTCTCGGCCCTCGCCGGGCGAAGACGCAAGCATTAAAGCCAGCGCAAACGTCTCTCTGCAGCTCGAGGGCTTTCGAGCGATCCGGCGAACCAGCGGCGCCATTACGAACCGCGCCCGCCCCGAGCCTTGGGTAAATGCTGTTAAGCCCCGGCTAATTAATACCGATCCTCGGAAAAGGAGGGAGGAGAGAATTTTCTGGTGGATTTGCAAAGTAAGTCGAGAAAGCAAAGCCGGATGGCTGGTAATCTTGGGTAACGTGGTGCAAAAACAATCAGCTTTGTGAGTGATCTCCTTTTAATGTAGTAGAGTAGTTGAGTTGGAGTTGTTCAATACCTACAGTTAAATAGACATTGTTTTGGTGAATATTTTTAAGCAATATCATTTTACTTAAACGACAGCTTATGTGTAAAAAAAATCGTATCTACAAGTAAGTGAGAAGGGTTAATCCCTTAAGGAAGCAAATAAATTCACAATTTTATTGCTTATTAAATAAATATATTACCGTTAAAACACTTTTTTTACATGCCAGACGTTCTTGGAGAGAGAAGTTTTGTAAATGAGACCTGGTTATCTGTGTAAGACGAAGAAATTAATTGCGATCTTCGTGAAGTAAATAAAAATATGAGATAAGCTATGTATGCCTATAACTACGTAAACGACTTTGGCATCATTTTAACATAAACAAGACTAGAGAAATTTATTTATTTATGTTTTTGTATCCAAGTTTTCAACATTTTTCGTTTACTTGGTTGTATATTTTAGTGGAATAAGTTTTTGTTTAGATATGGTGAAACAAAGGCTTTTAAAAATGTAGCTTAAAAAAAAAAGGATTTTTCCCCAATTCTATTTTCAAAATATTTGTTTTCCACAAACCAAAGCATGTCTCATTTAATTATTAGTTTGGGACATAAATTTGGATGTTATTTTAAAATTAAATATGCTTGATAAAACCATTAGGCTTATGATTTAACGTTTTCGAAAATTGCTCAGAGAACATACAAATTCAGAAGTACTATAATAATATACTGTATTTTGCGCTTGTATTATGTTGCATTCAGTGTGTAACGAAGGAAATTTTATCAAATTTAGGCTATAAACATTTTTTAGTTCTTGCTTTATTTTTTCGTTTTTTTTATTTGGTAGTGTGTAAGGATTATTTTTCTAACTTAATACCATATTTATTTTCATCAGTATTTTATTTTGTTTTCGCAGCGTGGTATTTTGTTACAATGATATAGATAAACCTAGTCTTTACTTAAGGTGTATGTGCCTTTTTTAGTTTTAATATTTAGTAGTGGTGATTTCTAAATGGCTTTGAGACTGCTAGTATATTCTTTGCTCACTAAGCCTGTAATGTTTTTAAGATATGATATATAATATTTATGTTTAGTGCACCAAGCTACTCTAATTTGTATTCCGTATCAAATTATTTATACTTAAAAAGTGTTAAATTTAATATGTTATTATTAAAATGAAAATTTTTGACAAGCAACCAAGTACAGTGTTTTATTAAAGAATTCTGAAACACGAATATACATATTCATTGTGATGTTAAAGTTTTTCATGTCAAAAAATAAAAGATTGCATACATTTACACTAAAACTGATTAATTATAAACTTCATTTAGAACTTTAGAGCGATGCAGTGAAAACTTTACACGCAGTTACATTATTATTTAGGTACCTCTTATCCTTCGGAATATGAATTCACCTCAAATTAATTTCATAAAATATTTTAACTCATAAATAGAGTTGCAAAAATTAATACAAATATGAGTTCATACTACTAAAGAAATTGTTTGGTCATAAACATTATCAGCTGTTCATCTTCAATGCCATAAAATTAATTCATGCATTAAGGTGATGATATCATATTACCAGATGATTCATCACTGTCAGAGGAAACATCGAACGCGAGGCACTTAGGAGATGTGAGGGCAACGTGTGGTGTAGTTAAATTACTTTTCGTACGTCTATAATTGCATAGTAATGCCTATAAACGATCTGACAAGTGCTATAGAGTTGGTAAATATGTTCCACAGCGTATAGTAATAATTACAAGGTTACGTTTCATATGAACTTATATATACAAACTATAAAATTTCAGAACAATTAGCTCTATAATGTTTTCATCATTTATTTTAAGATCAATACATTTTAATAACACATTGTGATAGCCAGGTTGGTTACAATTCAGTTGTCACACGAACTTTTTGCAATTGAATAGAATAAGCAAAGCAAAAACTTTCGATTTCTTAAACAAAATTTCTACTCAGGCAAAAATATAATTTTGTATGATTTTGTTAGTACATAGCTTCAAAATAATAATGTAAAAATGCTTAAAATAAATGTATTTATATCCATATGTTAAATTTTTAGCAGCATCAGAAATAAATATTTGCTGTTGACTTTGTGTTTCGTTTCAAGTTTATATTTTAGTCATATTTTTACACAATAAAAGGAGACAACATTTTCAAATGCAAGGTCAAGAAATAAAGTTTAAAAAACAATTTTTACTTAAAGACAGAATACGGAAAATGATTTTTTTGGATATTTTGTTATCTTTTTTAAAAATAATTGTTTTAATGTATCCTCCAATACAAAAAACATTGCGCTGTCTTAAGTCTCATATTTATAGAATGCTTCATGTTCCTAGCAAACTCGCTACTTCGAAATAAACTTGTAAACAGCAGAGACTGTATGCTTAAACAGAATTCCATCAATACTAGCACAAGGGTGTAAAGTCACAGGGGTTGGGAAAATATAAAAATATAAATTTTATTTAAGCAAGAGAACAATGTGACTAATTTTTGACAATACATACCGTCCCTGCTTCGTTAACATCACTTCACCTTTGATCGTCTCTTAAGACCTTTATGCCCACGAAACGTTATGACAAAGTTTATATCTTTATTCATTTACTAGCATACTACCCATATCTTTGATTACAGCGAAGGCATGAGATCACAATTCTGAAATTAAAGTGGAAAATATATGCGATATATTCGAAAAATCTTTTAAGAACTCAAAAGTCACAGTTGAAACTCAATACTACGTCAGTACTACTGTTCGCGGCAAACGCCTATGAATTTTAATTTATAACACGTATACTAATTATTTATTCCCATTTCAATGTTTTCTGTGATAGATGGTACTTAGTACAAAATAAAACTTTCTTTCACTTCATTCCAAACGAATTTTTAAAATTATATAACACATTTTTTATAATGCTGAAGGTTAAGTATGCGCCAATTTTTATATAACCCGTTTCACTGGATTTGGCTGTATGCATAGCATTTAGAAAATCACATATCATTATTTTACTCCAATAATGAGATAATAATATTTAAATGTGTAAAACACTTGCATAACTAATTGAGTTCAGTAGTTTTCTATAACTTAAATAAACCCAACGTACAAATATTTCAACACCTGGGGGTGGAGTAAAACTACTTACATTAATTTCGTTAAAAAGGTTTAGTAAGTGTCACAACTTCTGCTTTTGTAGATTTAGTGCAGAAAACTATTACTTTGTCCTAACAAGTCCAAAGATATTCCTGTTTCTCTGAAAAAAGTATATATATAATATTTTATTTGTAACAAAAGTTATTACAAAGTATATTTCGGTATATGTTAAACTTTTATAAAACTAAATTAGCACTAATTTTTTTCTTATTGTAATGTAAATAAAAATTGTTTATTGTACTTTTTATGTTTGCTATTAATGCCTAGTTTCATTCCTGTGACGTCATCGTACCTGGGTAGGTGCATGCGAGTGTTTGTTACGAATTAGTTTTGTGTAAAGTTATAAACTGGTGTAGCGTGGAAACGCGTTCAGACAGGACATTGATTCGGGTGTCATTGTGAAGAGCCTGCAGAGCACTACTAGGACCCAAAGTGAGACAGTAAAATTATCCGTCGGAATATAAGTGAAAATCGGTACTAAATTGAAATTTACCAAATAATAAAAGCTGTCGTCCGATATGACTCGTGCATATGCTCGGAATTATAGTAAACGACGCAAGTGAGAAGTTTTAGGAAAAAAATCTACGGCGCGTACTCGAAATGTGCCTTTCTCTGAATGTTTTTAGGTTTATAAATTTACACTTATTTAGGCGCTTTATGAAAAAAATATGATGAAAGTGAATTTTTATGATGCGCGCGCAGCATGCAAAATAAATTTACAGTATTAAAAGGTTACAAAAATTAAATATGTTTTTTTTAAATTATTACTTTATTGTATTTATTGAATATCAGCCCGTATATTAAAATTTGTTATTTATTGTGAACATTAGTGGTAGAAACTTTGTTCACAAACTTCATCAAGTGCATTTATATAATTGTGGTTATGTTCCTGTATGTATAATTAATTATCAGTATAAATTATATTACATTAGTATTTAAAGTATAATTTAAAATAATCTCGATTATTTTACAAAATTAAATAATTTTTTTCATACAATTGTTTATATTAATATTGAATTCTGAATATTTTTTATTAATTTTTTAATTTGACTGAAATTATACTTTACCAATCGTATTTGTATTGTGACTCTAGTCCTACTTTTTTATTTTATTTCTGTTCATCATTTGCATGCAATATTAATGTAATTTTTTTATGTTATTACGCCAAGTAAGTTTAACTTCGAACTCCCATCTGGGGTGGGGAGGAGGGTGGTGGCGGTTAGGAGTAGAGACCGGAAAAATTCGCGGATTATTTTCGTTATACGTTAAATTTAAAAAATGTAGGTATACCTTGGTACTAATTCTACTATTGGCTCGCTGCTAATCTGGCGGACTACGGGCCAATGGGAGATATTCAATAAACGAGTAAACGAATCACAAGTTACCCAGTTGAGACGTCTCGGAAGTCAGCAGCCAATGAACAAGTGATACTTGCCCGGAGTGTGCAGAGGATTGTGGATTCCATCCAGGGCCGGTGCAAGGTAAATTGGCGCCCTAGGCGAAAAACCTTAATTGCCTTCCCCCCCACCTCCCCCCGGCCAGACACCCTAAAAAAAAAAAAATTTCCTTGCCTAAAAATACATCACGTAAGCCTAAGATTTTGTCAACAATCAAATGTAAGCAGGCTTGTGTTTTTTTTTTACTTATTTATTTATTACAAATCATAAACAGGTCACCGTGGACTTTAAATAATTACTTATATCAATATAAACATTCCAAACTGTTACAAAAATCCATTTTTCATCTAGTTTCAATAATCGTTAAACATATTATATGAGCTGTTGTGTGTCGTGCTGCGCCGCCCCCAGCTACTTGGCGCCCTAGGCGGATGCCTAGTTCGCCTGTACGGACGCGCCGGCCCTGATTCCATCCTGGAGGGCGATGAAACCGCGAATTTTTTCCGGTGCCTAGTCAGGAGTGTGAACGTGACGGAGAAGGAAGAGCAAGGCAGCTGATTGGTGTGTGGTCCTGTTGCCCGCAGTGCCGCCCCAGAAGCTGGTGATCAGGGACGAGGCAGGGCTGGAGCGGGCCTCGGTCGTCGGTCCGTACGGCGAGGGGGCCTCCTTGCTGCTTCGCTGCGACGTGTTCGGAGGTGAGCCGCGCGGCAGGAGGAAAAAAAAAAGTGTCAGGCTGTGTCATGGACACGGCCGTGTGATGTACGTGAATACGTGTACGTAACAGGTAAAATTTTCTATACAAAATATAAAATAACTAGCTGCCCGACCCGGCTTCGTACGGTTGTATTAATTTGGGGGGGGGGGGGGATGAGACCAAATCTCTTATTTACAGTTATAATAAATCAAATAAAATGAAAATTAATTAATTTGGACAAAAACTTAATACAATGCTTTGTAATGCACCGAAGAAAAAAACGAATGGCACCGATGGTTTCCCGACTCTCGAGCACGCAACGTTGTCATGGAGACGAAGTACCCACTGTTTCCCGGGCTTAAATACCAATCAACATTGATAATCAGTTTATTATTAATTATAAATTATTAAGACCATTAATCGGAATAAAAACTATCCTATCTCTCAAGTTGGAAAAAATTACACATAAACGCCAATTTTCATCGAAATCGGTTGACTTGGTGAAGAGTTCACTGGAAACAAACATCAGGACACTGGATTTATATATATATTATAATACCGTATACATTCAATGTAACTATTTAAGACTAATTTTTTATATATGCAATCGATAGATTTCGACGAGAGCTGACGATTGAAACTCAAACGAACGTCGTAGCTTCTCTGAGTCAAAAGTTATACTAAATGTAAATCTTGAAACGCAGCAAAATGACCTCAAAATGGCGGCGCTTCCCCTTTCCTTCGCGCGCGATGCGTCACAGTCCTCACTAAGAGTAACGGATTATTTTATCCTTTAGCTATCCAGTGGTGTAATTTAATTTTTGGATGGAGATGATAGATATGTAGCTGCAACACCAAAATGTATCCCCCGATTTTGTTATCATTTGGTTTTTTTAATTGCCTCCCGCTATGGAAGCAATTTTAAAGACGTATTCACGGCAAAATGAACACGCGAGTGAGTTCTTTCAGAATTCGCCAGAGATGTCAAACATCTCTAATCCTCGGTAACGAGCTAATTCATGTGTTCTCAACTTGCAAATACGCTTTTCGATAAACGAAACTCGGACACGAAAATTTAATACGCAGAATTCTTTGAAAGAATGTCGATCGTGATCGTCTGTTGTTTTTTTTCAATCACCTTTCTTGAAGCGAATCACACGTAGTCCCGAAACCCACCGCTAGAATTCGCTGCCGGAGCAGCTACGTCAACTATAGAATCATCCCATTTGCCGGCAAAAAATTTTCAACTATACAATCAAAAGGCTTCGTTAAAAGTAAAAAAATAATAAAAAACTGAACCCCGGATTTAAACCTAATTTTAGACCAGGAACTTTATAAATTTTTTGCCAATTTTGTTAAAACTCACATGGATTTGTCAACTTTCGTTCGCGCCATCCGCCACTATCATCACCATTGTTACACACTTTCGTTCCATGAGACATCACGTTCCATCCACGCCATTTGAATGATTCTTGCAATGAATAAGATTTATTTAAAATACGAGAATGAACATACGCCATTTTTGATTTACAGAGTATATCACTGAGAAACCACAATAATTATCAGGAAAGGTGAATCCAGAAACTCCAAGGAAAAAAACAGCCGAAATGAACCGATGTCAAAAGTAAAATTAAATAGACAGGGCAGAGATATATATCCAGTATAAGGAATGAGTCGAGAAGAATTATCACGGCACAGTCGGCCACAGTGAGCTGAAAATTAGATTTTATTTGGATCTATAATCAATAGAAGGGTATTTTTTATTATTACGTAAAACAATTTTACATTCACAGTATCCAATAATTTTGGGTAGGTTGGGAATTTAAACACTTTAAAAAAATCCTATAACTCGCTACTTTTTGAATTGTTGTTTTCTTATTTAGATTTGTAAATGACTGGCCTATAAACTGTTCTGGGCTTTATTTTGAGTTATGAGGTTATATATATACCTATATTATATAAACGCCTGAACACGAAATAAAAATCTAAAACAAAAGGATATTTAATTTTTTGTTTCTTTCAAAGTCTAAATTTAAGAAGGTTCGTATGAACGCGAATGCAAGGTAGTTCAAAAAAGTTGTTTTACATTTTCCTCACTAACTAAAAATTGGCGCATATTGTTTGAGAGTGGACAGTACTGACCAAGCCCAGAGTGCATTCTGCACTCTTCACTAACAAGTCACTGAGTAAACAAAATCTCGTTAAAATTTGACAGGAATTTAACGCATTTTCCTGGTTTTACACGCCCATGTACAAACATCGGAAGAAAATTCCATGCATTAAAACTGATAATTGGATATTTTTTTCAATTTATTTAAATTCCAAAAATAGATATATTTTTAACCAACTCATTTTTTTTACTCTTGTTCACATAGGCTATCAATACTTGTTGCGAGTAGAAATACTTACGTATTATTTCTATCCTGAAAATAAAATCGATGTGGTTAAAAATAGAACAAAAATCGTTTTGTGTTATATGTATGCTTACTGGCAAAATATTTTTATAATTTTTTTCCTGTATTTATATAATGAAACCAACGTAAGCAGGAGCAAACGTGAAGCAACCGTTGTCGAAAGCTTGCTTTTAAGATAGTGTTAAACCTGGAATGCCACTTTAATAATGATCCTGGATGAAATTATTTGATAAAGCAAATATAAAATATTACGCGCTATAGGTTTCTCTCTCAAGATAAATAATTTACAATTTCCAGCCTTATTTAAAATATAAGTTTTGTTTCTTAATGATGTGAAAAATAAATAGTCAATATACGGGCGCGGTCTTTATTGTATCCAGAGAAACATTAAAGTTTCAGTCCAGTATTTAAGTCGAATCTATTACTGATTTAACCTATGTTTCAGTGTCCCCCCCCCCCCCCCTAAGATTCTAAATTTAATTCGCATTGTAGAAATAATTAAGTACATTAAACTACAAATTAATCTGTATCCACAGTTTTAGATAATGATGGAGATATTAAGTTTACACATTTCTGGAAGCAGTAACAGATCTTCAATGTACTAATTAGGCTATCAGTATGAAAAATTATTTGCGTCCACATAAACTAGTGTAATTTTACCGGACTTGTAGATGTACAATTTGTGATTTTAATTACTTATTGATGACAAACTAGAAACTGTTAATGATAGTCAACAAGTTTAGGAATGTGAAACCAATATTGATCTTTACGGTACTAACAACAATTTAAAAAAAATAATCTTCGGCCTTAAAGAAATCTTTTTTTTTTATAATTTTCATTTTACATGCATATAAAACTATATTTGTTTTTAATTAAAAAAAAATACTTTTTTAAAGATAATTTTAAGAAAATAATATTAATTACTATTTATTTATAAACAGGCATATGTTTAGTATTTAACGCTGTTGGAAATTATCCCCGCAAAATGTAGGCTAGCAACGAATTTGCTATTTATTAATTGAAAAATTATTTTTCTTTTTTTTACAATGAAATTGGATGTGTAAATTATTTATTTCATAATTAAGATTTGGATTTAAGAATATTAGGATGTAGCGTAACGTTCAACACACTCTGAAAACTAGCACATATTGTATTTTTTTTTGTGAAGTCTTGAAATTTCTAAAGAAATTTTTATATACATTTGTATAAATGGTTGCATGAATATATATAAATTAACTCTTTCGTTTTAAAATCCAATAACAGCTTCCTAACAGACAGATGACTAAATGAACAACATCATTTGTCAGTCGCAGTAACTGTATAATCCGGTGAAGCTAAAATATCTGTAATATCAATGTATGTATCATACACATAACATGTAGACTAATTAATATTAAAATATTACAACTTTTTTTTAAATCATAGCAATCTTTCTGCGAGACCAAACTGAAATAAGTTAAAAATACTAGTTAGATTTTTTACCGAGTGTCAGGAATCTTTTGTGACATATCTTAGGCATCAAGGTACGGAAGTGCAACAAACATAATGTGGAATTTTTTTCCCTTCGAAATTTTTTAGTTGTATACATATTTTTTTTTCTACGCTGGAATCGATTTAAATATAAAAAAAACTGTACAACACATCATACCAAGGATGACGGTATGATCAAAAAAAAGCTGACTTTCACCCCTCTCCCTTACCCTCACGGGTTCTCTTAAAAGTGTTATTTTTTCCTCTCCCAACGTCACGACCCCTTGTGAATTTCCAAACTCCAACCTTCCCCCCCCCCCGTCCCACCATCAACGTCCACCCCCCCACCCCCCTCCTCCATCATAAGAGACGAGGGCTTGACTGGTAGGTTTCATGCCCCAGGGGAGTCGTACCACCTTTTGCCAGTCACCTCCTCAACAAATACACCGCGGGCTGTTGAGCCCCCCTTTTACTCCGTTAACCCTCCCCCCCCACTCCTTTTCACATGTCTACGCCATTTCCCGCCGCGCGCACTAACGGAACACTCCAGAAACCTCCCCCTTACGTTTCCTCCGTGCCTTACCGGCGTGACGCAATTTATAAACCAGCCCTTCGCGAGCGCTGGCTCCATTCAAGGCAAATACTCCGAGAATGCGACCTCGTTGTCGCTCTCCCCCTCCTCCAATCCCCCCTCCCTAATTCCACCAACTTCCCCTCCCACCTCTTCCACGCTGTAGGGACACACACACACACTTCTCCGGGTTATATGCGCGGCGCATGAGTTAGCGTCGCGTGCGTTGCTTAGTAGGGGTCGTAGGGGGAGGGGGTTTGTCTCCTCTCAGGGGCTGGGGCGTACCACGTGACTTGTTGGCCGACAAGCATTCCCCAGACGACGGCAGTTTCATTGTTCCCCAGCACGCACGTTGTTCGGCCAAGTTCGTGCTCCTTCAAGACTGCTAGACCGCATTGTTCTGCTACGTGCATTGTGATGAGTATTTTTTTTTTGTTTGTTTTCTTTTCCATGCAACGTGGTAAAATTATCACTGTTTTTTTTTTTAACCATCCCTCTATGTTCATCTAAAGTTTACTAACTAAAAAAAAAAGTGTTGAAAAAATGTGAAAAGCTGTTGCTTTACCTAACTAAATATTGATTCTAATTTAAAAATTTAAAATCAATTAATTAACCGTTTAGATAGTTAAAATATTTTGACGTTTAGTTTGTTTTAAGACACACATTTAAAACCTAATAAGAAATGCAAAAAAAAAAAACTCATTATAAAATGTTTAGAACTATAATTTGTGATAAATTTGGAAAAAATAAATATATTTTTATACTTATACTTAGCGTGTTAAGAGAAAACTTAATTTTAAGGGCTAGAAAAGCCAATTAAAGAGTAAAAAAAGAATGTTTTAAAGTTATAATAATTACATATTTATTTTAGTTAAAGTTTTTTTGGTCATAACCACTCTTTCGAAAATGTTAGGTCCTAAAAAATAAAATGAGTGGGTAGGTATAATACACTTATGTTAATTGTATCTTTCCAGGTTTGGCTGCCCATTTATTGACGCTTCTTTGTTACAAGTTATTTTTTTGACATATCTACGAATAAAAGTTTTAGTACAGATTACGAAGATCCGTTCGATAAAAAAGGACTTTGAATGGCTAATCTTTTAATTAGAAATTCCTTTCTTAAGAAAGTTAAAAAAAAACATAGAAAGTATATAACAAATTTGTTCAGCACAGGAGATATATTTATTCACCCGTAAAAATACCAAGTGTTTAGCTAAAGCCAACTGTCGAATTTTTTATTAAATTCATACAAAATAATTTTTTAATGAAAACTTAATTCACAATTTGATTTAAATATATAACTTTTTCTTCATGTTATATGAAAGGATATAAACCTGTTTTCGAACGCCATTTAATAATGCAATATACATTTCGCATTTTTGTAATGCCACTATAAGAAGCTAACATTACCTAAACCAGTTTCGTAACAATTCCAGTTTAAAATACAACAGTTATTTAATCTCTACGTGCAAAATTTTGAGTTGTAGAAACAACAAATATTACTCAAAGGTTTTGTGTCGCATTAATCAGATTAAACCTTAAATTCTTAAGTGAATTTGTGAAGTTTTTAATTTTATTTTTGCTTACCCAAAAGTGAAATTCATACATTTTTACATTCAAATATTTTTTACTGAATTATTTTTAACCAATATGTTTAAATTGCTTTCTAACACATATTGTTTTGAGCGCATCCACTTGTAAAGAATTCTGCAATATTTGATTGGGTATAGTTAGTTTTGTATAAGGTCTACATTTGAAAGAAAAATTGAATCTGACGCTATCCGATATATAATTCAGAGACGTTTCGCTCCTAACAAAGGGAGAGTTCCAGCTTTGACATACTCCGCCTTTGAACGGCTCCCAAACATAGCAAACCCACATTGCGCTTGCAAGGGCTGAAAAGAGAAGTTACAGGAGGGAACCACCTAGTTTCGTAGAACTTTGCGACAAGGTTTCCGCGTACTCATCGGCCAGAAACACTACCGAGAAACCAGAGTTGCGCACGACCAAAGCAGCAAAATTCCAACATAAATTTTCCCAGCCTGTTTGAAACCTTCCCTGACTGACGCGGTGGTGCCTCCAGGAAGGACCCAAAATCCTAGGACATTGGCAATATTTATCGGCAATCCTTGGGGCACATTCAGAGCTTAACATTCATGCCACAGCTCTGAATTCGCCTTATATTTTTCATGGGCATGTCTCCAGTCGGTGCCGAGCTATGCTAGCTACCAAAACTGGACCATCGCTCCAGACGAGCAGAAATTTTACCAAACGTCCCTCCACTCCCCCCCGGCTGATTTGATAATAATTATCAACACTTGATCTACGTCTTACACCCATTATTACACTTAAATTGTAGTGATGAAGAGTAATTGAAGAAACCAATGTATAGCGCTTAAAGCCAAGCTTTAAGGCTCTGTATCACATGCCATGTTGAAATTTTACTTTTCATATCAATACAATAATTTTAGGGGTGAACCTGAAATTTAAAATCTATATCTTCTTTTCATGGGGTTTTACACCACAATACTTAGTGTAATATAATAGGTGTAAAAGGTGCTTAGGTCTTCTTAATTATATTCACCTGCGTGGGGTTTTTTACACCCATGATAATACACTTAGTATATATATATATATATATATATATATATATATATCTTTCTATTAACTGTATCCAAGGAAGGAGGAAGACTAGTAAGGAATGCAATAATGCCCTCTCTCTCTCTCTTTCTCCACTGTTGCCATGAAAGAAAGGAGAGGAGCAGCGAAAGCCAGACTCCTCTCTCTTTCACTCCCTTTTTCCCAGGAAGAAGTAAGAGGAGTAAGAAATGCAAGACTACCTTCTCTCTCTTACTCTCCACTGTTGAAATTGAAGGAAGGAGAGGAGCAGGGAATGCAAGACTCCTCTCTCTTTCTCTCCGTTGTTTCCCAGGAAGAAGTAAGAGAAGTAAGAAATGCAAGACTACCTTCTCTCTCTTACTTTCCACTGTTGCAATGGAAGGAAGGAGAGGAGCAGGGAATGCAAGACTCCTCTCTCTTTCTCTCCGTTGTTTCCCAGGAAGAAGTAAGAGAAGTAAGAAATGCAAGACTACCTTCTCTCTCTTACTTTCCACTGTTGCAATGGAAGGAAGGAGAGGAGCAGGGAATGCAAGACTCCTCTCTCTTTCTCTCCGTTGTTTCCCAGGAAGAAGTAAGAGAAGTAAGAAATGCAAGACTACCTTCTCTCTCTTACTTTCCACTGTTGCAATGGAAGGAAGAAGAGGAGCAGGGAATGCAAGACTCCTCTCTCTTTCTCTCCCTTGTTGCCCAGGAATAAGTAAGGCGAGTAAGGAATGCAAGACTGCCTTATCTCTCTCTCTCTCTTTCTATTAACTGTCGCCAAGGAAGAAGAAAGAGTAGCAGGGAATGATAGATTCCTCTCTCTTTCTCTCCCTTGTTGCCCAGGAAGTTGTAAGGCGAGTAAGGAATGTAAGACTGCTTTATCTCTCTCTCTCTCTCTCTCTCCACTGTCGCCAAGAAGGGAGCGAGAGTATCAGCTTTGAATATATATACTGTATAGAAGTCGCCAGCCCAGGTTAAAATTTCTAATACGGTTTTCAGGTAGTTGGTTAATTCACCGCCGCAGTCGCCACCATCTCTAGGGCATCGAATTGTGGTGGTCCCTAGCGAACTCTTCAAACACCCCTTCCCCCTCCCGTTGAACGACCTTGAGCTTCAGTGAATGATAGGTGGGGGGTGCGGGGGAATGACAGCGGGCGACAATGCTGCGCTCTAACGTGTAAATAACAGCTAAGACGATACAGGGCGTCACGGCAGCGCACTGCAGCGGTGAAGTTCCCAAGCTGCTCATCATACGCTCCTGAAAAAACGTAGAGTAAATCCTATCCACTCGCGACTTCTATACAGTATATAATATTCAAAGGTATCAGGGAATGCAAGACTGCCTTCTCTCTCTCTCTCTTGCCCTCCGGTGTGAGAGAGAGGGGCAGGGAGTGCAGTTTGTCCGGCCCCGCGGACCGCAATCATCGCACCCACGCGACGGCGCACCGCCGGCGAGGGTTGCGGGCGCTCGTGTTTGTGTTTGCCCTTCACAGCCCGCTGGTTGACTCCAACAGGTTCGGTCTGTTTGTCGACCCTCCCTCCCAGCGGAGGAAGGGGGGAAGGTGGTGGGGGATGGCCCCGAAGTTGCCCGTAGGGGCAAGAGACCGAGGCGATAGATTGCCCGTTCCCCGCCAGGTGCAGTCGCGGACCTTCAAGGAGGAAGGGAGCGCTTCGGAAATTGGATCACTGGTATATTAGACCCTGGGAGGCCGAGCAGGTCGGGGGGACCTTACCGACGCTCTTATCCGGCACGAATAAGAAGATCAAGCGATGTCGCTGAACGGTAGAAATTTTGACCAGCACTCCAGGTCCAGCCAGCATCCCGAATTCGGTTTTCCATGAATTCCTACAAAATCACTATTTAGCAAGTAATTGTTTGACTACTTTCTATTGGTCACTCGCAGGGAAAAATTATTCTTTAAGAAAAGATTTCTTTGGAAAGTATTTTGTAATACCACACGAAGGTTTTTGTAATTTTCCATAGTATTTTGCCATGTTAAAAATAGGTTTTTGGAAACAATACTGAATATTTCTTTAATCTATTAAGAAAATTGCCTCTATATTTTAAATTTTTATCAATGTTTGGACAAGCATTATTTTTTTTAGCCATGGAAAAGATAGTCTATTAATCATAAATTAGACTTCATTTGGTCCATTACGCTTATTCGCGTGAGCAGTCAATACAAGAATACTATTCAGGGAACGATTTACAAATAACTTTAGCTAATGTAGTGTGGCCGGCAGGGCCACATTTTTACTTGTAATTTATTTTTGTTGCTGGTCTCTAGTTTTATATGGTTTTTTATTTCACGTATTTTTACGCTTTTTTAATAAATGTTAATTTATCTGTAAATTTTTTTAATTATATTTGTTTCTGTTAATTAGTTATACGCCTTTTGGTAGCTATCGATTATGAGTTTAAGAACATCGATTGTGTTTCACGTAATTACCACTTGGCGAGCGCCCGGCGGTTGGCTGATGACGTCAGACATTCGGCTTGCCGGGAAGAAAAAATCAGCTGGGCCGGCGTGAGTTGGTGCCGAGCGACCGTCGAGGACAGAGCCATGTGACGGCGCGGACTGGTGTGCCGGACGGCAACGGGCGACGAAGAGTATTGGGATGGAGGCTCCACGCTGGGTGACAGGGCAATGGATTGCCCTGTGATACTGAACTTATCAAGGTAAAGAGAGGCCGCAATTTTGATTTTTACCCTCGTGGTGCTGCAGTGGTTTTTGGCAAACCTAGTGAACTGTGTATTTTCCCATACTAAATTTTATTTGGACGGAACTTTTATTAGCCAGTTTGGTGAAGAGGCCCATTTGTTTTCACACGTTGTTCCAGTGTGGGATTTTTTTAAAAAGGTCGCCCGTTTGCCTGTAGTTGTAATAAAAGTATAAGTTTGGAAGAAACGAACATTTTGCAATTTGTTTTTGAGACTTTGTCTTCGGAATTTGCATACTTAAAGTTGCATTTAGCTAATATATCAGCTTGTGCAGTATAATTAAATGTATGCGATCGGTATTGGACTACATGCGCAGCCTGATGTTGGTTGGTTGGTGCGGCCATTCTACGTTTTTATGAAATCATTGGCAAGTTAATAAAGAAGTAAGACTTTGTTTGAAGTATATGATAAATACTTCTGTGGTAACATAGTTATGTTACGTGAAGAGTTTTTGCTACATTTCCCTTAAAAATAAGATAATTTTTTTTTGATCATCGTTCACGCCTTTGTGAATTCGTACCTATGGCCCGGCGTGGCATTAGACTCTGGAGTTGGTGAGGAAGGTCAGGAAGCCAGCGCACGCCTAGGATATTAACTTTGTTTTTTTGGCAAGTCTTTAGCAACGAACATCTGAAGAAAGACTAAACCGTTGATTGAGAGTTTAAGAACTTTATTTAAATAAATTTTTTGTACTTCAGTTTTATTATTGTAGAATTTTTTATATATTTGTATTGATTGTCTTGTTTGATTTTTGGTATTAGGGCAGTCAGTAAATTTTGATATTTTATAGTGGCCACGCCTCACGCCCTTATATATTTTTATACTTGTTGTTATCAGTATTTATATTTTTACGATTTTTTAAAGGTTATTGTTAGTATCGCAAATGGGGATAAGATGCTGCCATTATTAACGTCAGCTTTTGTAACTAAGCTTGTATGGTTATGTATAGTAAAAATTATTTTTGCAAATTTCTATTTTTTAATAACATACGTCCAAAGTCTTGCCTCTTGTTTGTTTAATGGTTACTCTGCTATTATATCCTTTAAATTTTTTGGCCTGACCCCTGGGCAGTGGTGTGGGGAATTTATATTGTTTAGCTTTTTATGCCTGGTTTTAATATTTATTTTTTCCCTTCGCGCCCAGAGTGAGTCGGGGACGCAACCCCTCTTCCAATTAAGGAGGAAGAAGGGTTACAGTAGGTACTAGGAAAATACACAAAAAAAACACAAAAGACTCTGAACATGTTTTGTAGCTACATAAATGATTTCACGTAAATGTATAAATATTAAAATATCTATAATTTACATGATTATTTAAATTTACAAATATTAACGGTGAATTTATGAAAAACCCTGGATAATTTGTAACCACCGTTCTTCGTATATTTAAGTGTAAATTTTAAAAAGTTTATCAAATATTTTGTCCTCGGTCCTTTCTTATTTTATAAAGTTTCAGGGCCCATATGTGGAACATTGATGTAATATTTGTCTACACATATTTAAGTCACTAACAGAAAGAAAACATATTCTGATTTAGTTCAAAGGTTTCGGAAGAGTGCCATACGAATTTTTTCTGTCATCATTTTGATCCTCCCTTTTCCTGTACTGGTAGAGTTCCAATTCCACATCGTTTACTAACAGCTGGTGTTTTGGCAACCACTACTATTATCTTTTAACTATCCCTTGGTTTTTCGATAGCGGCTGTTTTATAGATTTATTTTCAAACAAAATGTATTTTCATTTTACTTTTGCCAGTATCGAATACATATTCTTTAAAAAAAATTTTGTGAATGAGTACACGGCTATATTATCATTTACACTTGGGTTATTTATTTAGGAAATTATCGCGACATACACATCCAACATTTTGAATTTATGCTTCGATGCACTGCTCATAATATTTTTTTTTTGGTGTTGTACGTTTTAATCAACTATGAGCATACAGTTCGATGATTCCATTTTATTTTCAATATTTTGTTTCAGTGGAAATTTAATAAATTAATTTTTTTAAAGAATGGTATTACCAACGTCATTATTCATTTAACAACAGTGTTTGGCGTTTTTATATAAATATTGTTTAATAGATAAATTGTTTGTTAGTAATTGTTAAAACTGTTACATTTTTTTATTTATTTGTTGACACATTTTTCTTAGCAATTTTTTCTAGTTTTTAAAATCAGTAATGTTGTTGACATGTATTCTCAGGTATGTTAAAAATTTTAATGTTTTTTTTTTTAAAGATGTAAATAGTTACCGTTTGAAGCATAGTGATGGAACGTTCCTAGACTTGTTTAGATCAAGAATGTTCCATTAAAGAGGTAATCTCATTTAACATCAAGCCATAAAATTTAAAGCTGATTACGTTTTTCCCTTAATTAAATGATCAAACATTGATTCCTTTAATATACCTTTTGTTAATGTACTAACCACTAGTCCAGAGAAATAATTTATGTTCGACTAAATTTGAGAGTTCTTGATGATTTTTCTTTTTAGCGAGACGGTGTCTCCACGCCTTCTACCCGACCAGCACACAGGACTCAAAAGTCACGCACACAACTTTGAAGAAATTTTTGATCTTTGTGCTTTCACCCAAGAGCAATAAAATTACATCCAGTGTTGAAAACGCACTTCTGTCTTACATCCCACAGACGTCGAGGGAAAGAAAGAGAGAAGGAGGGGAAAGATTCGTAAACTTTTCTGAATCGCAAAAACACGCGCGTCTAGCCGTTCTTCCATGGAGAGAAAGTCCATAACTTCGTCTGCTTCCCAACTTGCACTCCTGACTGATGCTCTATAGATCAACTTCAATCACGTCCCATTGGTGAAACAATGCCAACTCGTCTCTTGTTCCATTTTACTTGTTTTATCCTGGTAGGAAATTTTTCCATTTCTTTTTCATCCGTAATTCATTTGTCGAATCCCTTTTTTGTTACCCTCAGAAAGTTCCTCATGTTAGGTTTACCTTAAATTATTTACAATGCTCGATGGCGCAAGCCATTATTTTCTGCTCTTGTTGGCCGACAATCGAACCAATTAAACATTGAAAATTAACTTCGCTTGTCTTCATAGATAAAATTAAAAAATGTTTTGCACGCTTTTAAAGGGAATTTGAAAACTTTTTATTTTAAAAGCTGAAATAAAATATTATGGTCATGTAATAAAATTACCTATGACTTTCGAAATGGTTAGGTCCAAATAAAACACTTTAATTAGGTATCTTAAACTTAAGTACTTAAACTCAACTTATAATTCCAGTGATCTGACTTTTACTCTAAATATTCGTACTCTGTTTAAGCTCTCCTTTTTGAGCACTAACTTTAGCTCTAAATTCAAGCACTCTTACTTAAGATATAAACCTTAAGCACTGTTTGTTTAGCTTTAAATTTGCACTTAAAATTTCGCTCTAAACGTTTATACTATAACGTAGGCTTTAAATAATATTTTCAATTAAAATTAAAGATCAAGCATTTTAATGTTTTTTGTTAATTTTAAATATCAGTTTTTGTTTTCAGACAGTAGTATATACTAGTTCCTACAAGCCCAGGTTTTCTCGTGAGGTCCTGAGTTGGGTTGAGTTACAAAAAATATGTTTTTGTAGAATTACAAAGAATAAGTAATTTATCATGACAAACATACGTCGTACGGCTCTGAAAGAAGGTAAGTACTTATGAAAACGGTCTGCAAGTCTCGTAGTACGGTACGACCTGCTGTACAGTACATATGATTTATGTGTCACCAGTACAAATATCCTGAATCACTACGTATAACAATTTAAAATACCCTTCTTATAATATTATTATGAGTGCGCTTTTTATTTTTCCTTAACACATAGGTTTACAGGGCATGTTATCAATGTCACGCGCACAAAGAGGAAAGGAAAGATATGTGGAATTTATATCTGTAGGTATTTAACAAGTTTGGGTCTTAAATAACCAGCTACAAATAGTGACATTTAGACAGTTAACCAATAAGTTTGTATAAGTTGGAAATAAACCAATAATAAGTGCTCTCGTGGAGGAAGGTAGGAAAATGCTTATTTAACGGATTTATGTGGAAGAGTTGTAAGAATTTGGACTTACAGTCTAGAAGACACAAGTTATTTGGGATAAGGCCAACGTGATTTAGGTTTAACGTTTTTGTTTTCATTATTTTAAAATTTGTCACTTCAAATTTTGCTTGACTTACATCCATTATAAAAGTTATGTTTTGATGTTAGTCGAGGAATGCAAGTTTCTTATTTACCCAAATAATTTTTTTTCATTTCCTTCCAAAACTCCTAATATGAACGTACATAAGAAACCCCAAATAAGTGTCTTCTGATACAAGATTTCCAACTAGACATTGTTATTTAAATTGTCATAAATATAAAGTTACCTACATTAACTTGAAATTTGTGAAATTGTTTTTAATGCTTACATAAGGTTCGGTCAGGCCCGCAATGGTAATTTTTTTTTCGTTAATTTATTTTACAGCTGCAAATATTTTCAACAGTTATTCACTTAGTGTAATGTCATGGATACCTTTTTAGACCCATGATACTACAATAAGTGCCTTTTTGTTGAAAATATTTTTAGCAGAAAAACGAAGGCAAGAGAGGTACCAAGTTAATATTGTAAAAATAGCCCTTAAAAAAAGTAATGACAGAATAAACGAAAAAATACTAGTTGATCGAACGAGACCGAGACTTAATAAACGATAATCAAACGATTATTTAAATTTAAATTATATTTACAGATTTTATATTAAATTTGCAGTTTTCAATTAACAATTTTTTTGCCAAAAAAATTGCTAAAAAAAACCCCATCCAGTCGTTGATACGCACAGGTAACTTCCCTAAACTACGTAATCGCTAAAGGTTCACCTTTCGTTGGTGCTGCAAGATTTTTTCCGCTATCTTTTAGTCCCGCGAAAATAACAGCCGGGGGGGGGAAGTGCAGCGGCGGATAACGTGAATAATTCACGAGCGCCCTGCACTCGTGGTTCGAGGTTCGCCGAGGGGAGGCTCCCAAAGTGCGCACATTGTCTGCGGCGGAGTGCCACTCCGCCCGGGGTGCGCACACACACAGTTCACGCGAGGAGTCAGGAGACCCCGAGGGGACGTACGTAGTTTACTTTAAAAAAATGGTGAACCACACCACTTGTGAAAAACCCCTAACGAGATGTACGACCTTACCTACATGGTTAGCCGCTTCACCCCAGTGATAGCCAGCTCACCTGTCTTATTTTTTTTTAAAATATCTTATAAGCTCACAGGATAAACTAACCTCTTCCCAGCTTAACCTTTCCATGATGCCTTGTGGATATTCGTGGGGAAGCCTTCTTTCCACAGACGAGAGAGAATCAAACGCCCGATCGTGCATCTTCGGTTTTTTTTTTTTGTTCATTGTAACTCATGATAACTATTGGTAAAATAGGTTATGTTAGCTGCATTATAAATTCTTTAAAATATTATGGACGGTTGTTTGGTTAGGATAGCTACATTAAAGATACTGTGAAATCAAAAATAAAAAAAGCGAGCTTGAACTTCGGGGAACTTCGGGTGTGGCTCTCTCGTCTGTGAAATGAAGGCTTCCTATATTCGTGTACATCTTCACGAGCAGTAATAACTGACAGGTTTAAAGGAGAGAGGTAGGAATAAACGTTCTTTTTTTATTCTATCTATGGTATAACGATTTTTTAAAACATATAGGTATTTTTTCTTCGTTAAGGCAGATTTACAAAACCCATAAAACAGTGTCAATTGATAGTCTTGTTTCATGTGTACTCATAAGTAAATGACTTTACAGGTTAAACTATATGTAACAGCCGATTACTAATAACTTATGTCATTCAATTAAATTATATGTTATGCTTTAACACAACCAAATTTTCGTTTACAAACGTTTGATATTTTTTTTTGGGGGGGGGGAGGTGGGGGGGGGGGGGGACACCAAAATGGCGTTTTCAGTTTTTATTTTTTTCCCTTTTATCACCAAGAATAAATTTTCTTAATTTAATTTTACTTCGCAACAATTATTGTGAACCTCGTTTTATTAAGTTCGCTTTTAAAATACATACCAAAAATTGTAGACGCGAATAACACACATACTTTCTACGCCCGCCGCTAGAATTCACTGCCTTAATCGTAAATGTTGGTTCACATCATCACCCGCAGATAGCAGGACGAAACAAATGAAATTTTAAATTATATTAGAAATTGCTCCGATTAAAGTTAAAAAAAAAGACTTAAATAAATCCTTAACCGCGGCTTTGGATCTTGACAGGTAGTTTTTATTAAAATACTGATAATCTTGTTAAAATTAACTAAAAAGATAATACTTTAAAGTTGCCACATACGTAAGAAGTTATATTTCTATGGCATTACTAAATAATTAACCTTGAATTTTTAAAACACATATTATAATACTAAGTATATGCTTGAGTATTGGTTTTTGCTCAAATGTCTGAGATAAGTTTGCAAATAATAATTACACACAAACCTTAACTTTATTGAGCTGTTTTAGCGCTATTAGTAGTACACGGGTCCGGGGGGATTAAAGATTGTTTACATTGTGACATCACGGCGACCATCTTGAATGAATGTAACGGGACACCACGTAACGGGACACCGCGTAACGGGACACATTGTAACGGGAAAAGTAGATCACGGCGACCATTTTGGATCCGCCATCTTGGATTACGTCATTTTGTTTTCTCGAACATTCCGTCATTGTGTTATCCGCCATTTTGAAATATGACGCCATCGTTGCAGTTTACGTTACGGCGGCCATCTATAAAATCTTTATTTATTATCCGATTTAAAAAAAAATTAAATTTATAAAAAATTCAAATAATAAAATTTTTAATAAAATATTAAAAATACAAGCATTTACGACACGGAGCTCAGAGTCCTCGGTTCGAACCCGACAAAAGCAAAAAAAATTAAAAAATAGCGACCGATCCAACCCTCACAGTGGCTGCAGGCAGACTGGCCCCCACCACTTTTTGCCATTCATATATATCGTCACCTAGAATGACATCATGTCTGCCATCTTGTCTTCGATGCAGGAAGCCATCATCATTGTATCGTCGGCGAGAGTGCGCTGACGCCATGTTAGTTTAGTTCTTATCCGCTAGAGTGCAGTAATCATTTATTACTGTAACACCCGCCAACTTGAAATTTGGACGCCATCTTGAAAATCCGTAATTATTTAGCTAGAAATTCAAGAAAAATTCCAAAATTCATTAAATAAATCACTCATTAATTTACATATTGATTCGATCCGCTCCTGTCCTCGGTTCTATACCCGATCGATGCAATAATGTTTAATTTTATGTAAAAAATAATAATTTCAATAAACCATGTTCAACATTCGTAAAGAGACTTTAAATCCTCTACGACCATCATCCTATCAGACATCAAGACCACCATATTGGAAATGCGTAATTTTAATGCTAGTGATTCGGGAAAAAGTTCAAAATTCATTAAATAAATTTGTAATCTATATACTGATTGATTAGATCGAATAAGGTCCTAGGTTCGATCCCTGGTCGATACAAAACAACTTTAATATTTTAAAAAAGTACCACTAAAGTGGCAGGTTTGAGAAAATCAAACACCACAAAGTCTTTTACAAACATAATATTTATTACACAATTTCTATCCTACTACAGGATCACTTGCGAAAGCCAGAAAACTTATAAACATTTAGCCCTGCATAGACATGCAACGACTACTTCTTATCTCCAACAGCTCCAACAGCTCCAATGATATTGGGCTACAATGCTACGAGTCTAAGAGACTACGAAGCTACAAGGCTTCGAGTCTAAAAGGATCTAGCTGGTTCCGAGTTATACATGGCTGCGAGACTGCATGATTAAACGACCGCATGGCTACGAAACTACATGTCTATGAAGCTACATGGATACAAGTCTACTCGGCTCCAACACGCAATATACACACAGTACACACAGGAAACTGAACATACACACAGTACACACAGGAAACTGAACATACACACAGTACACACAGGAAACTGAACATACACACAGTACACACAGGAAACGGAACGTACACACAGTACACACAGGAAACGGAACGTACACACAGTACACACAGGAAACGGAACGTACACACAGTACACACAGGAAACGGAATTTTCACACATACAGTAGCGGAAACACACAGGCGGAGTAGGAAATCAGAATACAAGAAATAAAAACATTAAATTTTTACTTTCAATATTTAATTACTTCTCAACATTACACAAATACAAGTAAAAGAAGCCATTATTGTATGTAGCCAGCTTTCCTCAGTTCTTTGAGTATGAAGGATATTTCTTTGATGCACGAATAGTTTCCTGCAGAAAGCGAGCCATGTAGAAGTCTTAGCCGGTCAACCAATATGTTTGGATCTTTCCATGATGTGTAATCAATCTCTTCTACCACCATCTTAGTTGCTTGTTTATTATAAATACTTTTAATATCACAATCGTCCCAGTGATCATAATAAGCATTATCAGATTTATTTATTATAACACGACGTTTCCATCGTTTCGGTCTCAGGACATCGCCACATTCTTCGATCTTGTCAGCTCTAGGTGCTTCATCACAGTCTATGCCTTTGTCAACAGCCTCAGAGTCACTGTAACAATCACTGTAGAAGACATCCTCTTCACCCAGATTACCGTATGAATTCGCTATCGATGATTTCGAAGTGTCTTTATCGTCTTCGTGCTTCCTTTTTAGTAGTCCATCATTTTTACAAAGAATGGAGGATCTACTGAATATAGGCTTGAATGTATTCTCACTTTTCACGGTGTTGATACTTACATTAGTTTGAGTCTTCCCGAAGCCATTAGCATCCTTCAATTTATGTTCTTCCTCACGATCGGGTGAGCTAATACCATCACGCTCAGGACAAGGATAATTATTGTCGTAATGCAGATCACACTTCTTTAGTCTAGTGGATCCATCGGTGTTCTCTATGCCGTAAGTAGTCTTGACTTTACATGTTCTACCATGTCTTTTTAAGCTGTCAATTCGTGTTAACAACCTGCTACAACGATTACAGCTTAACATGTTGCGTAGTGGGTTTCTAGCACAATCATTCTTCTCATGACGTCTAGCATTCCTTCTCATGACAAAATGCTTGCCACAGTATCTACAGAAGCTTCCTTCCGATTCAGCTGCAGATAACAAACCATGATCCATGGTAGCTTCTGTGACTAATGTTAGATACAAACTGCCAGATTTCTCCAATTGGAACCATTTCTTAAATATAATTTTTTAAATATTTCATCAGCGAGAGTTAAGTTATCTAATGCAAAGCAAATTGATACAAGTAGTTCTGGCTGTCATCAACAGATGTCGCCACGTGTTGCTTGCAGGTAAATAATATCTATTTCATTAATGCGGGATGCGGAATGCTCACTATCGATCGCAAAGGAAGGTTGGCTTCTCTAGACTCCAAGGAGACGGAAGTTCGTCCTTCCTGTTAGTGCTTCTTATATTTCTCAGAGATTATTATTATTCGACTGAGTAATGATTTTTTTTTAAATTTCCACCTGATAAAAATATTACTAGTGATGATTAAATAGCAGAAGTTCACTAATTAAATGCAACCTTGAATAAAAATGAGATGCCTCATTAAGTAAAAAAATCCTTCGTGCAGAGATCAATTCCTCATCAGTAATCAGAAGCACTCGAAGAAAACCATCAAATGTCAGTAGTATATGAATGGGCGTCCGGAAACAGGCTTCCAGGCTGTGGAGCGTGTGGGCACGTCCGCCATCTTGGATTGTGACGTCACGGCGGCCATCTTGGTTGACCTTGACCTTGACCTTTGACCTTGACCTTTAATTTGATCCTCAAAAATCGCCAAAATCCGCCAAAATTGGGCAAAATTTGCCCAAAATTCCTCAAAATTCGCCAAAATTACCATTTATGTGGAAATAAATTCCGCCAAAAAATCTCAAATAATTCCACAGTTCAAAAATTAGGATTTCGAAAATCCTCAAAAGTCGCTTTGCCCTAGAAAAAACGAAAACTCCTAAAAGCGGCTTAAAACTCCTAAGAGCTAGCCGCTTATAAGCCGCCGACCTTGAAAATAAGGATGTCATGGCAGCCATATTGGATGATGACGTCACCATAGCAAATTTTGTTACGGCCGCCATCTTTAACTTTTTTATTTATTATCCGATTTTAATGAAAAAAAATTAAAAATTATAAAAAAATCCATTTAATAAAATTTTAATAAAAGATTTATAAAAATTATATTTTTACGACACGGAGTTCGGAGTCCTCGGTTCGAACCCGGTGAGGGCAAAAAAATTAAAAATGGCGACCGATCCTTCCCCCCGTGGTGTGTGCTAGCAGACTGACTCCCACCACTTTTTTTCAAAGCATATAGATCGTCATCTAGTATGACGTCATGTCAGCCATCTTGTCTTTGATGCTGGAAGCCATCATCAATGTATCGTCGGCGAGAGTGCGCTCACGCCATGTTAGTTTAGTTCTTATCCGATAGAGTGCAGTAATCATTTATTACTGTGACACCCGCCATCTTGAAATTTGGCCGCCATCTTGAAAATCCGTAATTATTTAGCTAGAAATTCGGGAAAAGTTCCAAAATTCATTAAATAAATCACTCATTAATTTACATATTGATTCGATCGATTCACGTCCTCGGTTCGATACCCGATCGATGCAATAATGTTTAATTTTATGAAAAAATAATAATTTCAATAAACCATGTTAAACTTTCGTAAAGAGACTTTAAATCCTCTACTACCATCATCCTATCAGACGTCAAGACTACCATATTGGAAATTCGTAATTTTAATGCTAGAGATTCGGGAAAAAGTTCAAAATTCATTAAATAAATTTGTAATCAATATACTGATTGATTGGATCGACTAAGGTCCGTGGTTCGATCCCTTGTCGATACAAAACAACATTAATATTTTAAAAAAGTACCACTAAAGTGTAAGGTTTGAGAAAATAAAAAACACCGCAAGTTCTTTTAAAAAAACTTTTATTTCATACATACTACACTACTACAAGTACAAAAAAAAAAAACACTGACAAATTACTAAAGTTTTGTGGATTTCTCGATTCAAACAGTCTTCTTATTGTACGTACTAAGCCTTTTACATGACTTTAAATGTCTATACGATCCGTTCATCACCACAGCCAGAGACGGACTGAAGTTCATATCACTTATATAGTCTCATTAGCCGGTACAACACATGAGTCGAAACAATAACCATGTTCATTATACGTCTCGGAGCATTTTTTATAATGACGATGTAAGCTATCGAGACGTGAAATTAGTTTATTACATTTTATACACTGAAAATGTATTCTTTGAACATTATTAGAACAACCGCTCCTTTCATGTCTGCGCGCATTTGAAGTTCTAGTAAATGATGCGTCACAATATTTGCACTGATGCGATGCACGCTCTTCATGAATTGAAGTCTGGAATGCAGATGGTGAAACTTCAGCTGATGGTGGAACAGCACATATCGAAGTCTCCTCCAGCGTTGTCAGAGGCGTTGCCAACGGGATCTGCTCCAACATCGTCGGCGCCGACGTCATGGTTCTCGTAGTCGATGGTACATCCTCCATCGAGTACGACGTTAAAGTCGGTAAAGATGCCATCGAAGTCTCAAGAACAGGCAATTACGCGACTTATACACCAGAAGAAACAAACTAGGTGATCCGTACACCGTCAACGGCAGTAACAAACTAAGCGTCCTGCTGTATAGGACTCGTTTATATACTTTAACCGGTTTGAATAATACGCTAGTCAAATCAAGAACAATTTACTAAAATACTAGAGTCAAAACAACATTAAAAAAATAGAAGCACCATCAACAAAAAAGGAAACACATTTGGAAGCACCTTCAAAAAAGGAAAAACAATAGGAAGCACCGACTACGAAAAAACAGCACATTTGGAAGCACCGACAACGAAAAGGCAGCACATTTGGAAGCACCGTCATCGAAAAGGCAGCTCATTTGGAAGCACCGACTACCAAAAGGCAGCACATTTGTAAGCACCGACTACGAACAGACAGCACATTTGACAGCACCGACAACGAAAAGGCAGCACATTTGGAAGCACCGACTACGAAAAGGCAGCACATTTGACAGCACCGACAACGAAAAGGCAGCACATTTGGAAGCACCAACTACGAAAAGGCAGCACATTTGGAAGCACCGACAACGAAAAGGCAGCACATTTGGAAGCACCGACTACGAAAAGGCAGCACATTTGGAAGCACCGACTACGAAAAGGCAGCACATTTGACAGCACCGAAAACGAAAAGGCAGCACATTTGGAAGCACCGACAACGAAAAGGCAGCACATTTGGAAGCACCGACAACGAAAAGGCAGCACATTTGGAAGCACCGACTACGAAAAGGCAGCACATTTGGCAGCACCGACAACGAAAAGTCAGCACATTTGGAAGCACCGACTACGAAAAGGCAGCACATTTGACAGCACCGACAACGAAAAGGCAGCACATTTGGAAGCACCAACTACGAAAAGGCAGCACATTCTTAAGCACCGACTACGAAAAGGCAGCACATTTGGAAGCACCGACAACGAAAAGGCAGCACATTTGGAAGCACCGAAAACGAAAAGGCAGCACATTTGGTAGCACCGACAACGAAAAGGCAGCACATTTGGAAGCACCGACAACGAAAAGACAGCTCATTTTGGATGCACTATCATAAAGGCAGCACATTTTGGAAGCACCATCGAATAAGGAAGCACATTTGGAAGCTCCATCAACAAAAAAAAAAAAAAAAAAAAAGCAAAAAGGATGCAAAATTTACGAGATCTAAGTCTTAGTTAGAAATCAGAATACAAGAAATAAAAACATTTAATTCGATAATTTCTGCTACTAAATCAAAACTTGCAATTTTTTTTATCAGGTGGAATTGACAAATATCATTACTCAGTCAAATTAATATTACGCCATGAGACATCTGTGGAGCACCAACATGCAAGACGAACTTCCTTTTCCTTGGAGTCTATCGAAGCCATCCTTCTTTTGCGATCGTTAGTGAGCATCAGGCATCCCGCATAAAAGAACTAAATATTATTTACCTGCAAGCAACATGTGTCGACATCTGTTGTTGAAAAGCAGAACTACATGCATAAAGTACTTTTGCATGAGATAAATTAATTATCGCTGATGAAATAATTAAAAAATTATATTTAAGTAATATATCTAATTTAAAACTCTTAGTTTGCATCTGACATTAGTCTCAGTAACTAATATGAATTCTGATTTGGGATCTGACGCTGTATCGAAAGAACATAGGTGTAAGTTTTGCAGTAAAGAGTTTATCTTGAGAAAGAATAAAAGACAACACGAGAAGAATGACTGTGTTAAAAATCCACTGCGCAATATGATAAGTTGTGTTCGATGTAGCAAGTCGTTTACGCGGAGAGAGAGCCTAAAAAGACATGGCAGAACTTGTAGCGCCAAGCCTGCGTACAAGCTAGAGGACAACGATGAATCTACTAGCCTAAGGAAGAGTGATCTGCATTACGACAATAATTTTCTTGGCTCTTCCGATCTCGACAAAGAACTAAAATTGAAGGAGGATGATGATTTACGGAAGAATGAAGACAATGGAAGAATCCTTAACGTGAAAAGTGAGAATATATTCCAGCCGAATTCAAGTAGTTCTTTCCTACTTTGTAAAAATGATGGACTCCTAAAAAGGAAGCATGAAGACGATGAAGACACTTCAACATCATCAACATCGAATTATTATGATAAATTGGGTGAAGACGATTCCTTCTACGGTGATTGTTACAGTGACTCTGAGGCTGCTGACAAAGACATAGCCTATGATGAAGCACCTAAAGCTGCCAAGATCGAAGAATGTGGCGGTGTCCTGAGACCGAAACGTTGGAAACGACGTGATATATTAAATAAATCTGATCAAGCTTGTGATGATCACCGTCTCAAACATGAAAGTTACCCTGAGGTTGGTGGTAAAACGGAAGACACCAGAGATCATAATATTTATTATAAAGGTGCAAGGAAGATGGTGGTAGAAGAGAATGATTACACATCATGGAAAGATCCAAACATATTGGTTGACCGGTTAAGACTTCTACATGGTTCGCTTTGTGCAGGAAACTATTCGTGCATCAAAGAAATACCCTTCATACTCAAGGAACTGAGGGAAGCTGGCTACATACAATAATGGCTTGTTTTACTTGCATTTGTATAATGTAAAGAAATAAAATAAATAATTTAAATTATAAGAATTTAATGTTTTTATTTCTTGTATTCTGATTTCTAACTAAGAATTAGATCTCGTAAATTTTGCATCCTTTTTGCTTTTTTTTTTTTTTTTTTTTTTTTTGTTGATGGAGCTTCCAAATGTGCTTCCTTATTCGATGGTGCTTCCAAAATGTGCTGCCTTTATGATAGTGCATCCAAAATGAGCTGTCTTTTCGTTGTCGGTGCTTCCAAATGTGCTGCCTTTTCGTTGTCGGTGCTACCAAATGTGCTGCCTTTTCGTTTTCGGTGCTTCCAAATGTGCTGCCTTTTCGTTGTCGGTGCTTCCAAATGTGCTGCCTTTTCGTAGTCGGTGCTTAAGAATGTGCTGCCTTTTCGTAGTTGGTGCTTCCAAATGTGCTGCCTTTTCGTTGTCGGTGCTGTCAAATGTGCTGCCTTTTCGTAGTCGGTGCTTCCAAATGTGCTGACTTTTCGTTGTCGGTGCTGCCAAATGTGCTGCCTTTTCGTAGTCGGTGCTTCCAAATGTGCTGCCTTTTCGTTGTCGGTGCTTCCAAATGTGCTGCCTTTTCGTTGTCGGTGCTTCCAAATGTGCTGCCTTTTCGTTTTCGGTGCTGTCAAATGTGCTGCCTTTTTGTAGTCGGTGCTTCCAAATGTGCTGCCTTTTCGTAGTCGGTGCTTCCAAATGTGCTGCCTTTTCGTTGTCGGTGCTTCCAAATGTGCTGCCTTTTCGTAGTTGGTGCTTCCAAATGTGCTGCCTTTTCGTTGTCGGTGCTGTCAAATGTGCTGCCTTTTCGTAGTCGGTGCTTCCAAATGTGCTGCCTTTTCGTTGTCGGTGCTGTCAAATGTGCTGTCTGTTCGTAGTCGGTGCTTACAAATGTGCTGCCTTTTGGTAGTCGGTGCTTCCAAATGAGCTGCCTTTTCGATGACGGTGCTTCCAAATGTGCTGCCTTTTCGTTGTCGGTGCTTCCAAATGTGCTGTTTTTTCGTAGTCGGTGCTTCCTATTGTTTTTCCTTTTTTGAAGGTGCTTCCAAATGTGTTTCCTTTTTTGTTGATGGTGCTTCTATTTTTTTAATGTTGTTTTGACTCTAGTATTTTAGTAAATTGTTCTTGATTTGACTAGCGTATTATTCAAACCGGTTAAAGTATATAAACGAGTCCTATACAGCAGGACGCTTAGTTTGTTACTGCCGTTGACGGTGTACGGATCACCTAGTTTGTTTCTTCTGGTGTATAAGTCGCGTAATTGCCTGTTCTTGAGACTTCGATGGCATCTTTACCGACTTTAACGTCGTACTCGATGGAGGATGTACCATCGACTACGAGAACCATGACGTCGGCGCCGACGATGTTGGAGCAGATCCCGTTGGCAACGCCTCTGACAACGCTGGAGGAGACTTCGATATGTGCTGTTCCACCATCAGCTGAAGTTTCACCATCTGCATTCCAGACTTCAATTCATGAAGAGCGTGCATCGCATCAGTGCAAATATTGTGACGCATCATTTACTAGAACTTCAAATGCGCGCAGACATGAAAGGAGCGGTTGTTCTAATAATGTTCAAAGAATACATTTTCAGTGTATAAAATGTAATAAACTGATTTCACGTCTCGATAATTTACATCGTCATTATAAAAAATGCTCCGAGACGTATAATGAACATGGTTATTGTTTCGACTCATGTGTTGTACCGGCTAATGAGACTATATAAGTGATATGAACTTCAGTCCGTCTCTGGCTGTGGTGATGAACGGATCGTATAGACATTTAAAGTCATGTAAAAGGCTTAGTACGTACAATAAGAAGACTGTTTGAATCGAGAAATCCACAAAACTTTAGTAATTTGTCAGTGTTTTTTTTTTTGTACTTGTAGTAGTGTAGTATGTATGAAATAAAAGTTTTTTTAAAAGAACTTGCGGTGTTTTTTATTTTCTCAAACCTTACACTTTAGTGGTACTTTTTTAAAATATTAATGTTGTTTTGTATCGACAAGGGATCGAACCACGGACCTTAGTCGATCCAATCAATCAGTATATTGATTACAAATTTATTTAATGAAATTTGAACTTTTTCCCGAATCTCTAGCATTAAAATTACGAATTTCCAATATGGTAGTCTTGACGTCTGATAGGATGATGGTAGTAGAGGATTTAAAGTCTCTTTACGAAAGTTTAACATGGTTTATTGAAATTATTATTTTTTCATAAAATTAAACATTATTGCATCGATCGGGTATCGAACCGAGGACGTGAATCGATCGAATCAATATGTAAATTAATGAGTGATTTATTTAATGAATTTTGGAACTTTTCCCGAATTTCTAGCTAAATAATTACGGATTTTCAAGATGGCGGCCAAATTTCAAGATGGCGGGTGTCACAGTAATAAATGATTACTGCACTCTATCGGATAAGAACTAAACTAACATGGCGTGAGCGCACTCTCGCCGACGATACATTGATGATGGCTTCCAGCATCAAAGACAAGATGGCTGACATGACGTCATACTAGATGACGATCTATATGCTTTGAAAAAAAGTGGTGGGAGTCAGTCTGCTAGCACACACCACGGGGGGAAGGATCGGTCGCCATTTTTAATTTTTTTGCCCTCACCGGGTTCGAACCGAGGACTCCGAACTCCGTGTCGTAAAAATATAATTTTTATAAATCTTTTATTAAAATTTTATTAAATGGATTTTTTTATAATTTTTAATTTTTTTTCATTAAAATCGGATAATAAATAAAAAAGTTAAAGATGGCGGCCGTAACAAAATTTGCTATGGTGACGTCATCATCCAATATGGCTGCCATGACATCCTTATTTTCAAGGTCGGCGGCTTATAAGCGGCTAGCTCTTAGGAGTTTTAAGCCGCTTTTAGGAGTTTTCGTTTTTTCTAGGGCAAAGCGACTTTTGAGGATTTTCGAAATCCTAATTTTTGAACTGTGGAATTATTTGAGATTTTTTGGCGGAATTTATTTCCACATAAATGGTAATTTTGGCGAATTTTGAGGAATTTTGGGCAAATTTTGCCCAATTTTGGCGGATTTTGGCGATTTTTGAGGATCAAATTAAAGGTCAAGGTCAAAGGTCAAGGTCAAGGTCAACCAAGATGGCCGCCGTGACGTCACAATCCAAGATGGCGGACGTGCCCACACGCTCCACAGCCTGGAAGCCTGTTTCCGGACGCCCATTCATATACTACTAATGTCTAGTCAGGAATAACAAGAAGCACCCAGAGAAAACCATCAAAATATTGTCAAGAATAATCAGGAGCACCCGGAGAAAACCACCATAATATTGACAAGAATAAACGGAAGCACACGGAGAAAACCACCATAATATTGTCAAGAATAATCGGAAGCACACGGAGAAAACCGCCACAAGTTTTCTTTTATATCATAAAAATACAAAAAAAATTAATAAAAAATTAAAAATAAAAACAAAAAAAAATCAAACATTCTGGCTTGTACTAGAACTCTAACTTTGCACATCAAAGAGAAGTTCACAAGCTAGCAGAATGTTTGAATTTTTTTTGTTTTTATTTTTAATTTTTTATTAACTTTTTTTTTTGTATTTTTATGATACCAAAGAAAACTTGTGGCGGTTTTCTCCGTGTGCTTCCGGTTATTCTTGACAATATTATGGTGGTTTTCTCCGTGTGCTTCCGTTTATTCTTGTCAATATTATGGTGGTTTTCTCCGGGTGCTCCTGATTATTCTTGACAATAATTTGATGGTTTTCTCTGGGTGCTTCTGATTATTCCTGACTAGACATCTGATGGTTTTCTTCGAGTGATTCTGGTTACTGATGAGGAATTGATCTCTGCACAAAGGATTTTTGTTTTACTTAATGAGGCATGTAATTTTTATTCAAGGTTGCATTTAATTAGTGAACTTCTGCTACTTAATCATAACTAGTAATATTTTTATCAGGTGGAAATTAAAAAAAAAACTTCAATACTCAGTCGAATAATAAAATCTCTGAGAAATCTAAGAAGCACTAACAGGAAGGACGAACTTCCTTCTCCTTGGAGTCTAGCGAAGCTAACCTTCCTTTGCGATCGATAGTGAGCATTCCGCATCCCGCATTAATGAAATAGATATTATTTACCTGCAAGCAACACGTGGCGACATCTGTTGATGACAGCCAGAACTACTTGTATCAATTTGCTTTGCATTAGATTACTTAACTCTCGCTGATGAAATATTTAAAAAATTCAATTTAAGAAATGGTTCCAATTGGAGAAAACTAGCAGTTTGTATCTAACATTAGTCACAGAAGCTAACATGGATCATGGTTTGTTATCTGCAGCTGAATCGGAAGGAAGCCGCTGTAGATACTGTGGCAAGGATTTTGTCATGAGAAGGAATGCTAGACGTCATGAGAAGAATGATTGTATTAGAAACCCACTACGCAACATGTTAAGCTGTAATCGTTGTAGCAGGTTGTTAACACGAATTGACAGCTTAAAAAGACATGGTAGAACATGTAAAGTCAAGACTACTTACGGCATAGAGGACACCGATGGATCCACTAGACTAAAGAAGAGTGATCTGCATTACGACAATAATTTTCCTTGTCCTGAGCGTGATGGTATTAGCTCACCCGATCGTGAGGAAGAACATAAATTGAAGGATGCTAATGGCTTCGGGAAGACTCAAACTAATGTAAGTATCAACACCGTGAAAAGTGAGAATACATTCAAGCCTATATTCAGTAGATCCTCCATTCTTTGTAAAAATGATGGACTTCTAAAAATGAATGAATGAAGACGATGAAGACACTTCGACATCATCGATAGCGAATTCATACGGTAATCTGGGTGAAGAGGATGTCTTCTACAGTGATTGTTACAGTGACTCTGAGGCTGTTGACAAAGGCATAGACTGTGATGAAGCACCTAGAGCTGACAAGATCGAAGAATGTGGCGATGTCCTGAGACCGAAACGATGGAAACGTCGTGTTATAATAAATAAATCTGATAATGCTTATTATGATCACTGGGACGATTGTGATATTAAAAGTATTTATAATAAACAAGCAACTAAGATGGTGGTAGAAGAGATTGATTACACATCATGGAAAGATCCAAACATATTGGTTGACCGGCTAAGACTTCTGCATGGCTCGCTTTGTGCAGGAAACTATTCGTGCATCAGAGAAATATCCTTCATACTCAAAGATCTGAGGAAAGCTGGCTACATTCAATAATGGCTTCTTTTACTTGTATTTGTGTAATGTTGAGAAGTAATTAAATATTGAAAGTAAAAATTTAATGTTTTTATTTCTTGTATTCTGATTTCCTACTCCGCCTGTGTGTTTCCGCTACTGTATGTGTGAAAATTCCGTTTCCTGTGTGTACTGTGTGTACGTTCCGTTTCCTGTGTGTACTGTGTGTACGTTCCGTTTCCTGTGTGTACTGTGTGTACGTTCCGTTTCCTGTGTGTACTGTGTGTATGTTCAGTTTCCTGTGTGTACTGTGTGTATGTTCAGTTTCCTGTGTGTACTGTGTGTATGTTCAGTTTCCTGTGTGTACTGTGTGTATATTGCGTGTTGGAGCCGAGTAGACTTGTATCCATGTAGCTTCATAGACATGTTTTTTCGTAGCTATGCGGTCGTTTAGTCATGCAGTCTCGCAGCAATGTATAACTCGGAACCAGCTAGATCCTTTTAGACTCGTAGCCTGGTAGCCTCGTAGTCTCTTAGACTCGTAGCATTGTAGCCCAATATCATTGGAGCTGTTGAAAGAAAAGGCAGTTGGAGCATTTGGAGCTGTTGGAGCTGTTGGAGCATTTGGAGCTGTTGGAGCATTTGGAGCTGTTGGAGATAAGAAGTAGTCGTTGCATGTCTATGCAGGGCTAAATGTTTATAAGTTTGCTGGCTTTCGCAAGTGATCCTGTAGTAGGATAGAAATTGTGTAATAAATATTATGTTTGTAAAAGACTTTGTGGTGTTTTATTTTCTCAAACCTGCCACTTTAGTGGTACTCTTTTAAAATATTAAAGTTGTTTTGTATCGACCAGGGATCGAACCTAGGACCTTAGTCGATCTAATCAATCAGTATATAGATTACAAATTTATTTAATGAATTTTGAACTTTTTCCCGAATCTCTAGCATTAAAATTACGCATTTCCAATATGGTGGTCTTGATGTCTGATAGGATGATGGTCGTAGAGGATTTAAAGTCTCTTTACGAATGTTGAACATGGTTTATTGAAATTATTATTTTTTACATAAAATTAAACATTATTGCATCGATCGGGTATAGAACCGAGGACAGGAGCGGATCGAATCAATATGTAAATTAATGAGTGATTTATTTAATGAATTTTGGAACTTTTCCCGAATTTCTAGCTAAATAATTACGGATTTTCAAGATGGCATCCAAATTTCAAGTTGGCAGGTGTTACAGTAATAAATGATTATTGCACTCTAGCGGATAAGAACTAAACTAACATGGCGTCAGCGCACTCTCGCCGACGATACAATGATGATGGCTTTCAGCATCGAAGACAAGATGGCAGACATGACGTCATACTAGTTGACGATATATATGAATGGCAAAAAGTGGTGGGGGCCAGTCTGCCTGCAGCCACTGTGAGGGTTGGATAGGTCACCATTTTTGAATTTTTTTTGCCTTTGTCGGGTTCGAACCGAGGATTGCGAGATCCGTGTCGTAAATGCTTGTTTTTTATAATATTTTACTAAATATTTTATTAAATGAATTTTTTTATAAATTTTAATTTTTTTTATTAAAATCGGATAATAAATAAAGATTTTAAAGATGGCCGCCGTAACGGAAACTGCAACGATGGCGTCATATTTCAAAATGGCGGATAACACAATGCCGGAATTTTCGAGAAAACAAAATGACGTAATCCAAGATGGCGGATCCAAAATGGCCGCCGTGATCTACTTGTCCCGTTACAATGTGTCCCGTTACGCGGTGTCCCTTTACACTCATCCAAGATGGCCGCCGTGACCTCACAATGTAAACTATCTTCAATCCACGCCCCGGACCCGTGTGCCCGGACATACATTCCTATACTTCTGCTATTATTTTATAATTATATTTTACAATGTAGGTAATTAAAAAGTAAAAATAATTCTAATTGCATGATTCGAACCACGTCCCTTGAGGTAAACAAACCCGCGCTTAACAGCTGTACTGCCGAGCCCATTGACGCATTGAAAGGAGAATATGTAATTTAATATTTGTAATGCTAGTTTTATTAGGTATTTTAAAACTTCATATTACTTTTTACTGTGACTATTTTAGTTTACCAAATGTATTCCGGGTTGGTTTCACTATTATAAAGTTTTATTTGGCACACCAATAAGTTTGGTATTTACCATAATGTTTACGAAAGTAAATGTATACGGGTTTATATTGTTACACGTAGGTTCGCCATCTTTGTGTCAAATTTCCGTTCATCGACTTCCGCTCCATTTTTACGAAATTACTCCTACAAAATGCCGTATACCGAGAGATGTTTACTCATCAAAAATAGCGAATGAAATGTATTTTAAAGTAAAAGTTTCGGACATTCTTTTTTTATTTTAAATGCTCATGAAATACGGATGTGTATGTAGGTGGGTATTATTACCATAGTCTGAATTTAATACCTGGAATATATTTTCAGTATCCAGATACCTACTGTTTATTTTAATTATTACGGTGACTATCAATGAATCACGGAACGGTTATTGGGTTGTATATAATTTCGGTGTTGTTATCCCTCTTTTTTTTAATTCGTTGAAAATCAATTTAAATCTGGAAAGGGTATACGTATGGTTAGAAAAGCGTGTTTACGTGTTAAAATTTCAAAATTTTTATGAGGTAGCTTCACCGGTCCACCACGTTGGGTCAGAAACGGGCCGCTGTATGGGAAAAAGGGGGGGGGGGGGGGATGGGGCGATTTATATTCCAGAATCCATGTTCTCGTGTATCCATCCGGACAATGGCTCGCCATGTTCCTGAGTACTCTTCAAACAACGTATGTAACCAGGTGTTGATGGTATCACAAGCATGTGACCTGTAGAGTTTGGATTCCGACCTGAAACGGCCCTCTTTTGTCTTAGATTTTGACGTGACAATGTCTAATAAATCGATGAACGCCGGCTGCACGCACGAAAAAGTGTCCCGTTACGCACATTGTTCCGTTATGTTGTGTCCCGTTACGCACATTGTTCCGTTACGCTGTGTCCCGTTACGCTCATTGTAGGTTTGCGCCGCATCTATCTCTCTTCCACTCGACTGTTTATAAAGTGAAGTGAAAAGTTAATGTGGTTTTCATTGCTTATTACAACAATTTCGGCAATAAAGGTTAATTATTCTTGCATTTTAAAAATCTGATTACTAGTATAATTTAAAGTATTAATTCTTCTATTATTAAAATTTAAATGATTCAATTTTATTCATATAGTATAAAATCATTTCATCAATATTTTATGACGTTGTCACGTTAAACTATCGTCCGTAAATCAACTTTATAGACAACTAATTTTTTTACTGAATTTTTATTAAACCTTAATTTTTTGGTATGTGCCAGAGAAGAAAATTACTAACTTTTTTTTTTTTTTTCGGGAGTCAGGTTCGGGTCATTTAAGAAACTGTACGGTATTGAAAATAGTGTTAAAATTTTCATCTTTAAACCACCACATTGACCAGGCTGCTTAAATATTCACATGTTTTAAAATAAGTTCTTCTTTACTGTCCATTAACATAAAAAATGCCAATAAACATTTTATGTTAACATTAATTTCTGGTTTTTACTTTGACAGGTATTACGATGAATTCTCAATATCATAGATCATTAAAAGACACTAATTAAAAATTTTAATTATGTTTTTTTTATTTAAGCCTTACTCACTCGTGGGTAAAGCTTGTTTAAGAAATTCTTTTAATAAGCCGTTATTTAACATACTTTGTGGGTTTTAGCATAGGTATGTTTTCTGTCTGCATAGTCATTTATAAAATATTTAGGTAAACATTATTTTTTTTAAATTTTTCGTAAGGGTTTTTTGCTCAACTATTATGGTTTAGATTGTAGTTTTAAATTCTGTGAAGGAAGAATGTTCTTCTAAAAATTCAATGGTGGTAAAGATATCGAACATTCAAAAACTAAAGAAAAATAAATTCGTGCAAAGGGGAGATAAAGAACGCTGACAAAGTACGTGGAAAGATTGAAAAACCGCCGAGGAATTTAAACAGACCGGTAAATCAACGTGGTACTAAGTAGATGGAAATAGATAAATTAGAATAAAATGTATACCATGAGTTCGTGCTATAGTTGTTCCAAAATTGTTAAAATCTTTGTTAAAGTATCTTGTTTCAAATTTATAAAAAGGAAAAAAAAATTGAATTTTTTTATAACTTATTTGAGTTGGGAGCACCACTAACCATTTCGTGGCATGCATGTGGTGTGGGTCATAGTATATGTCTCATCACTGGCGTGATTCAGATTTGTGAAAATGGTAGTCCGTGTACAAGCGTCCGGGTGCCTGCTATAATGCATGCATATCTCATCGTCTTTTAGACTCTGTCCATAACCGGTTGAATGTAAAACCTTATGAAAAAAAAAATAACGTTCCACAACGAAAGGTACACAGGAACTAATACCAATAATGCAATTTTTTTTCCCGTTCAATTAGGACATGACGTATTGGAATAATAACAAAGGTATAATCCTTGTAGTTTTTAATAAATTTAAATTACTAAAATACTTGTGCTGTATCCAACTCAAATTTTTTATGTCCGTTTATCAACATCTTTAAATAACATTTTAGTAGTTTATTATCAAAAGTGTCCTTTAACAGTAGCTAAAATTAAAAAAAAAATCATGTACATAGGAGACTTGTTTCAAAAGAATATTTTAATCCATTATTGAATGTGGCCTAGCAGTATAACTGAAGAGAATAAGAAAGTAATGTAAGTGATCCACTAAAAATTGTTTTGTTTATTTATTCAAACATTTTTTATTCGTCACTTTCAATTTTTAAGTAAAAAAGTTAAAGGTAATACGAAAATACAAAATAAAGAAGTTGTATATTTTCATTTTCTGGACTATATCAGCGATATTAATTGATCCGTGGATTAATGAGAAGCAGGAACTTGTATGTGGGGTCTTAGAAGCGTCGTTATATTATATTCTGGGAAGTTCATCATTAAGAGTTTAGGATTCTCGAAACAGAAACAACGTGAGACTCTGAGTAATTCAACCCGAACAACTGACGCAGCACCCACTCGGGAAATACCTCTCACCACTACACGATCTTTTCATTCCTCTACGCCCACTTTCAAGCTATTTCTCGGTGATATAAAAGCTTCTCTCTCTTCCTCCTTCGTTTTATCGATATGCACAGGAAAATATCAGGGCGTTTCTCACGCAAGTTGTAGCGAGGGGAAAAATAAAACGTTCCTTTGTGGGTCGAAGCTTATGCGATGGAACTTTTGTTCGATGTTTCCAGTCTTTTTTACATCTCTCTGCCACCTACGTTCACGGTGGGATCACTACCTCCACATAGCGCACGTGCGTACTAACGTGAGCGTTTTTTAAGGTCGTTTTATCCTAAATTACTTTGCTCCTAGTATTTGTTCTAACTGTTTTTTAATAAATTCATAATATAAACGAATTGAATAGACGGTAAAAGTTTTTTTTTCTACCAAAAGCATGGAAAATATTTTGGTGTACAGTTTTAGATTAACCATTCTAATGAAGCCTTCGGCTTAAATATCTTTCATTTTATTATATCATTCATAAATCAATTAAAATTTGTTTTTCCCACAAACATAAAAAAACTCAGAATTCCTACCACTAGAATTTCCACAGTTTATGATTTTCTTGTACATAATATAAGCCAATCTTTTCATTGGTTCTTAGCTTCGCTTTGGCCTGTTTTTGAAATAAAATTTTACGACCTTAGATGACATTTCGTAATTTTCAGTCACCCACGTGAAAAAAAATTATTTTCTGCCAGTGGTCACAGCGTTAAAAATAATATTAAAAAAAATATATTTTTATGCTTTGCTATCCTATTTTAAGAAAACAAATATAATTATAAACTCAATTGCACAAATAAATGACTCTTTTCCACACCAATAAAAAACTTTTAGATACCATAAATAAAATAAAATAAATATCTTCAGCCGTTACGAAATTTGAGGAGTAGACAAATACAAATAGCGTTACGAGAATTCCGCAGTACCAATGCGGCGTTATTTCTACCTCTCCCCTGCCGTCTCCCCTACCGGCGTTAAACTAGCATACAGCATGCTAAGCTACGTACCTATGCCCGCCTTTTTTTTTTCTCGTGTTCCCATTCGACCGCTAGCGCATGCGTTGGAGTGGCGTCGCCGCTGACGCACTCTCCTCCTCTACCGGTTCCCCCTCCACATACCTAACTATTCCCCTCATGCGATCGGAATTTTTACGTAAATATAGAAAATTTTTGCCTCTTCGGAAAATAATTTTAATTTTATAAATCAATTACGACTAGTGATAAAAACTTTTAATATGTTATCGAAAAATGTTTTTAATAGAATAGAAGTTCCAGTTTCATTTTTCGGACGTAGGGATTGTTGTAATCATTAACTGGGGAAGAAGAGGCTCAGAAAAAAACAATTTTGTGGGATCCCGGGACACCGAAAAAAAAAACATATCTTTTCATCAAATATAACGGCCGGCAATAAAATAATTAATAACGCGAAAACAAGTCACGACAGTCTTTCTCACGGACGTCGGGAGAGTCAAAGACGGGAAGTTTATGGTCGAGAGAAGAGAGAGAGAATAATATGGCGCTGCAATAAGACGGATGACTTTTTTTTATTATTTTTTTATTTTTATTTACTCATACGCGGCGAGAACGGTGACCTTTTATTTTACTGCCGCGGCGACGAAGAGGCCATTTATTCCGTACGTATCTCCGAGGCCTTGAGATGTGTCCCCTCCGATTCAGCCGGCACTCGATTTCCCACAGCGTAAATTCTTTTCAAACGGAACAGATAAATTCTTGTTAAATTGCAGATATATATATTAAATTTGTACATTTACTGTATCACTACGTAATAATGTTTGCAGTGACACTAGGCTCGGATTCTTGCCCGGGCATTTATGTAATTATACTTTGCGTTGTTTCAGTACCTCCAATAGTTGAAGCTATTTACAAACTGTTCCCTGAAGAGCTTTCCAGTATTTACTGCTCACATAGGTAAATAGGCATAATAAAACAACAAAACAATGTCCAATTATTAAAAATTCCATTATGCTTGAACAAAACATCAAATAAAATATTTTAAAAAAAATCATGCGTCAATTTTCGTTAACAAATTATCAGTATTATCTCGAAAAAACGTATTTAATATACGCAAGAATGAAAATAGCCACGTCTTGTACACATTTACAATATCTTTCTTGTATTTAAAACTATTTCTTGGCAACTGGTTTCCAAAGGAAATCTTTCGTGGAAGTACAGACAATTTTTATTTGCGTGCGTGGACCCGGGCTCAGAATCCTGGGTTCTGATCTCGTTTGCCCGAATGTTTCCCCGGTGATCGCTCGGTACAGCTTTACGTCGCACGGCTATGAACAGTGGCGCAAGGTAACGAGACCTTCAGGATCGTGGCGGGTTTCGAAACACCCAGGTGTTCGACACGGTGCTCGTGAATTGAAGCACTGCCGGGGGTGTTTCAGATCGAAAGCCACGACCATCGACAAATGGGCGAGATGTGACTTCCGAGGGCGTTGGGAGAGAAATATGTCAGCGAGTGTTTCAGAGACGTGTAACATCTAACCTCGGTAACGAGCAAATTCGCCTGTTCTCATGTTGCCAACACACTTCCTATAACACGAAACTTGGACACGTAATTTAACGTAAAATTATTTGAAATAATGTCCAGGAGTGATAAATATGCGCAAATTGTGTTTTCAAACAATTTTTTCTGGTCGCGAATCATACGTATTTTCCGCACCCTCCACTATCGAATGATTCCATTTTCAGAGCGAAATACGTGTTACAGCTTTGGGAAGCTTTTTATACCATAAGTAATAAAGATATTCTCAACTTATTTTGTCGTTATGAAACTGCAACCAAAGTTTGTCGGTCGAATCCAAACTCATCCTAAAAATACGTATCACTTTTAATTTATTTAAAAAAAAAAAATGACTTGGGTTATTGTTGAGTATTACAAATACGGAAGTCGTAATCTGTTCAAGTTTCTGCGAAGACCACAATTATGAAACAACTAATCAAACCATGTTTGCTCAAGGAGCATTCTTGTTTGAAAAACTTTCGTAAATTCACCTGTTGATTTGTAGCAACGCACGTCCTGCAAATGCTCGTCCGAAGTACCGCCCTGCAGGCATATAACCTAGCATGACCGAGGGACGTGCTTCTGACAGATAGCGGACACGTGGTCACTTTGTGACGGCGCAATCAGCGTGTCGCGCCTGTACCCTCCGCTCCCCTTCTCGGTCCTTATCTGCCGCGCGCGCAGCGCCCCGCTGATTGGTCATTTGCGAGCGGCTGAATTACCCCGTTCAGGGCGCGTGTCCTTAAGCGCCCTGCCGACCACATTCTCCCTCCCCCCACCCCTCCTCGTCAAACTCTCTCCGCCGCGACGGCACAAAGCGACCTAGATTGCAGTGTGCGACGCGGCTTCAGGGGTGCTTAAACGTACCATAACCCCGGTGCTCGAACCGTAAATGCGGTGGTTGCAGGATATCCACGGCACTTAATGCCATAAATATGGTGCTTGCAGCATAAACACGGTATTCGCACCATGTTAATGCTAATTGTACACTAGCAATGGTACAGGTACCATACGCATAGTATGAACTGGTGCCATTACAATGGCACTTGCATTATTTCCATGACACCTGTACCATTTTTGAAACTTGGAGAAGAAGTCAAAGGACGTAAATGTGCAGAGTGATAATCTGTGAATACTCAATACCTCTAAACATTGAATAGAAAACGGTATTAACATAGTATTTTTTTTTTTTCTCTGTGACTAAACTGTGCTATAAGTTTATTTTTATTTTTCTCTATTAGTCTAATACGTTGCCTGAAATGTTCAACATTTCCTTATTAATGAGTAAAAAAAATGTTAAATATTAAAATAGAGCGTTTGTGAAAACCGTAGGTACCTGCATCTCGTTTCAAGTTAACATTTGGTTTTTGAGGTGCAGTGCCTTTGAAGTCCTACCGTAAGGTGTAATGAAAAAATAATTAGTGCTGTGTCCCGCTAAAAGCGGGTAATGCATCGGCGAAGAGGAGTTGGAAATGGTATGAGTCGGCTGTCTTCCAAAGGAATCGTCATGAATCCGACCCGTTTATTCTTGACGAAGGGTATAAATGATCTGACCAATCAACCACCTTAAACTCCCTCCATCATCTCCCCTAAATTGGTCCATTCCTGACAGCGCTGCAAGCTTGGAGCACGACTGCACCAACGCACTTGCTAGTCTCCACGCTTGAATCAAGCTGGTGCAGGCATGACTCAACTTTACATCGAGCTACATCAAGCTTGCTTCAAGTTTGCTACGATAAGTTAACTTGGCTAGCCTTGTTCGAGCAAGCTTTTGACAGCAAGACCTTCTCAGAACTATCAATGTTGATTAGGGGTAGTATAAGATGGGCTATCCGAGCGCAGGAGTCGGAGTGTGGTGCGTGGTGCCGATGTCCGCCATCTTGAACTGTAACGTCACGGCGGCCGTCATAGACTCAAAATTACTAAAAATTCCTAAAAAAAAAAAATGACTCAAATTTTCACAAATTCCAGAAAAATTCAAAAATTCAAAATACCCCATTGATACTAAAATTCCCCATGGGCAAGCTTCCAATAAGCCTCTAGAGGGTAGCTTTTACCTTGAAATTTACATAGGCCATCACGATTGCTTTTTCGTTACGCCCGCCATCTTGGATTCTAGAATGTTGCAATTTCTGTTACAATCGCCATCGTGAAAATTCGTAACTTTTTATGCTAGCAAATCGGGAACAATTTTTTAAAAAATAATAAAATTTTTATAAAAACTTTCCGCCATATCTGATTCAAGAAACGTTGCAAATTTCGTTACTGCTGCCATCTTGAAATTTCGTATTTTTTATGCTATAAAATAAGTATATATTTTTCAATTCATAAAAAATTTATTTATTACATTTTCATTTTAAAAATGCACTTACGATATGGAGTCCTTGGACTGAACCCGGCGAGGGCAGAATAAAAATGGCGAAGGATACTTCCTCCACACAAGCCATCCAGCAGACTTACCTCCCACCACTTATGCCAAACAGTATGACGTCATGACAGCGATCTTGTTTTCGCCTGCTTGAGGCCGCCATCTTGGATTCGAAATATTGTTTTCGTCAGCTAGAAAGCGCTACCGACATAATAGCTGGAAATTTTTTATGTATACAAAACTAATAAATAAGTAATTGTTTAGTGGGGAAAACTTCTTATTATAAATTTAATTATTTTATATTAAAAAAATTATTTCATATAATGTACAAAACCACAAAATAATACAGGCCAAATAATTTAGGATTCTACCCCTTACAGCAAAATTAACTGAAATAACTCTGCAAGCTTGCCACAAGCTAAAATGGACAATATTTAAAAATTAAAATTACCTCGATAGTGGTTTTGCGTGCGTTTAAGTGGTTTAAGTGGTCACACTGTGCGTTTCTGCAGCTGCGGCTAAAACTTCCGCAGCGTTTTTTCAATCGTTAATTATTCAACCGCTTTTCTTAAAGTGCGCCGTGCAGTTCTCTCAAGACTACACTGAGTAAATTTATCAAAACCGAATTGGTAAAAAACTGACCTAGAAGAAATCACCGATTATAAACCGGCAACCACCCCAGATCAACCCCACTGTGTAACACCAACCTTAGAAAGAATGACTACGGTAAAAACCATTACGGATTAAAAAAAAGGACGCTTATACTTGGATATCTTAAAAAAATTGTTTTAACTTCAATAATTACGCTGCGATGTTATGTCGTCTTGGTAGTTACCTGAACACGTTCTCGACCTCCCGTATCACCTAGCAACACCCTTGCGCTTAGGGGATCTTACTATCCACTGACCCCGAGCCAGACACTCGTATAACATGCGTTTGAAAAACCTTGGATTTTTATTTATTCTAAAAATTAAAACGTTGTCTTTATTTGGATTTAAAGTTTTCTAATCCTTGCAAAAAAATCGCAATTAAGTAAATTTATTTTGCGATGATAGGATTTCTCATGTCTAGTTGATAGTAAATAACACGAAAAATTAGTTGGTTTAGGTTCGATACAACTAAAATACCGCTTGAACGTGGAAAAGTTTAAAAGCTCGTAAAATTATGTATTTTCTTAATCGACCACTGTGTTGCGCGAACAATTGGCGAACTACGGACTTGGGATAAGTTTAGGATTTATTATAGATTCGGGGTCAATGAATCGTTGGCTTCCCTTACACAAGTGAATGTTAATTATGTTGCTAACAAAAAAAATAGCCTTGTTCCCGCTAAACTTTAGCACATAATGATGTTAGAAATCAAAGCGCTCTTGTTACAGACCACGTGGGAGCATAGCTCTTACACTGATGCATATGATTCACTTAACTGAACACCTACCTGCTCACATAATCTGCATGAATAAAATATAAGAACCCAGTCTTCGTCAACATGTAAGGTGGCGGTAAACCGTAACAAAAGCAAAAATAAAGGTGTTTCTTTTCTATCCCTTTGGACCTAATTTTTCGTATTGATTAACTTGACCGAGATCATTCAGATCTATGTTAAACGTATCATTTTTGGAAGTTATTTGTGCGAATTTACGGCAGTATCGTTTCTGTAATAAGTAACTTTAGTTTTCTATAATATATATTTTAGAAATATTTGACAGATTTTGGAAACATTTTTTAGCTCTCTCTGAAGATTGAAAAAAAGCAAAGATATCTGCTAGGAAATCTAACGCTTATTCGAATGATGCAGTTATTTTTGTCGTAAACTAAATATATATGCAGCTATTGGCGTTTTCATCAGATATGGAAAAATTTAAATTAAAATTTCTCTTCAACGAATTATTAAAAAAAAAATATTTTTTTACAAAGAATTTTTGTTGCTTTTTTACTGTAACATTGATTACCATAATCGTTCTCCCAAGATATTCAGAATATGTTCTTCCTTATTTTTACTCTTGACTGGTTACATACATAACAGTTACATTGTCACATTTGACAAAAGTCGCTGATAAAATCGCCTTATCGGAAACACTCGCGCTATTTTCGTCCGCGACGTAGCACACGCGCAGCGGACAGACTGACGTCTACTGCAGTCCGAGTAACGACAGACGTAGATATACTAATTGCTCAATCCACGGGGAACGGATTTGGGCAAGCCTGGTGGGATTTGCGGGGAAGTTGGAGGGGGTGTGGGTGAGAGAGAGAGAGAGAGAGAGAGAGAGAGATAGAGATGGAACTCCTCCCCTACCACCTCCCAGCCATGTACTAATTATCACGTTAGTGCAGCGGTCGCTCCGACTCTAATCAACCGCTTCTGACCGTGGGTTCGTCCATCAGCGACCCCTTATCAACCCGCATCCCTCCCCCCCCCCTCAACCCTCTTCATCCAGAGTCTCTCTCTGGTAGGGCATGGTCGCGGCTGTTTGAATCTACGGCCTTCGCGTTTCACCGCGAGGTTAACCTGAGTCGGACGTTTCGTGTCGCGATTTATGGTATTCCACTCTGCTTCAATGAATTAATACATGTCTTCAGGGTTGGCTCCATCCAATGGCGAATAAATACATAAAGTAGGTTTCTCATATCATGTTTAAGTCACTCACGTTAGCAATTGGTCGCAAAAAAAAATATATGTTTATTTGTTAAGGCTAATGCTTCGAGTTATGTTTAAAAGCATGAAATGAACTCACTATAAATTGTAATAACTATTTCATAATGAATTGTGTATGGTTTAAAAAAGATATGATACAGTAGGAATTAAAAATATTTAAATTTATTTTAACAAAAAATAAATACATTGCTGTCCAGATGGAAAAACGGGAGTTCAGTTATTAAGATGGCAGATATTGCATACATCCAATCCTCTCCATAACTTATTACCTCCATGAATGAATATACGAAAACACACAGGAAAACAGTCAACATCAACTAATGTCAAAAAACACAGCAAAAAGAATTACGGGGAAGGAATGAATTAGAAAAATATCCCAACACTTACGAACACAGTGGGCTGAAAAAGAGAAAACTAAGTACAAAAAAAAAAGCAGTTGCGGCAGCCACTTTTGGTTGCCACTGGGCGACATAATCGCTGAGAACGCAAAAGCCGAAAGCGCGAACTTGGAATCGAACCCCGGAGCCCACCGGAAGCACCAGACAGGGAAATGCTGCCTACAACCTACAGTTTTGACAACGTGAAGTTTAATTATGGAGGGTTTCCTGTTTTTCAAAGGACGCTGGTAGACCCTTCTCCTAGCGCCGACAATGAAGGCTACCTAGCACTCATTAAATTGACTGCTCATCTAAGCAGATGTTATTAGCAATCAACCAATCAATTTATTTTATAACATACCTTCGTGACTGAACCAGCCTCCAGATATGCTCAGGATTCCACGTACATGTGGCAAAAAGTGCATTGGACAAACTGGTAGGCGAATGATCACCAGGGTTAAACTATAAACATGAAGACTTGCGATCAGCCAAAAAAGAACAGTCCATGGAAACGAGCCACAGCATTGAATTCAACCAATTCAACACCGCAGCCAACGTACCCCAGTACAAGAAAAGATACATCCGAGAAGAAGTTGAAATATTAAAACACCCATCAAACATAAATAGAGAGAAAGTTATAAATTAAAGCAATTTAAGGATTCCACTCGTTAGAAAGCCTCAAAACCTAGCTCTGCATCCAACAAAAGACAGGTCGCCTCTTACTGGCCAAGAAGCCCAGCCAAACTAAAGAGACAAGGCCACTGATTGGCTAGCACTCCCAGCCAATCACAGAAGCCCAGCTCCGAATGGCCAAAAACAACCAGCTAACCAGAAAAATTAAGGCTCTGTTTGGCCCACAGCGGCAATTAACCAGGAAACACTCCCCTCCCAGGCGAGAGTATTTAAAAGTCAGGGACAGTGACAGCTACCCTGATTATGGTGACAGCTTGGATGATCAAAACTTCGATGGATCTTCGCCATCGAAGTGGTTACAACCCAGACGCCAAGCAACTTCTGGACGGAAACATGTTAGCAAAATAAAATCCAGGATCTTCTAAAAAAAATATGAAGACGTTGGAAAAAAAATATTAATTTCATCAGTAAGCCTTCTGTGCAATCAGAGTTCTTGAGGTATTTGTTTTCGAAGGTTTTTCATTTTTAAAGCATTTTTATAAAAAATCATAATCGATAAGAGAAGTTTGTATTATTGGTTATTTAAATACATATAATTAAATAAATTTTAATTAGCTCAATTATCTTGGAACCTTTCTGCTACTTTGATTCAAAATAATATATATATATATTTTTTAAGTAAATATAATATCTTTAACCAATGATTTTGAAGTTTATGAAATAATTATTTTACTTGTAATTTATGCAAGAATGCTTAAGGAAAATATTTGAAATGAACGCATCGTAAATCCTTGCGTGTTGTTTTTCTTATATTCTTTAAACTACAAAAATGCGTAAACATTCCTAATTTATAAATACAAGTATTCGGTCGTCTAGGTCGTTTTTCGACACTTTGTGCTCATATTCTATAAACTTTCTTCACGTTCCTGTTAAATGTTCAGTAATTTAATGACTATATTATAATACTGAGTGTTAATTTCGAGGTTGAGTAATTCTGGAACTAAGTGTGCACTGAACCAAATAGAAATCTGCCAGCACCCAGCAAATATGCAATTTAAAAAACAAAGTTATATTTTATACAAGAAAACGTCAGTGACAGGCAATAGAATGAAACATAAACTGGAAAACAAGAAATGAAAATTTAATACATTCAGATGAAATGTTCAATATAAAAAACAACTAAATAATAACTAAGCAGTATATCTTTATATCATTTTTTGTTGATAAAGAACTTATAACGTACCTCATAAACATTATGAACCAAAATTTAGTTGACGTAGCTTGCATTCACATTGTATTGCTTAAGCTTTGCATGTATTATAGCTTTTGACAAGTAAATGCCACATTTTTTAAAAATTGGTTTAGCAAAAGTATGTATTCCTTAAAGAATGATAAGCTCTGCTTTAGGATTCCAAACCTTACGAATAAGATAATAATAAATTTCTGCAGTAGTTTTACAGCATTTTGGCTCATTTTTGATTTGCCATCTATTTTGCCTTCTTTGTTAACCTATAAATTTTTTAGCATTTATTTCATGTAATTTAACTCTAAATATCGTTGTTACGCTTGCTACAACAGAAAACCCATCAAAAATATGTTACGCTACGAATTATCTGGCATTTGAGTGATCGTTGTTCTGACGTCAGCTTATGGCCAAGAAGAAAATTTAGAACCAAAAAAACTCACATAAACATTTAAAAAAAATTGCCTTACCTTTGCGAAGAAAAATGGCTATAAATTATCCTTGGATCATAGTAAGTATATCGTTATCTTTGTAAATATACTAAAATCATGAATTCTCAACAATAATCTTGGTGTATTAGCAAAGAACTTAACAACTTGTTTAGACTACTTCAGAAACAATGTTTATTTTTCTTCCACGTGCGTGATTACTGCGTGTTTATACCGGAAAACAGAACACGGAAGATAGGATATGACGCAGATTTTACGAAGATCCAATTATCTTAAATAACGAAGAACTGTTTGTTCATTTACGGTGAAATATTAGTTGAAAATACCTTAAATATACACTGTGTTTTCTAACCCTCGACGTATCGAGTGGAAACAAGCAAGGTGAAGTTGACTTGTCTGTTGTCTGGCAACCTATTGATATCCGAATCCGAAGCTAAGGTGGAGAGTAAAAAAAAAAAGTATGAAGTTGGGGGTTTTTTCAGCCGCAAACCACGTAATATTTTTCTTCCTCGCACGAAAGGAAGGAGCCATGAAAAAAAAAAAAATCCTGAGTTTAGCCGCAGGGTCTTTCTGGTCAGTTTGCCGTAAAATGTTGGTAACACTAGAGATTTCTTTTATTCGCCCTCTTTCCTCCCGCAGACAGAACCACGCGACACATTTTAAGAGAACCTTACCTCGAAGGTTGGCCAAGGGCCAGTATCGCTACTGGCTTCGGATCGAAACTCGCCTTATGGCCGCGCTGGGATGTACTTCTCCCAGCGGAGCCATTCGATACCGCCATTGGCTCAGGTGGGAAAGAGGAACAATTTTTATTCTTTTTTGTTTTTTACTACGTATTACCGCTAACACGTTTCTCCGTTCTTAACACGTCCATCAGAAACTTCTTTACAGCCCGGTAGGGTCAGACGAGGTGATGACTCATAATATAACGTTACAAAAAGTGCAACGCTCAGTAGCGTAGCACTCGTTATCGGGGAGGGTAAGGGGTGGATATCGAGCGGTCCACTTCTCAAGCTCATGGGAAAGCCTCAACTGAAACGACACTACGGTGCTGTAGTTTCCAGTTACGCTGGCTGCGACAAAGAATTTTCTCTTAAACCCGTCATTTGATTTCTAGAGTTCACTGAAGACAACGACAGTAGACAATTAAAATATATTTTCAACGTATATTAAAATGTGTTTTAAATATTTTTATTCTTTTATTTTTTAAATTCCTTTATCGTGAAGTTTTATTTCTAAAGCACTTTGAGACCAAGCATCCAATTTTTAAAGAGCTAAGTATCACTCTGTTCCACTTACGGAAAATTGACAAGTCATACTTGTCTTAAGATTTTCTTTTAAAGATTTATTCCATTTAAATATTTTATGAGCAAATAATATAGATTTACTTCTTGGTTGGGCGTAGCCTTGAGCGAAACTTACTAATATTTTTCTGTACCTTTATGAAAATTGAAGTAGTGTTTATTTACCATTACTCGAAATTAAAAATTGATTGATAATTTATTAATACATTTTTTAGATTGCGAGGGACAAAAAGCATTTAAGTATTTTTTTTAAACATACCTGGAATTTCTCTCGCTTGGGATTAGTTTTAAACAAACACGGCGTTTTTTAGAGGCATAATTGTTCTCTAGAACGGTTAACGTAATGTTTCAATAACAAAACTCCATAGCTTAAGACAACAGTTTTTAAGTTTATTTTAATGTTAATCATCTGGTTGATTGGCACATCACACTACGGTCAACACTTACGAGTTGCTGTTCAGTATTGCGTAATTCCCTCCACGCGGACGTAAAAGTGACATTACTTCCACGTTGCTTTGTGTCCGTGCTGACCGTGATCGCTAAAACACGTGCTCGCGCGCATACACTGTTATAAATTACAGTAAAAAAACGGATTAACCTAAAATAAACTAAGCGTTCTTCGTAATCTCGGATGACTGGTTCTTTGTGGAAACTACGCCTGATTCCGACATCGAGTTGAGTGTTTCGCTGTAAAAAGGGTAAACGCAAGCGTGGGAGGAAAATAAGGTTTTTGCTGTATATATATAAAAAAATATTCTGAATGTTCTGTTAGTAACATAAGATTTTATTTTTCATTCATGTTTATAAATACGTTATCTAAGTACGTACCATAAATTTACGAAGATTCCCTAGCTAAGTCATAACAAACGTTCATCATAAATTGAACTGTGAAAATTTTTAACAGCGAACAATCTGGTCGGTGCCTACTCCAAAGTCTTGACGTAAGCCGGGCTTGTAAGCTACACAAGGGACGCAACGTCGCAATGACGCAACACGCAAGCAACGCGAGAAAATCACGGCTACTTGTCACCGACCTTACAACTTGAAATTGTAAAGGATTTTTTTTTAAATATTTTTTTCCTCTGGCTTTTTTTATAATTAATGTTTATAATAAAATATAACTGTTGATAAAATAATTTAAAGTATAAAAAAAAACTTTCTAAAACTATCATTTAAAATGATAGATATTTTCTTATAGCCTACCGTGTAAAAGTTTAATAATACAAAATTTTGCTTTGTATATAAAAACTAGCGACCCACCCCGACTTCGCACGGGTGCAATGATGATACTAAATATACTACAGAATGTATTTTTATACAACGTTCACAGCTTTTTTGTCATTAGACGCGTTGTCTATAGGCACGCGCCGCTGGCCCCCCGGCCGGTACCGCTGCAACCGCTATGTCCCTGCATTTGAAATCTGTAATATATTCCAAAATATTCATTTAAATTACATGCTGTACAGGGCCATATTGATCGATATTAAATGCACAATGTATTTAAGGTACTTAATTTAATAAGGATTAATGCTGTATTGATTAAGTTAACTTCGTAAATAAGCCAATATTTCTCGTAAAAAGTAAAGGATAAAAAATTGTTATTATGAATTATCCCTAAGAGATAGACATATACCATCACGGACTTTTTTGTAGAACTTTTTAAGGTGTACAATACTGTAGCACATTATTTTGATCTATATCGTATGGTTCAGCCAGCGTTTGCAATGTAAGCGCAAAAAAAAAGTGTTTATTTACGACGTCACATTAGAAACCTCTAAAAATATCAGTTTTTCTCTACTATATTATGCATGTATTATACATATAAACCTTACTCTTGAATCACTATATCTATTAAAAAAATCGCATCATAATTCGTTGCGTAGTTTTAAAGATCTAAGCATACATAGGGACGGACAGACAGACAGCGGGAAGCGACTTTGTTTTATACTATGTATAAAAATAATGTTAGTGAGATGAGTAACATATAACCTCGAAGGTGCTCATGTTTTGCAAATAGGGCTTACACTTATAATGCGAAACTCGTAAATGGAATTTAATGTATAATTTTTCAAAATAAGGCCTAGCGTTATAAATACTGTATAAGCAAATTATGGTTTAAACTACTTACATTTCTAAACGCGAATAACACTACTTTCCGCACCCACCGCTATAATTCGCTGCCCGAGCAGTTACGTTGATTATCAAAGCATTCCAATTACGGACCGAAATTTAAAATATATAACTAAACTGCTCGGATAAAAAAAATGTCTTGAAAAAATACTACACTCCGGCTTTGGACCGTGATTTTTGACAAGGAAATTTATTAAAATACCGTTCATTAAAAAATTAACGAGGTAATGTGACCGTTTGACTTTGCGAACTTGGGTACGCACCATCCACCACGCATGATAGCACCGTGATTACAAATTTCTCGTTTCCATGCAACTTCCGTTTCATTCACGAAATTACTTCAACCAAATGCCATATACTGAGAGCTAAGATGTTATACATAAAAAAAAAACACAGAAGTATGCAAATGTATGTCCGGCGTCTGGATTCTGAGTGTGGAGACGGAGCCGATGTCCGTCATCTTGGATTTTGATGTCACGGTGGCCATCTTGGATGGCTGTTGACTGTTGACCTTTGACCTTGACCTTGACATGAATGACTTTCTTGAATCCGCCATATTAAATTCCGCTATTTTTTATCCTAAAATTTATTTTCTATAATATACCGCCATTTTTAATTATGATGCCATCGTTACGCCCGCCATCTTGAAATTCCATAATTATTATCAGATAAAATGGGGAAACATTTTAAAATTTATAAAAAATAAATTAATCAAATTATAATATAATTTTATTTCAAAATATCCCTTATGTTATGGTGCACGGAGTACTCGGTTCGAACCCGGTGAAGGCAAAATAAAAATGGTGACATATCCATTTACCATGGTAGCTGTTGGCAAACTGACCCTCATAAATAATACTACTTCATATATGAACTAAACTCGACACCTCCTACCCCCTCCTCCCTCAACCTGACACCCCTCCTCGCCAACCCAGTCCTGTCTCGGTATTACCCCCTCCACTTCCTACCCTCTCCCCATCCTACTCCCTTCACAGCGTAACCCTACCACACACAATATTTTTTCTCGCAATCACCCCTCTTTTACCACCTTCTATGAAAATTATTTTTTCTAGCAATAAACCACACACCACTTCCTTTTTATCTAAAAAATTATCACCCACTCCTTTCCCCCTCTCGTTCCCAACATTTCCACCATTTTTTCTGACTCCCCTACCCCTTAGATATAAATACTGGCTCGATGACCCGGGAGCCTCCAGTTTGCAGCAGTTCCTCGCCCGCAACAGTACCTATATCTAGCAGACAATATAGGTCGCCATCTTGGATTAGGACATCAAAGTCACCATATTATTTTAACATTTATTATAATATGATTTATTTTATATTTTATATATATTTTTTAATTTTTCGTATTTTTTCTTATAATAATTACGGATTTTCAAGATGGCGGCAGTAACAAAAATTTCAAAATGAAGTCATAATTTAAAATTGTGGAAATTTCTAGAAAAAAATGGCGAAAATTTCTAGAATACAAAATTATGTATGTGAAAATACAAAATAACGGAAAGTTATAGAAAAAATGACGAAAAACAAAAAGGTGGAAAAAATGGCGGATCCAAGATGGCCAAAATGGTGGATCCATGATGGCCACCGGGGTCAATGTCAAATGTCAATGTCATTAAAAATGACCGCCGTGACGTCACAATCCTAGATGGCGGACATCGGCTCAAGCTCCACACCCAGAACCCTGGCGTTGGACATACATTGAAATACTACTAACTGTGTTTTTTAAGTGTAACATCTTGCCTTATCTGCATAAAATCCCTGCGTATTTAAACTATTTCGGAACACTGCACTTCTGATATGGCAGGTGGGATCACAAGTTGAAACGCAAGAAGTTTAGAGTTTTGGCATCTTGCGTTACTTTTAAACAGGTAAATTAAAACGGTGTAGTGGAACTTTTTTTTTTTTTTTTTTTTTTGCAATCTGCGTGTCTTGCGTTCTTGTGTTTCTGGCGTTTTTGCGTTTCTCGCGCGACTTTACAAACCCAGTCTTTGTGCGAGACTCTTTGCGTGGGCGGACGCCCACTCCTGAATACTCTCAGACCCGCTCCTCCGACTGTGGGAGATCCGTAGCGAACATTGCAATCTGCTTACTACCGTCGCTTTGTCCTTCCAGTTACTCGTGGCTTGAGGAATCCAACGTGGGAGCAAGGTCGTTTCCATTTCAATGCAGTGAAAACGGGAAAAGAGGTAGAGGGTGGTTAGGGGAATTTTTTCGTAATATAACCTCACAGATGACCAATTGATTTTCGCAGTTTTGAAATACCTACAACCAACCTAATTTTTCATTTATTTATTAGAATATATATGTTTTAAATTTAAAAATAGATTTTTAATTAAATTTTTATTATTTTGTATAGTGCCTTCCACTATGGACCTTCCATATACCTTCACGTACGAAAACAGACTGAACTTAATTGGCAATTAAAGAGATTTGTATCGCTAAATCTTCGAGGGATATGATTTACCTTTAACGTACGACGGATTTAATTGCAAGTTGTTATAGTTATATATAGGTATTTTTCTGTGTTGGGGGGGGGGGGGGGGAAGAGGATGGATTCTCTTTCCAATTGACCTAACTGTGAAGACATTCTGAAGACTCGTGGCCTTGTGTTAACTATTACGTCAGCTGCAATTATCCACGCGAAGAAATGGATTATTGAAAACATAAATTGAGAACACACTACTGATATCAAAAATAATTTAAGCTTTGCCATGACAATAACTTGGGTAAACAATTGTAAGTAGGAATTACAGCTAAAAATTGACGAATTCGTAACATAGAGGGTACATGTAGACGATGAGAGGTGGAGTTGAGTACGAGGAAACGGAAGTTACAAAAAAACAAAACAGAAAAACCCGGCAACAGTGCCACATTTTCAACTTGCATAAGATCCGGGTTTCGCGCAAGGGTTGCAATATCGCCTTTTTATTGTTCTCAAATTATTCGACATACTCTTGGTAATATTTTCATGTGAATGTAACATCTTAGCTTTATACGGCATATGGTGGGAGTAATTTCGTGAATGCGACGGAAATGTGTAACAGGAAGTAGAGGGCGATGGTACTGTTATACATGGCGGATGGCGCGAACCAATGTTCACAGAGACAAAGGGAAACGTTAAAGTTGTTAGCGAATTTTGACAAGCTGGGCAGTATTTGTATAAAATTCCTGTTTGAAAATAAGGTCCAATCAGGGGTCTAGATAGGTATATATTGTTAAATCTTTTCCGCTTTCATCGAAGCCGTTTCATAATAGTTTCAATATCCGTCTGCAAATCTTTTGATAGTCCTCGTAGCCACTTATACGATTCCGGCAGCGAATTCTAGCGGCGGGTGCGGAAAGTACGTGTGATCCACGTCCAGAAATGTGAAAACACGTTTTGCGTATATTTATCACGCTAGGCAAAATTAAAAAAAAAAAAATTCTACGTTAAATTTCGTGCTTGAGATCCGAGAACCGGCCAATGGAAGGCGATGTGTTTTACCTCAGCTGCGTCTTGGTGTCCAAAACGGTGACGTTATTCGGGGTCAACACGCCCCAAACGTCTCACCTGAGCTCATCATACTCAGAATAAGTATTAGGAAAAAGGAAAAAATCCTAAGGTATATACACTGTGAATTAAACACACGAACAAAGCGTAAATCAGGAGCAACTAGAAACTGGAAATAATAATTATTTTTTGTTTTGTATTCGAATGTGTTGGCTTTAAATAATTTTTTTTCTAGTGAAATTTTTTGTCGATCAAAGTGTCCATTTGAATTTAGAAATGGAGAAAGTCGGTGCAGTGGTGAAATATTGGATTCGCATTACAGAGCACTTGAGTTCGGATCATGGTCCGGCAATCATATTTTCGGTTTTTCTAAAAGTTTCTTAAAATAGTTTTATTCAAAAGCTGGGACAGTTACTCACTATAGGACAAAGCCGATTTCTTTCCAACCATACCAGCTCTGTAAACTATTCCAAAAAAAAATCTCATTTTTGTTGTATGATAGGAACGTCCTCACCTTACACAAAGTGGATTAGCGGGGGACAGATTAATCAATACCCGAGGTGGGAATCGAACATAACCATCATAAAGTTTGAAAGGCAAATCTTTAAATGAAACTTTCTTTCATTTTTAATTTTTTTTATCTTGAGTCAATGTTAATGAATTCAAACCCAACTTATGAAAGTTAAAACAAAACAGAGCTGTAAAAAAATACTGAGTTCAAGGAAAACACAATTGCAACATTTTTATTCATGCAAAACAGTTTACATAAAAAAAAGGCAAGAAAGTTTCACATTTGTAAGAAAATACGAATATTAAGGACTCGATTATTAGAAAATTGATCATTTAAAGTAATTTTTCTAGGGGGGAGGGTGATTTATGAGCTTGAGGTTGCAATAATAATTAGAAATGTTGTTAAATGAATATGCATGAATGTAGAATCAATATAATATTTCAATATTTAAAATTTCAATTGAATAGAAACATAAAAATAATTAAATGTGACCATTTTTTTTAAAAAAATAGGTTTAAAAAGCTGTGTGTCCAATTATGTTAATATGTGACTAACGGTGCGGACAGACAACCGGCACGTAGCGATGTTGACGTCACCGAAAATAGGACATTCGAGAACAATATTCGCTGTATTTGCATAGCCACGCGTGGGGGATGAGTAGTTGGAAAAAAAGGAGGGGGGGGGGGGAGAGGTTTGAAATAATCATGCTATAAATCTCGCAGCTGACGAGGTCTCCGGTCGATTGTAACGGCCATTTAAATTGGCACACGCGGAATTAATGATGCGCTGTGATTGCAGAACTTCGGGACGCCTCGCCCCGCTTGCTACCCATCGGCCCGAGTTTTGTGTGAGTTAGGTTTGGGGGGGGGGGGGGGGGTGCTCATCTCTGATATTCGCGTTTTCCGAGAGAACCGTCGGAATTGCGACCGCAGGCAAACTTCTGGCCTGACATTCCTTTTCTAGTCCCACCGCTCACGATTTTGTATTTTTTTTTTACTCCCAACCTGACATTAAGGTTAGCTCCGGGTTTCTTTTAGACGTACCGTTATCATGGTACCTGTGCCTTTATAATGGTACGTGTACCATTATTGAGGTACTTGTACATATTTCGAGCCATACGTAGAAAAAAAAACACGTAATGTGGGAGTTACGTTACGCAAATTTACCATAATTTGACAGCAATGTGGTGCGTTAACATCGAAACAGTTACTTTAATAATAGTTTTAATGCCATGTAGATCTAAATAACCTTACGTATAAGCCTTTTAGTAGATGGATATCTACCACCAATTACGCCGTGGTCGTTTGCGATTTTGGAAGTTGGATGGTTCCTGATGAATATGCCTGAAGCTCCATAAACACCAGACTCCCGGATTTATTCATGGTATTTCCCAGAAGACTCTCACTATGCGTAGTGACGTACCGTTAACCTACGTCTAAATGTGCTTATAAAACGAGAGCCTAGTGAACACCATGAGTTCTGTGCAATGATTCGCGTCATACATGTCGCTGGGATAGATGTGTATAGACTTCAAAGGAATAAAACCATACCGTAAAAGAACCAATTAAGACTTCCGATTTCCTCAGGTGTAAAAAAAAAAATGGGGTGTGGCTGTGTCATGAACACGGTCATGTGTTGTACGTAAATACGTGTACGTAACAGGTAATATATATTTTACAAAATATTTATTATATATATTTTTAATTTTAACACCATGTATATGTTCACTTTAACTATTTTACACTCATGTTTTATATGTGCAATTGATATATTTTGACGAGAGCTGACGATTTAAACTCAAACGAACGTCGTAGCTTCTCCGAGTCAAAAGTTATACTAAATGTAAATCTCTAAACGCAGAAAAATGACCTCAAAATGGCGGCGCTTCCCCCTCCACCTCGCGCGATGCGTCACAATCCTCACTTAGCTTAACGAATTCGTTGAACTTTTTAGGTATCCAGTGGTATAATTAAATTTTTGGATGGAGTTGATAAATATTTAGCTGCAACACGAAACTGTATCCCCCGATTTTGTTATCATTCGTTTTTTTAATTGCCACCGGCTATGGAAGCAATTTTGAAGACGTATTCACGTCAAAAAATACGTAAACAGCATGCGACGCTCGCTGGTGTTTTTGGCGCGGTATCACCTCTCAGCACTAAGCTGTGAACTGGCTCCTGTCTTCTCGTCATGCACAAGGCAACTAGGGGATTGAGTAGTGAAACAACGTTATACGGAGGAAGTGAAGATAAAGCTTAACGCAAATCCCTTGAGTGCCTTCAAGAATCTACATATACACGGTATTTTTTATTATTTTTTAATTTTTTTTTGCAAACGGACTAGAAATATTATTTTTAGAATTATAGATGTTTGTAAATTTTTACATTTACATTAAAACATCTGCATCACTACAAAATAGTGTTCGCTGGGTACGGATTCTTACCAGAAGCTTTATGCTTTGTGTTGGCCCAGTATACCTCCAATAGTTAAAGTTATGTATAAACCGTTCCCTGAATATCTTCTTACTATTAACTGAGCACATAGTAAGCTTTATAAAGCAAATCAAAGTAAAATGTGAATAATTCATTATCTTTTCCATGATTTAAAAAAAATATATATATGCTTGAATAAACCCCAATAAAAATGCAAAATTATGCGCCCATTTTTCGTAATAATCTGGAAAAACTATAGCATGGTGTTGTACAAAGTTACAACATAATTCTTGTAGTAATACGAACTAATTTTTTTGGCAACTGGTTTCCCAAGAAAATCTTTTGTAAACGTACAGAATTTTTTTTTATCCTGTGTATCGGAATTTTCATGACTGTATATTATTTTCAAAACAAGCGTTTTAATCATTTCGCTCTCCTAAAAATATAATTTACAAACGGAAAAAAACTGAAATAGAACTACTCATCCACCCTAAGCATATCTTTAAAAAAGTTTTTTTAACAGACGCCACTCTGATATCTTTGAGCAGATTTCAAATGGAATTTATTTATTTTTCTCTCTGCAGTTTTGCACACCTTATATGCGCCCATCTAGTGTGCGAATGAAGGAATGAGTCGGATAAGTTACCGATACTCACGATAGCCGGATAATATCTACTATGAGTAGAAGAGAAGGGCGTGTGTAGAACAAAAAAAAATACCATCATGCCGCACAGCGTACCCATAAGTCTTCCGAAATACAAGCCCGCCTCTTTCCGTTGCAAACATATAAAGTTACATAGCCTATGTATGCCAGAACGAAGTTAATTTTAAAATATGATTCAGATGTGTTTTTTTTTTTTATCTCTTCAACGCAGTGCGCTGACATTTTATCTAGAGCTTTCGAGTCTTCAATATTGGCACACTTACAAGAGAAATACGCGTCCAAATTGCAAGAAATGTCCTTCTCCACCCCGCTTCCCCTTCCAGGGTCATCTGTTATCCGTGCAGCGCGGGTTATGAGAAACTTGTCATTTTTTTTCCCCCCTTCGACAAATGGAGTCTTTCTTCGTCTCAGGTAGCTACACTCCCTCGCCAGCCTCCAGACCCCAGACCGTGAAAAATGTACGTTTTCGGACTGGTTTTTGCGGGGCGGGGAGGGATAGATATTATTGGTTCCTGGCAAGAAAACATTTGTAACCGCGCCTTGTTGGAGGGGAATCATGTTACAGTGTTTTTTTTTTTGGGTGGGGGCGTAGCGAAAGAGAGTTTGCCCATTTTCATTTCTTTGGTAGATATATATTGTAAACGGTCAATATTTAAAGGCATGGTAGGTTCTATTATTACATCTTAGATTCGAATTTCCTGATACTTTCCCAAGTTCCTTGAAAATTAATTCGAAGGCACGACATTAATATTTAAAAGGAGTTCTCAAAATTTCAATCACAATTTTTTTAAGGGTTCTAAACAAGGAAAAGAAGTAACTTATCTGTAAATTTCAGTGGAAAATTAACTGAGTTATGGAATATTTCTTATGTATCGAATTTTATTTTAACATGATGTAGGCGTGATAAAATACATTTTATTAAAAACTATTTTGCCATAAGTAGGTTTTCATTACACCCTTACATTATTACTGTAAATATCCGAATACTTTTTATCAATGTAGGCAAGTAAGCGAAATGCATTAAAAGTGCAACGTCTGAAAAAACAGAATGGATTTAAGATTCTTGTGTTTACATGTATATTAACATTTGGCATCGTTTTGAATGCATTAGTCTCTTACATTCCTTATATATTTAAACATCTCAAAAGCAGTAAGGTAAAACGTGCAATAGAAGTAACCCTTTTTCATATAGATTGTATGGCAGAAATAACTACCTATATACATAGTTGAAAGTTTCAATTTATCTCGTCTGGGGTACAATTTTAAAAAAGTTTAGAGGTTGTACATAAACCGTACAATATATTTAAAACGGTAATATATGGTAATTAATGACTAAAGATTACACCAAATTATTTTGGTCGACCCAAATACTTCTATTTTAATTTTCAAATAGTGCAGTTAGGTAAACATATTTCCAACCAAACATAAATTCTTTGGGTTATTTATTCTCACAGTACAATACGTATAGTAAGCTACATGACCTTCGAGAATGAGTGCCATAATTCTAAAGTGTTATCTTAAACGAAGTATTTAATGGATATACATATGCGTGGTTTAAAAATGTTAATAATAATTTTTATTTTTTCTTCTTGGTAAGCTAATACTTTGATATGGTGATATTTAGACGGTATTAAGTTTGTCTCCTGTCACGTCTTCTCAATCGTGTCCACAGTTACAGGTGCAATTTCTGCAGCATCTCTCTCTTTAAAGTGTAGGATGATCATTATTTTCTCAACGTACACAATTTATTTTTTAAGGTATCCCCAGAGAATATAATAAAATTTTCGTGTGATCCTGTGTGATTCTGAAGCTTTGAAAACCTCATGGGCCGGAAACGGGAGTGGGGCCACGACACTATCATGGTAACTCTGATTTTTAATTATGAGAGGTATTTCTTGAATGAATTCTCATTCATTAAACGTCTTTTTTTTTATTGATGCTGGTCGATGATTTCAGTTGGTTCTCAGTTATTACAAAATGTATCTGTTAGTTACTTAGTATTGTGTCATTGTTGGCAAACCAACCATACCAAATGAATAATTGTTAAACCCAGAATATTACCGGCACTATTCAACGAAATCCATCATAACAAATCTGACAGGATAAAAGTGACACATACAAACACACACAGACAATGCTTGATGAAATTTAACATTTTCACATCTGCAACCGTGACCAAATGTTATTATCTTTTAAAAAAATTAGAACAATACAATGGCGGTGTTAAAATTAAGCCACAATTTTGATGGCTGTTATGAATTTTTATTCACTATTTGCAATTGGAATTGTGATATCTTAAAACAGATCTTCATACTCAATGACTGATAACGTTAAAGATCTAAATAACCTGTTTTTCATTCCAAACCACACTAATATTGGAAAATAACCATTTCACTCATCCCTTGCTGATATCTGCGTTTAATGGTGACAAGAAAAGTTTACGATTTAGGCAGAAAATTTCAGCGGTGTGAGTGATTCGCATCCAGAAATTTGATATTTGAATAGCTTATATTTTATTAATTAGTTTATTTATCAAGTTCAGCATTATTTTAAAGAGCTGTATGTGTCTGAGTTTTGTCATATAATTTTATTGTAACACTAGCTGACCCGGCAGACTTCGTACTGCCTAATTAAATTGCAATAAAGTACTGTCAAAATGATTTGTAATGTGACATTTTTTTGTTCCTACATATTTTATAGTCGGGGAAAAAAATTCTCCTGAACAGAACCGTCACCCTGGTGATAGGGTGTGATGAATAAGAAATATAATTAAATATAAAACATAAATAAAAAGATAAATAAAAAAAATCTCTTTATTGTTAATAATGTGAAACATATTAATTTTTATTTTCATTGTAGTGCATGATTAGATCGGTAGTTAGCTTGGTTTGTAGCATTTCGGGTTCTTCTACCTAAATTGATTCGTCTAATAGGAGGCATATCTTTATTATAGATTATTTTGTCACATGCAATAATTAGCGATCATAGGTAAATTAACACTGCACAAAACACTATATAGGTAAGAATTTGTTTCGTGTATAAGTTGACAAAAGCAAACTCATTAGGGTAGGTAACCTAAAATAAAAAAAATAAAAAAAACACTGACATTGACAGTTTGTTGTTGTTTCAACTTTTTTTTAATTTGATATGACTTGGAGTCAAATCCTTCAAGCCGTATTTAAAATAGGGAAATGAAATAATAAAAACTTAAACTTATGAAATAATTTTGGTAACGCTTGTTTTGTTTGACTGATGTAATTAATTGAAAACTGATGCATTTTAAAGTAAAACAAATGAAATAAAATCGCGAAGCCGACCAAATTGAACTATTCGATTTCGGTTTTTTTTTTGTTTATCTGTGCTCCAACGAACACTGTTTTGATATATATGATTTAACTTTGTACAGAGGTAATAAAGTGCAAATTGACTCTTTGACATTAGGAACATACCTGCATTGTTTAAACAACAATGAGTGCTCGTTTTAGTTAGAAAACGTTTGTATGGGAAAAAGAAAAGGGCTGGTTTTAGGGTTTTTCCGGCAATTATTCGAATTTTTCTCGCCGTAAAAACCATCTTTGAACTTCAACGAACATTAAAAAAAAAAATAAAAAATTGGCCAAATTGGTCCACGCGTTGTTCAGTTATGCGCTTACCAACACATTTTGCGATTCATTTTTATATTATATATGAAGAACACGAAAACACATAAATTTGCTCGTTACCCAGGTTCGATGTTTACTCATCAAAAGCTCGTAATCAAAAACATGCTAATTTTTATGACTATAAATTATAACATTAAGAATTAAAGAATAGTTATACTTTTATAAAGCATTAATTTTCGAATCAATGCCCGGTGTAATTCTACGATGCTCATAAAAGCAATACTTTATATTATATATATACATAGTTAAAACACTCGGGTCCGTCATCTTTGGAAGATTTCTAAGACTTCAACAGATAGCAGCATTATATTTACACATTTCCGTTCCGATCTACTTCCGTTCCATTAATGAAATTACTCATAACAAATGCCCAATAACGAGAGATAGGATGTTACACATTAAAAATTTTGAAAGTTGACAAGAAAATAAAAGGACAATCTTATTAAAAAAGGTTTTATTACAAAAATTAATTAAATTCCAGTAAAATAATTATGTTTAAAGATAACTAAAAGTCTTTCATAATATATAATAATAAGATTTAAGTTTTATTTGAAATGTGGGTTAAAGCTTTAATGAATTGATACCATTTTTTTCTCGTTATTTAATTCTATATGAAAAAGAAATTCATCTGTTTGTTGCAGGAAAGCCCAAGCCTACGGTCCTGTGGTACAGGAACGACGAGATGCAGAGCACCCAGGAGGAGGCGGGGGATGTCGGCGACCAAGTGCGCAGTGAGCTGGTGATCATGAACCTGGGGCGAGAAGACCTGCACTCGCAGCTCCGGTGCGTGGCGAGAAACAACAACAGGACACAGCCGCTGGAGGCCACCGTGCACGTCGACATGAACTGTGAGTACCACCTGCTGCTATCTCCTTATGTAATATACTGCTATTACTGTTCGCGTGCTGATGAGAAACAACAACAGGACACAGCCTCTGGAGGCCACCGTGCACGTCGACATGAACTGTGAGTACCACCTGCTGCTATCTCCTTATGTAATATACTGCTATTACTGTTCACGTGCTAATGAGAAACAATAACAGGACACAGCCGCTGGAGGCCACCGTGCACGTCGACATGAACTGTGAGTACCACCTTCTGCTATCTCCTTATGTAATATACTGCTATTACTGTTCAAGTGCTAATAAGAAACAACAACAGGACACAGCCGCTGGAGGCCACCGTGCACGTCGACATGAACTGTAAGTACCGCCTGCTGCTATCTCCTTATGTAATATACTGATATCACTGTTCACGTATTAATGAGAAACAACAACAGGACACAGCCGCTGGAGGCCACCGTGCACGTCCACATGAACTGTGAGTACCACCTGCTGCTATCTCCTTATGTATTATACTGCTACTACTGTTCACGTGCTAATGAGAAACAACAACAGGACACAGCCGCTGGAGGCCACCGTGCACGTCGACATGAACTGTGAGTACCACCTGCTGCTATCTCCTTATGTAATATATAGATATCACTGTTCACGTGCTAATGAGAAACAACAACAGGACACAGCCGCTGGAGGCCACCGTGCACGTCGACATGAACTGTGAGTACCACCTGCTGCTATTTCCTTATGTAATATACTGCTATTACTGTTCACGTGCTAATGAGAAACAACAACAGGACACAGCCGCTGGAGGCCACCGTGCACGTCGACATGAACTGTGAGTACCGCCTGCTGCTATCTCCTTATGTAATATACTGATATCACTGTTCATGTGCAAATGAGAAACAACAACAGGACACAGCCGCTGGAGGCCACCGTGCACGTCGACATGAACTGTGTGTACCACCTGCTGCTATCTCCTTATGTAATATACTGCTATTACTGTTCACGTGCTAATGAGAAACAAAAACTGTATAGAGTCACAGCAAGTAACCGTGCACGTAGAAATGTGATGTAAATGCTATCTGCTACTGTTACAATTACATGGTTATATCCCTTCATGCAACATGCAGCTATAACTATTTATGTTCTTAAAGAAAAACGTCTCTGGAGTCCAACATGCACCTCGACATGCATTGTGAATACCAGCTGCTGTTGTAGTATTACATGTTGATTTCTTCTTATGAAGTATATTAGGTATTACCAGCCAGGTACTTAGCGCGCAACAACAGGACACAGGCATGGGAGTCAAAGGTGCAGGTTGACTTGAACCGTGGCCACCATCTACTGCCACCATAGAACCTCTCCTGCTATCTCCATATATAATATGCTGCTTTTACCAGTCAGGTGCTGAGCATGTAACAAAAACAGTGTACAGCCGCTGGAGGCCACCTTGCAATTCAACATGCACTGTGAGTTCTATCTGCTGCTTTCACCCTATACTTGAGATTATTTTCGGTAATGTCCTTGGATTATTTAAATAAAATTTACTTCCATTAAATTTATTTATGGTTTATTTTAAATATTCAATTTGTATTCGATTTTTTTCATAAATATTAAATTTTTTAATAAAAATAGAATATTTACAAATCTTTTTTTAAGTGTAAGATTTGTTAAAAAAAATGTTGTTTGGTGTGGTTTAGTGTCAATGCAATGATTTTATTTCTCCTTTCATTTTTACGTTATTAAAAACACACACATTTGGTGATTAATAGAACAATCTTAGGTAAATATTAGTCAGGTTTTTTGTCTTAAAAAAATAACAATTGTTGCGTTTAAATAATGTGGTGTCAGTGAACTTGATAGGCTAACTTACTTCCTCTCCAAAATTTTGTTACGAAAAAATTGGAAAAAAAAAATTATATTTGGAAAAGACGCATATCTACTGCATAATTCAAGAATATATAATTATTTTTAAAAGTAAAATAAAATAAACTATTTCATAAGTATTTTTTTATTATTTTAAAACAAGATTCATATAAGTCCAATTTTTTTCGCTAAGTAAGTATTAAATAACAATACCATTTTTACATTTTTTCACTGGAAGTTCTTGGATGTTTTATTTGTGTGAGAATGTCCTGATTGATTTAAAGTCATTTATTTTTACCGTTAAGTGAGTGTTAAGGGAAAGTTTTTACACTTGGATAATTTGTACGATATTCTTCCCGGGGTTGGATAATTATCGGACTGAAAGTCTGCTAGAAGTCGGGAAGCTGAATTTGAATACCAGGCAGTGGATTGGGCGGAGGTTTTGAAAAGGAGACGCGAGGGGTTCGAGATCTACTGGCTCTTCAACTTTGTGCCTGTGCATTGTGCTTTTTTCGGACCTGGGCGAACTGCTCACTCACGTTCCCATCCATCCGAAAACCGATAATTGGCTGAGCAGAGCCGGAAGGAAACCATCTTGGTAGACATTTTGCAACATCCCAGAAGACGCGCAATTTGTTTGTGCCTCTAGTCCTTTTCTTTGAACTGCCACACAAATTTTCAACATAATGTTGCTTTATTGAACGGGAACTATGAATTTAACCTTTATTTACAACAATACGAAACATTTTAATAAAATTATTTGTTATAAGTATTACTAATTTTAATACATGGATAAGATTTCTATACTCTAACACACTATTATTATGAACATTCATAATTTTAGTAACATTTTTATATGTACAGTATTATTAAAGACAAATTTATTAGATTTAATAATTGCAATATTATACAATTTGCATGTTTCAAAGTCCATATCAACTAAATATTTTTGTGTCCAACATTATAAAGAGTTTTTTTTCTTAATTCTGGGGCTCAAAGTGACTAGTCAGCGAGGGCACTAGAGACAGATACGTCATTTCTAATCATAATTTAAGAAAACTGGAATGAAAGTCAGTTATGGCCTGAATGAAGTTACCCTCCTGGCATTTGCTTGAAACATTTAATTCCGATGTTTGGACCGCAATTCAAAGCCTGGACTTCAGTAATTTGATTCCAGTGCATCATCACTGCATCACCTCACTCTATTTGAAAATAAAGTCTGTAAAATATTTAATTATTATTTTCTATAAATGGGATGTTTCGAACACTTTAAATAAGTGAACACATATATCGTAATGAAATTAATAAATTTGGTTGTAGTACATAGAGGATTTATTTTAGCACGTCCATTCATCTCTTTGTGGGCTATTTCTATGATCAAAAATTAAAAAAAAAAAAAATCCAGATTCCACTGTTTGGTCATAGCTAATTGTTCCCATGGTAATTATTCAACTGCCTACAAGCTGAAATGTTTTACATCTTGCCAGGGGAAATGTCAGCTGTGTTTCCTTTTTAATGACTTAATTTTAACTTTTTTAAAGATTAATTTATGTCACATTCTGCTGGCGTCCAAATGCACACTTTATTTCAGAAACTTCAATCCTAAATAAAGTTGATTACATACGTCTGAGATAAATAAGTGTCATTCCACGAAATGGTTAGCAAAACAAACTTTTAACAGTGAAAAATTAAATCTTGCAGAAATCCAAAACTAAAAAAAAAAAAAAAAAAAAGACCTTGACAATAACCTTTGCAAATAATACGAAATTTTTTTTTTTAATTATTTATGTAACATCACTTTAAATACAGCAGTAATTTCCTTATTCACCAAAATTTTCAATACTTTGTACTTGATGGCCAAAATAATTTATGATACAAGTAATTTAAACAATTCTGGGGTTGAATAAAAAACTTATTTTGCGATAGGTTATTTTGAAATTAATTTTTTCTGTATAGTTTTACTTGCAATATAAATGAAACAATATAATATTTTATTCGTAAGCCCTAATATAATCACCAATCAGAGTTAAAAATTGACAAAATATGTTTTGATAGATTTTCTCCCTTCTTGAGTAGTTAAATAATTGTTTTTTTCATCCAGACAAACCGGAAAACATGAAATGTTTTTGATGAGGCATCATTATGACATAATTAATTTTGGAAATGGTTCTTTAGGTGTCGATTCGAAAACAAATTTGAATGAAAACTTATGATAACTAGCTACTCGCTAATGACATAAATCACACCCAACAAACTCGAACAAGATAATTACATTTTTGCTTATCTCTAAAGAGTGAGATCGTGGAATGGGTACATATTTTTACTACCGGCTTATTATTCTACCACGAATCAAACAAAGTTGCTGAGGGTTTAAAGACTGCCAAAATTGAAATTGTCTAGAAAAAAATTTGTAACTTAATTTTAGTTACTTCATTGTTATTTCATCAGTTGTTTTTCAAAAGAAAAAATTTGGTTTGCCTAAATAATTGTCACAAAGAGGGCTTATATATATAATTCAATAAATAACTTATTTTTATGTATATTGTGTTTAAATTCATTATATGCTGGGATGGGTGGCCTCAGACTCTGGCCATAGCGGTAGCTCTAACAACTCTCCCGAATACCAATACGGCGCATTCTGTATCCTCCCCCATGGGGGCCCTAGGTCGGTAGGGCTGACGCTTGGGTAAATAAGCCAAAAGTCCCTTCTAACCAATGTATGTATTTTTTATATTATTTGTTATTTCTTCACGAATGACAAAATTTACCTACCTGTACAATAAAAGTTATTTCCCCAAAATGTACTCCTTTTGTTCAAACTTTCAACTTTTATTTTTATGGACAAGTAAAGAAATATAATAAAGTGTTTGCAGAATTCTGCCAATTTAGACGGAAGAAATTGAAAAATAAATACCCGTGAAGACTCCATTAAAATACAATGAATATTTAATCATAATTTATCATTTCCAAATATTAATAAAATCAGGAAATTGAGAAATCTTTTTGAATGTTAATGAAGTAGGTTTTCTAACAGATCTAATTTTACAAAGTTTTTCATGTAAACAATAATCTTTTGTTAATTGTGCAAGATAACAAAAAAAAACTTACGGTTTCCAATGTTTTTATGATAATCATAAACCAGATTTTTTTTGGAAAACAAAATTATGAGTGAAAATGATTATTAATGTTTTTAATTACGTACTCAACCCACAAATTATAACTTATTTTATATATAAATGATTTAATAATTTATTTTAATTACAGCTCTTATCTAATAAACATGAATTAATTAAATAAATTTATTTATATTTAAATTAAAAATATTTTAGACAGTATTATTATTTATAAAATTAAATTAGTGAAACAAGAGATCGTCATTAAGAATCGGCAGGCCGGGCCGGTACGTTACCACCCAGTCCACTGCGCCGATGACCAGAATTAAAAATGAAATAGTAGGTATATAAAGTTTGCTTGAATTTTGAAAGGCTTTTTTTCTCGGAACTGACTGGATACTGCGCTATGATGTTCATTCATTTATGTGATATTACCCACATTTAATCACCCACACACGCGCGTGTTCGTTCACATCATCACCACATTCATTCCCATTTGAATGCGTATCTTAAGGTTGACACAAAAAACGAATACCTCTCATTTATGGTGGTTGTGTCAATACACTCGATTCCCGAGTAGGGCCGTAATATCACGCAACCTCACAACATTTACAAACAAATTAAAACAAAAATTTCTCTCTCAGTGTTTCTCTTTAATTCTTGTAGGTAAAGCTTCCGTAAGATGGTTGTGTCTCACTACGTCTGAAAGTGTTCAGTGCCTATAATTTTTTTTTTTTTTTTTTTTTATATTTTGGTCGAGGTATATCATTCAAGTAATAATGTTCGCAGGCTTTCACGGCCATTTTTTGAAGTAGCTTGGCTTCTGGGTTGTAGCTGCGTCCTTGGCAAATAATTCACCGACGTTTCGGTCAACATTGCAGTCGCCATCATCAGAGAGCAGTAGGTAACTGCTCCCTGATGATGGCGACTGCAATGTCGACCGGAACGTCGGTGAATTATTCGCCAAGGACGTGGCTACAACCCAGATACCAAGCTATTTCATATAATTCAAGTAACCTACTGAATTTTACTTCATTTAAACGGATTTCAGCTTGACTTCGCAACCAACTTACCTCTTTAAATTCCAATGTGAGATAATTTTAAAAAAAAATGTGAGAAAAATTCCAATTAAAAGTTATTAGATAAAAACTTTTCAGAGAGACGATGGGAAAGGGAATTCCACGGTGCAACCATTACGAAAGTAAGCAAAGATTATTGTGTTAAAATTGAACAGTTTGACAGTGTCCTGTTGTGGAAAGATATTTTATTTTGTAGTGTAGGCTAATGGTTCTAAGGTTATTTGTTATTTTTATTTTCATGAAGTAGGAAAATAGCACATCGGTGCAAGCCAGAGGTGTATTATTTTTTTTATATATAACGAAGCGGTTGCATACAGCACGTTCACAGGTAGATGCGGTGAGCGCTAAAGTGGTTGGTGGTTTTCCGGGTGGGTCGAGGGGGGGGGGGGGTGGAACGAGCTCTTTTGTGAAGCGGACGCCTGGGGCGTCGTTCATTTCGTTCGTGGAAGCGGTCCCGCGGGCGGTGTTTATTTCCATATCCTCCCGCCGGGAGCGCCACTGGCAACAATCCTCTCGCCGTAGCAGCAGCAGCAGCAGCGGCGGCAGCAGTGACGACTATGTCCTCCCAGTCCCCGCGGCAAAAGCGGTGACTGCAGGTAATTTGATGGCGCCGCTAAGTAATTGACGGTCACCCGTCACAACTATATACCTTCCTCCTTCCCCTCGCTCTTCAAATAATCCGTACTTTTTTTTTTGTGAGCTTCCTTTGCCTTCCTGGGACACGGCTATTTTCCCACCAGGGCAGCTCTTCGCGTCAGAGAAATTAACGCGTGTTGCAAAGAGCGGGTGCTAAAGAGGTGGAGGGAGTGGAAATACCATCCAGCTTTTCCTTTGACGTGCAGGTTGACAGGGATGAACTGTTGACAACGGTAAGGGGAGACGGGATCGAGGGCTCGGAAATTAACGAAACATCTGTAAGCTTTAATGTAATTCGATTTCAGCATCACTTTATAGGCCCGTATAGCAAAAGTTAAATAAATATATATATCGTTATTGTTACTTTGCGGTATCATTTAACTACAACTTACCAGGTTACCTGAAAGAAAGGGGGGACGCGTAGTTTTGCCTTAAATCGTTTTACCTAATCGTGTTTCCCCACCTTCGTTTTGCCTAAAATTCGTTTTTCCTAAAGTCTATTTGCCTAAAGTTGTTTGAGCTAAAGTCATTTTGCCTAAAGTTATTTTGCCTAAAGTTATTTTGCCTAAAGTCGTTGTGCCTAAAGTCGTTTTGCCTAAAATCGTAATGCCTAAAATTCGTTTTGCCTAAAATCGTAATGCCTAAAATCGTAATTCCTAAAATTCGTTTTGCCTAAAGTCGTTTTGCCTAAAGTAGTTTGGCCTTAAGTCGTTTTGCCTAAAGTCATTTGTCCTAAAGTTAGTTTGCCTTAAGTTAGTTTGCCTAAAGTCGTTTTGACTAAAGTCGTTTTGCTTAAAGTCAATTTGCCTAAAGAACATTTAAGGCTAAATGACTTTAGGCAAAACCACGTGTACTCAAAGAAAGCAGTTTTGTTCAGAACATACTGGGTGTCCATAAGATAATGTCCCAGTTTCAATTGTGTATTTAAGCGGTTTAATTTAGCCTATTTACAACGAATCACACATATAAATTGAAGGTTAACTAACCTTTTTTTTTTTTTTTACAAATGTTCAATATGTGCACCTTTTGTTATACGGCATACAATCCTTTCCGCAATTTGGTTGACAAGTCTGGAGTAATGGAAGCAATGGCCTCTTCAATCCTGTGTCTCAACTTTGCAATACATTAGGTAGCGGCGGAACGTAGACACGATTTTTTACAAAGCCCCAAAAAGAAAAAAAACACATGGCGTTATGGCAGGTGAACGTGGAGGCCAGCGAAAAACAGCTCTGTCGTCTCGACCATCGGTGGTTGTTTTTGCCACGTGGGGGATCACAATTAAACTTTAAACAAAACGCAATTTGAACTGAAATTACAGATTCACTCTTAGCAAATTGCAGAACACAAATCACTTTATGCTCAGGAGTCGCCATTTTGTGTAGGTGGCGCTGCAAGCGAGAAAACAACAAAGAAGTACTCGCTCATGCGGTTATATAAAACTGTTAAGAGTTAATCGAGTTCTAAGAGCTTTTAGCTTGAGATTTGCATTAAGTACTGAATTTACTTATATCTCTATAAAATTTGTATTTTTTCTTTGTTTGCAAGGATTGTACATTTAGTAACATACGCAAGAAATGTGTAGTATGATACGGGTTTTGAAAGTAAAGACAGTAATGATCATATATATCTGAAAGCCTAAGTGCTAACCTAAGAACGTTTTACAAATAATATCAGTAAATAAATGTTATTTTTCAACAGGTGAAATACATTTTTTGCCAAATTTAAAGATAATATAAAAACAATATTTAATAATTTTTATTTTTAAATAACGTAGGTAAACAAAACTATGCTAAAATATAGGTACCTATAGCAAATTTCCACCTTTCTTTTTCCATAGCTATTTGTGACCACATTACAAATATTAATATAACAAGATATTTAAATAACTACTAGCAAACCCGGCGAACTCCGTTTCGCCACCAGATAGCTTCGTTTTATGTAACATTTCGTTTGGTGATTAAAAGATGAAGAAAAATTTTTTTTTGTTTTATATTTGAAAAGGAAAATTTTTATTTCATTTCACAACAGTAATGAATTCATTTTGATAACAAAAATTAAGTGTTATTTAGTTGAACTTCTCTAAGTAAATGAAAGTGAATCCAAAGTAAATACTGAATCGAAGCGTTATACGTGTCCGCAAATTATCCGTTTCATTGAAGTGCTCTTTGGTAAACCACATTTTTTGTTTTTTTGGTCTGACGTTAACACAAACAAAGCGGATGGTTTCCCAACTCGTGAACACGCAACGTATAACTGCCCATGTGAAAAACAATGATTTTCTAAATTTATTCCGCAAACACTAAGCGATTGGCCTTGCGACTTGTTAATTGTCATTGCTAACGCAAGGCGAACTGGAAATTGCAATCGTTTGAAGTCAAACGGAAGATCAGTCGGAATCATTGGTATTCGAGGAATAAATACATTTTCACCTGCGTACTTTCCGTTAATAATGGTTGCCTCAATCAAATTCGGCATAAGTCTTTTAACCGAAAGTCGAGTACCGTTGCAAAGTCGCGGTGGATTCAAATTACGCAATATCATAATAACTGTACCAACTTTGAGTAGCAAGTTATGTGGTGGAAATCCTGGTAACTCCAGAGAGTTCAAAAACTCCGTTGGATAATTTACTATCTAAATTTTCATCATCACTGTAGTTCGCAGTGGGATCATATTGGAATGCCAAGCGATTGTATGATGCCAATGATCTTCGTGTGCTCACGCGTTGTCTCAATCGGGCATTTTCTCTTATTATATTTTGTCTTTCTTCGCTTAAGTTCTGTGAATACACTTGTTGCTGGCTTGCATGTCTTGTGCGGCGGCCGATGTTGGCACGTCGTCCTCTAGGCATTTTGGGCTATGGACAGAGTGGTGAATTTAACCTCAAATGCACGATCCACATAATTTACACAGTTCAACTTACGACCTTAAAGACAAATGACTGCTGTTGAAATTGAATAAAAATTTGCACAATATACGTTATATGTTTTTTTTTAAACTTTTTTTTCACAATTTCACAGTAAACACAATACCGGTTTGTCACACGAAATTAACTGAGCAGAGAACAATGAGTAATTGATTTGATTGTTTCCAATTGAAATGTTAGGAAACGAATAACTTATTTTTTTTTCTTTTTTTTCACAATTTCACAGTAAACACAATACCGGTTTGTCACATGAAATTAACTGAGCAGAGAACAATGAGTAGTTGATTTGATGGTTTCCAATTGAAATGTTAGGAAACGAATAACTTATTTTTTTTTCTTTTTTTTTCACAATTTCACAGTGAACACAATACCGGTTTGTCACATGAAATTAACTGAGCAGAGAACAATGAGTAGCTGTCAAACAATGTATCACGCACCGGCGCCATCTACTTAAAATGTTGGTTTTTCCTGAATTTTTCCTGAATTTTCTTTGCTATAAACCTCACGGAGCCCGAGACCTTTCCAACGACTGCAAAACCGTGGAAATCGGTTCGTGCGTTCTGGAGTTATAGCGTCAGGAAGGAAAACCCGACTTATTTTTATATAGTAGATTACGTAAAAGTTTGCCAACTTTTCACTTTTACATGCAAAACCTAAGCAAAATCGTTATTTTTCTATATATCTGTATCCCGGAGGTAAATATCTCAATGGCATATTTTGTATGAAATAGAGTTGATGGAATTAAAACATTAAACTTTTATCCTGCAAAGAGTTTTCTTTCTGCGTAAGAAAACACAAAATAACATGTTAAATTTTCACTGCGTAATTCATATTTCCAGCAAATAAAACTGCAAATTAAGTTGAAACAAATCTATAACTGGCTCTCCTTAAAATTTACAATTTTGTGATATGTCGTCATTTACGTCAGAGGTACAGAAGAAATAAAACACTGTCTGCCCTTACTCTTGATTGTTTAAGATATGAAGTATTAAAATAAACCTTTAAGTTTTAGTGTTACTCACGAGCAAAATGATTAAGTTGTAATAATTAAAGTAATATTTTCAGTACCCAAAATGACAAATAACGGTTGGTTGCAAAGTTTGAAAAAGACCAGCAATTGGTGTTATAGTGGAAGTAATGAAAGAATTTGATATAAGTATGATAAATCCTACAGACGAAGGCAAAAGGAGTAATATTTTGAAACAAATCATGTAGTATAACATTATCTGTTGCTAATAAAATATGTTATATATCACGTAACTTTTTAAAACAAACCTTAAAGCATTACAATGATTTTTACGAAAACGTACCAAAAATATTTCAAATGATAAATTTTTTTTGATGTAAAATGAAGATAAGTTAATAAAAATCCCATAATACTTAAATATATTCTTAATGGCAATTATCTCTCTTGATAATAATTTTGAGGCATGTAATTTGTGCAAAATACCTCAAACAATTCGAAATCATTCTTCATTACCAGGAATTGTGTTACATTCAACCCTCTAGACTTCATCAAGACAATTTGATAAGAAACCGCCTTATAAAATACTAAGTTTTGGCCACCTTTGAACATGTATTTAAATCCCCTGAAAAATATTTTAAAACTAAGAATATTTTATTTCTTGTTGAGGTTTCAATTTCAATTGCTAAACGCCTGAGACGTTGGCCATACTTCCTGCTCTTGAAGTTGAGTATGAGTCAAAGGTTTTACAGTTTATTTGTTATATCTCAGGTCATAGAGGTGAAACTTCAGCTAGTACCAGGAATTTTAAGAATGTTATCTTCATAAAATGAAGTTTTGGAGAGTTAAATTACGAGCAAATCGTAAGGGTGTCCACACAGTACTATTTGATCTTGCCGAATGATATAGGAAGATAATAATACTTCAAATGTTCTCTTTTCTTTGATTGACTAAAACTTTGCTTTTCTTTGTTTCTCCAGATGAGTCTCGAAAATAATTAAAAAAATAAATAAAGCGATGCACGGAGCGGGAAACAGGTCGACGAAGAACGGCAAGACAAGTTAAACTAAAGTGAGATTTATCATGTCAATTATTCCCCACGTATGAGGGGGATTTGAAATTATTTGGGGTAGGGATGGTTGGGGGGGGGGGGGGGGGGAAGCAGCGCACGCGCACGAGGAAACAAAAGTTAACGCAGCTCTTCGCAGAAAGTTAACGCACTTTGAGAAGTTGTTGCAGAAAGTTGGGGGTGTTGTTTGTGTGTGTGTGTGTTTGTGCGTGGCCCTTGAGGGCAGTGTTATGTTCTCTTCAGCCTCAGGGGTGCGAGTTAGAGGAACATAACGGGGTGTCGAGAAGGAGTTGGGGGGAGGGGAGGCGAATTCCTCCAACAGCGTGCCACGTTTGGGGAGGGGGAGGGAGTTTGTGCCCGTCCGCCATGTTTAATTATCAGGCGGTCTAGATCCCGATGACGACGGCGCGCTCCACCTCGCACCCCCCCCCCCCCTCCTATTCTTCCCCTCCGAGGCGGGCGGAGAGGAAAGCTTGTTTATACGCGGAGGCAACTCCGGTGAACAATGGCTGGTGATTAAAGGGGCAGAAGATATGGAGGCGCAAGATGGCCCGCGACTGGGGAAGGGGAAACGACGGGAAAGAAAGGGGGGTAGGGAAGGGGGGATAGGAAGGGCGGCCCGAGTTTCAGAAAGTTTCCTGTGCCTGGAAATAAAAACAAAAGCCGGGCAACACTTTAAATGAGGCCATTCGAGAGAGACAGAAAATATTTCCTTGAAGTTCTACAATATTTTCTGTCCTGTCTTAGAAGTACGTCATAAATATCAGGGCGGTAAAGATATGAAACCACATTTGAGCAGCTGCGCGAAAAAAAAAAAAAAAAAAAAAAAAACCTGGAGATTTAAAAAAAAGTTGTTTAAATGCATTCAGTTTTATGTTTAGGAACAAGGAAAATTTTGCTACGCATTTCAAGATTGTTTTGTTTGGTTGGAACTATTTGAATAGAATCTGTGCACTTTATAGTAATAGAGTTAACAAATGTGCTTGGATAGAAACATAATTTTCTCAGAACAATAAAATTAAACCTTTTTCTTCTATAACATTTCATTTTGAAGCAGTAAAAACAATGAGTTCCTAATAATGAAATGTAACTGGGTGTTAGAGAGGAAAAAACTGGACATGTAATAATACATATGAGGGGGAAAAATGTTTACAATAAGAATTTTTTTATTATTCGAACAGCTAGATTATCTGGTATGGGCAAATAAATGTTGATAAGGGCAATTTAGCAAAAGTGTAAACAGCATTTAAAAAAAGCGATATGTATTAACAATAAACGTAAAAATTATATTAATAAGTTATTATTTTTCCTGAAAGTGTTTTATGTCATATTTTTTTTTACGAAACTTCCGCGTGTCTCTGATACTTACGGGAGTACAAGTTTACGCTTTTGAAATGTCGTTTTTTAAAAAAAATAATGCTAACAATTAAAGTATTAAGAAAAACAGACGTAAACGCACTAAAGTAGTAATTTTGTGGGGTTGTTCGAGATTGTATTGTAATTAGGATTCTTTCCCAGCCTTTTTAGTTTGATACCTTTCAAACTTTTGAGGTAGATAAAGTTTAGAATATTTAGATCAGATTACAGAATTTTGTGATTTCTGAGATATCAAGAGATTATGTCCTAATTCACTTTAACCACTTTCAAAAAATGCTTCGATAAAATTTTAATTTAATTATTTTTAGCAATCGCATTTAACAGTTCTTTGCGAGAAATACTTTTTTTTTGTGCTGTGAAAATAAAATCGCCAAATCGAACTTACTGGGTGAATCGTAAACACAATATTCCACGGGGGAATATTCACACTATTCAACAAACAGAGCGTGTCGAGAGAACGAGCGTTAACACGACAAGGGTCTTACGTGCGGCTTGACTAGGGCTTTACGCGATTACGCGGCCGAGAGTTTGTCGTCGCGTCGGGGGTCGTCGCCTGTGTGCAAACAAGGAGGAGGCCGCGTCTTCGACACTTTTCAAACATTCAGACATGTTTGCACATCTCTAAACACTTCGCAGTTCGAACGAGGCGTCGGAAAAAAAAACAGCAAGCGATTAACTTAATAAAACTCTTAATTGACAGATATCGTCCAGCCTGAACCGGTGGACCTAGAGATTTGAAATTTGGAGGAAAATTTCCTCGAGTACCTACCCTATGGGTGAAAATTTAACTAAATTAAAATTCGTGATCACACAGTACACGATTGTAACAATAAATTTAAACGCATTAAATATCAGTGCAACGTGTTTTTTTTTTTATCCAGGTTGTATGCTATAAAAGATAAAAAAAAAAAGACACATAAGAAATTGTGACGGACTGGTTGCGCAATTATCGGGATCAAAATGTTCTCTTCTGTGGCAAGACACGTTTGTGCACATGTTCAGTGTGAGGCATCGTGAAATATATCACTGTCCTTTTAACGAAACCGAGAATTCTGTACTTTGTGCTACATGTGAGGTAATCAACTGTCGTTTGGAGATACCCTGAAATTACATTCTATGGTATGCAAATGAATTTTTTCGTACTCTTAAGATTACTGTAGAAATAGATAAAAGCTAGTGATCTTTGCTTTTTTACTTGTAGTAGAGTGGAAAATATTGAATAAATTTTTATATGTAATTTTGTTTATTTTATTTCTTGAACATTTCACTTTTCTTGTATGATTGATTTAATTATATATTTTTTTGCATCGAGCAAGGATCGAACCAAGCACTGCATGCGATCGAGTAAATCATTATTTTAATAAGCTAGTTTTTTTATAAATGTTGGAATTTTTTCCCCAAATTATAGCTAAATAATTACGGATTTTGAAGATGGCGGCCAAGACAGCCGGCAAGATGGCGGATATCGTAACAGTGGACTGTTAAAATAAACCTACACTCTAGCGGGTAAATATTAAACCAAAATGGCGACAACATCTTCTAGCAGACGAAACAATATGTCGGATCTAAGATGGCGGCCTCTAGCAGATGAAATAAATATGGCTGTAATGACGTTATAAGGGCTGACGTAATACCTTTCTTGGGATAAGTGGTGGGAGAACGGTCTGTCGGTGGCTTCCGTGGAGGAAGGAGTCATCGTCTTTTTCTCCAAAGCCAGGTTTGAACTGAGAGGTCTTCATGACATAAATATGTTTCTTTTTTAACTTTTAATAAATAGGTATTTTGATACATTTATACATTTTTCTAATTTTTCTGATTAAAATGAAGGATTTTTAAAATGGCGGTCGTGATATAATACAAAACTGTGGATGTGACGTCATCCAAGATTGTGGCCAGGGCCAAGGTCGAGATCAAAGCTCCCTTCAAGAAGCTTATTGGAGGCTTGACGACGGGGAATTATGCCTCAAAGGGGAATTTTTCAAGGCAAAAGTATTTTGAGACACTTAAAATTCCAAACTTATTATTTTTTACGTGTTTTTTCCGGTATAAAATTTAATTTTGGAATTTAGAGGTATTTTTTTATTTATAGGCGAAATTTGTTTCCTATTTGTTTGGCCAATTTTAAGGTTTTTTTTTTACAATTTTTAGCATATTTTGAATTCCAAGGTCATGCAAGATGGCCGCCGTGACGTCATGAGGGTCAAACATTGAAACCATCCACATCCACACTCCCGAGTCCATGTCACAGCTACGGATATACTACTTTACACTACTCAATTCTACTTTAAAAAATAAAAGTTATTAATCCATTCAATTATATCTGTAAAGTAATTTTAATTTTAATATAAATGTAAGTTTAATATAATTATTTTGGAATTCAGATCTTCCATAAAATGAAAAAAAATTACTTGGGAACAAATAAGAAATTTCATTTGTCACCAGTAATCAGCACTCAACGTTCTAGTGACAACACGAATTAAGACTCACAGGTTCGAATTTTTTTCTCTCGAAAAGTAACTAGAGAAAAATAGCCCAGTGTGATGGAGGCTTCCAAGTGGTTATTTGTCCGCAGTCGCACCGCTGGACGTGCGGATACTGGGGGCGGACCAGCCACTGTCTCAAGGCCGGCGCTACGACCTTCTGTGCCAGTCCTCGGGGTCCAGACCTCCTGCCAGCATCACCTGGTGGAGGGATGGCCACCGTCTAGAAGGATCCAAAGAGACAGTGAGTATTCCTCTTGAGTCTTCACACCCTATTACTGAAGCAGTTTAGCCGCGGTCTCAGGCCGGCGATACGACCTGCTGTGTCAGTCCTCGGGGTCCAGACCTCCTGCCAGCATCACCTGGTGGAGAGATAGCCACCGGATAGAAGGATCCAAAGAGAAAGTGAGTATTCTTCTTGAATCTTCACACCCATACTACTGAGGCAGTTAAGCCGCTGTCTCAAAGCTGGCTCTACGACCTGCTGTGCCTGTCTTTGGGGGCTAGATCACCTGCCCGCATTGCGTGGTGGAAGGTTGGTCACCATCTAGAAGGATCCAAAGAGACAGAGAGAATTCCTCTTGAGGCTTCTCGCTATAAAACACACCCTTACTACTAGGACAGATTAGCTGCTGCGACCAACTGTGCCAGTTTTGAGGAACCAGACCACCTGCCAGCACCACGTGGTTGAGAGCGGGTCATAATCTCCAAGAATCTAAGGAGAGAGTAAGTAATCCTCTTAAGCTTTCTTACTATGACACTCCCTTACTACTGGGACATACCTGCCGTGCCAATCCTCGGGGCCCAGGCCACCTGCCAGCAACACATGTTGGAGATATATTCATCGTATTGAGGGATCCAATGAGACCGTGATTACTCCTCTTTAGCCTTCTTACTTTAGCACCCACCCTTACTACTAGGGCAGATGAGCTGCTCTCTCAATGCCAGTGTCACGACTTGTTTTGCCAGTCCTCGGAGTCCAGGCCTCCTGCCACCATTATGTGGTGGAATGACAGTCATCGCCTCGAGGGATCCAAGCAGATAGTGAGTATTTCTTGTGCCCGACCAGACCAGCCGATGTTTAAAAGATTGGTGCTACGATTTGCCTTGAGAGTTTTACGAAGTTCAGGCTGCGCGTGAGCATCACCTTCATGTGAGACTTAAACAATTATGGAAACATTTTGAAGACAGTGGGTGATGATCGCTAGCCTTTTTATTACCAGAGACACCATCACCAGTAATACTTACATGTACCAAACACAGATTGAAGTCTGAGACTGTTACCTTCAGTGCCAGTATTTGGTGTCCAAGCCGCCTATCATCATCACCAAATGATGAGACAATACCATCTTAGGGATTCCTAGAAGACTGTTAGTACTTCTCGCCAGCCTTATAGCTAGACAATGCACTCTTGAGTATGGCACTGGGGTAAACAAGCTGGAGCATATATAGAGGCGAAGTCTTTAATCAATCGTTAGAATAACCGGATATGTCGAAAACTTATAAAACCCTTCAAATTTTTTGTGTTGGGAAAAATTTGTAATGGAGGGAATTTGGTCCGATTCTATAACGACTTTGACCATAGCGATGAAGAAGTATTGGAATTTTATTTCAGGTGTTGCCCAACTAATTTCAATTGATCTGACTGTAAACTAGGTCTACATATACTATTTTAGGGAAAAATATAAATTGACGATGATGGTTTTTTAAGATGTCTGAATATTTACAGTTTTTATCGAAATACATGATCAAAATACTTTTAATTAATATTCCTAATACAAATTGGTAAGTGTCCTCGGAAACACTGAGACTCAAAATCACATCTTGGCGAAACTCTTGTTCAATCAATGTACCTCTAAATTGAGTTTAATACGGTAAGTTCTGTAGACGTTTGTTCTAAGTCACACTGGTAGAGTTGAAATCTAAGATAGTGTAAAAAAAAACTTTTTCCTTAAATATTGGAGCATTTGTGTGCACCTTTGGAATAAGTAATATTAATACTTGAATGTTTTGATTTAGATATATTTAATCCTAAGAGGCTGTGTTGCCCCTTATATTTTCTTAATACCAAATAAATTTTAAGGAACGAAATCAGAACGAGAGTATTTGATAATACATTGGGTTTTTGAATCTCTAATTATATTTTGCAATGCTCTTAATTTAGGCAGAGAACATTGGTATGACGTGTGTCTTAAATGTGTGATGTAATTGTAATGTGATAAAGTGATAAACAGCAACACCTAATACATATTGTTATGACATCTAGATATTGTAAAATTTTTGATTTTTACGACATTGGTAATTGGTACCATGATAATGGTTATCTCACCAAAAAAATAATTGTTTCGTCCCCTTATGTTATGTTAAACTATAATAATGAAGAGAAATAAAAAAATAACACGAGGAACATATTGCTTGCAACAACAATAGCGTAAGTGTCAGTCATGAAATCAATGCCAAAAGATACAGCTACCAATAAATCTTGCTTCCATAATCCAGACATATTTGGTCCAAAATGTACCTGCTCAAATTAAAATGCAATATTATTTTATATTTTACTAGTAGGCTTTAACCATTATCTAGTGTTAGACTAAATTTTATGTCGGCGATTATCTCACTGGCCAAGTGGTTGTTTTTTTCAAATGACAAACTGGAAAATTGTATACTGACGGAAAAAAAAAAAACTAGCTACACCGATATCAAGAGCGCCAGAGTGTTCGTGTGTTCGAAGTAACTGTAATGTCCAAGAACGTTCGTTTTGAAGCGCGGCTAGATTAATTCTTTATTTTTTTCTGTTGAAATATTTTATTTCAGGGAGCCAACAGTTTTATTTGTAATATGTATTTTCATGACACTAACAAAACAATGTTCAGGTATAGCTGGAAGAATTTTGTTTTAACGTAATTTTATATTTATAGAATTTAATGGGTTAGTTTTTGGAGAAGATTATTGTGATTCACGAACACGACGCTATCAACCTGTTTACAATTTGCTACATTGTGACAAAAACTGCCACAGAGAAATGAGTTTAATTAAAAATAATTTTACTAAATAAATAACTAACGTTGTTATGTTCGGAACGAAACAAACTCATTGTGAGTATAACCAGCGGCGGTAACGAGTTAGAAGTGAAAACAGGTTTATACTTAAAATGCTTTGAAGGGTTGTTCAGCAGCGTTAATAATCATATCTATTTCTATATCTGAAAAATGAAATCTGTTTTCTTTTGAGGTTCAGTTAGAAATTTTTTTTTGTAGCTCATCGAAGACATAGCTTATTTTTTTAATGTTTTTTTTTTCACTTCTAAAACAAATTTTATAAAATTATCTTGACCTGTACAATTTAAAGAAGTTTTTGCAAAAATAATGGTGCATACAAAATGTAAAAAAGATACGCGAGGACTATTTATGTCTATGGCTAAGCAGATAAATGTTAAGCTTTCTGTTTTTTCAAGTGTTTTTTTAATTGTCCCTTAAACATTACAAGAAAAAGTGTTGCGTGCATCGTCAATGAAGTCGGTTTCCTGTGTCTTAAAGCCATTTTTTAACTGTAACTGGTACGCTGTGTATGGAGTGCGCAGCTGCGAAAAAAAATGGTGATAATGTTACTACGTTCTTTGAATGGTTCTTGGAGTTTTTAACATTCAATTAATATTATTTTTAGACATGCGCCATTTCATAAATGGTGTACGTCCGGAAAAAAAACTAAAATCAATAATGTTACCACAAATTTATCCACGACCTGACCTACTTTGTAGGTATATGCCGGTAAAGGGGATACATGCTCAAGTTTCTCGTGTTAAAAGTAGTTTAAAAAAATTGGTTGTCTGTAAAGTCGGTTTACGGACGATAGTTTAACGTGACAACGTCATAAAAAAACACTTGATGAAATGATTGCATACTTTAATGAATAAAACTGAAACATTTTTATTGAATTGTCACTATTTTGTATGGATACAAAGAAGGAATGAAATGAAATCTACAATTTAATTGATAAATTTACTTTTATTTGCACTCATCAATTCAAATATGTTTATAACTTTAACGAAGAGATTATTTTAACTATAACTTTTACACATGTTTGCTATTTAACTTCTTCCAATCTGTATTATTCTGTTAAGGATAGGACGATGATAGGAAAAGTAGGAAACGAATGGGAGTGTTTCAATTTTAATGTGCCTCGAAAAAGTCAAATCGATGGTTGTTCCAATCGAGTGGAAGAGATATCGATGCGGCGCAAGCGTACAATGGGCGTAACGGGACAAAGCGTAACGGAACAATGTGCGTAACGGGACACTTTTTCGTGCGTGCAGCCGGCGTTCATCGATTTATTAGACGTTGTTACGTCAAAAACGTTTCATACAATTGTACGATTCAAAGGCTGCAACCTTTGTGAATTGGGACCCGGTGTGACTCCCTTGCGCCGCGGCTATCAGCAAGCTCTTTCGTTCGCCATCTGTCGCGCTCTTTGAAGGTTGGTGGCCATATGTTGCGTAACCAAAACGCGCATGTGTGGACGGGATCCGTTGCAGCGTTGCGCGTCATGTCTTGACACGAAGGTACGCAACGGGCTCGATCCGTCATTTGTCGGTATTTCCCAGCACATCAAATGAAGTCACGGCTCGACGAAAGAAACAGTTTGAACGGGTGGCGTGTTGTTTTTCGAACCAATTGAACACAAAAAAAAAAAGATTTTAATTTACTCAGATACATTCTCGGAAAGTTCTTGTAACGTCAACTAACTGCCTGAAACTTCTCATCAAACCAACAAACTGGAACCACTGTGCAGCCGCCTGCTTGTAAATAAAATACCTTTTTGACATCCGCCAACAAGGTGACGTTAACTTCTTTCTTATTTCAAGCGTGATGTGAATACAAATGAATCGCTGATTGCAGAAAGGGCCGGAGTCCTAAACAACAATGTTGCGGAAAAATGGAAAAATCTATATTGACATATTCTACTGTGACGTCAAGTATATTTTATGTCATAAATACATTTTCCTGATTATAATACATGTTAGCCAATTAATTAAAAACGAGATATCAAGAAATAGTAAGCATCATGTTCGGTGGAATTTAATGGACTCAGGTCCTTTCTGTAATCAATAGGAATGGACTAAAATAAAGACGGTCGCTGCAATATTGACCTGCTATCACGGCTACTGATAAACTGCCCTTATTTTTTTTTTGGTGTGTCCACTGGACGCAACATTGATTTTTGATACGGAAACGCTGTGACGGATGGGTTGGCACGATGAAATTTCCGACCTACAGTAGTCGGTCCGTGTCTTGTAGCAGGGATATACGTAACGACGCCACGCTACGTATAACACGCAACATATGGATGTCCACCGATAGCGGCCCAGTAACGCCAGCAGAGCACGCGAATACTGCGCAGGTTGCATCGCAATAAACACAGTCCGTGAAAAATCGTACAACCTTAAGGAAAGAAACTGGCTACACTCGTTTAGCAAGGTCCATTTAAATTAATTTCAGAACCAAAATTTTTTGAAAAGTAAATAAATTGAGGTACTATTATTACATTACTATAATTTTCTTTTGTCAAGGGAGAGACTAGAGGGCTTCAAAGTCTCTCATAAAAAAATACGGTGCTCTCTTGGTTAATTACTGTAATTCTACGAATTATAAGTTTAATAATTTATTTTATTCTTTTTTAGTTAGTGTTAAATGAAAAAAGTTCTGTGTACATCTGTTTTCTAGCTATTCACATGAAAATCCAATTCTTGCAAAATAGAAACTTTTATAATGCTGCATTAAATGTAAGAGCACAAAAGTTACTAATTTATTTAAATTAACTTATATTTTAACCAATGGTAGTAATAAGAAACTGACTTTATAAATATTAATGTATAATTTTAAATGATAAATTATTAATTAATTTACAAGGAAATTTCTTAAATATTTTTAGCTTCTAGATTTATCTTAATATATTTAACCGAAAATGACTTGCTAAAATGAGTAATCTAATTAGACCATAATGAAACATTTCCGGAAACATTTTGAGTAAAAAAGTATTAAATTTTATTCTTTGTAAGAAACTCATTAAATGTTTATCAATGATTTAAACAATTTTTTCTTGCCCAAATACCATACTATTAGATACCCCAGAACTTTCATTCGCATCAAAATAAATTACAGGAAAAAATAAACTTTCTGTCTTATTTAAAAATAATAAAGCTAGTTTTTGAATAGGTTTTCTATGTGGATATAAAATCTTACATAAAAGGTTAAATTAAAATATCTGAAAGTTTATGAAATTTATTACTTACATTTTTTTTCCCTTCAGACACTCAGTTAACATTTACTTTGGTTTAAGTTAATTTAAAACTCCAGTACTTAGCTTAATATTTTATCATAAGTAATACCTCCAAATTATTTGTTGTACGGGGAATAAATAATCGTAAATTTTAATATGGGTATTATGCTGAACTATAATTAAAATAGTTTCTTATTATATATAAAAAAAAATTTTGTAACTCCATAAAATATGATCTGACCCAGTATTATTAAATTTGGTAATTTTTACGTTTCAAAATGTAATAAATAGAACAATTTTAAGTGAAAAAAATATTTACATCAAGGAAATTTATTCAATACACGAGTAATATAGTTACCAAAAAACCTACAGATATAATTGTAGCCTGAAAAATTCATAAAAACAGAATCTATTATTTTATGTTATTAAAAATTAAATTACTAAAAATATTTTGCTCTTACGGTGACAATAGATTTAAAACAACAAACTTGTGCGATTTTGATTTCATTTTGATTTTAGATTACACATTTTTATATATTAAAACACATCCTAAACTTAAAAGCAGAAATCATATGTAAGTAGGGCTTACTGTAGGAACAACCTCCTGAAAGTCAACCGTAATAGATAATGGAAGGGTTTCGGTGCCTGCTTATCTTAGTCTAGACTCTTGACAGTAATGCCATTACCCGTGAGGGCTGATTAACAATTCTGGGACTAGTATTAGAGAGTGTAAACGATAAATGCATTGTTTTTGACAACAGAGTTTCCCTGCAATAATGAACATGTAGGCCTATTTCTTCTTGGTAGTGACAATGCTAGGTAGTCAAGAACTACACTACGTAAATATTCGTTGTCCTTTAAAATTTTTTCATACACCCCATTTTTGTGAAGTAAAAAAAAAATAGAATTTCGGAGCAAAAGTTATGTGATTATAATTTTGACTGGTTTCCATACACAGGGGCTCAGTGTACACAGAGCTATTTCTATCAGTATTAATGCAACTGTAACACTCGTGTAAAATTTTAAGTGTTTAAAAAATAAAATAAATAAATTTGTCTGTATAAAACACGGAAATGGCCAATCCGACGGTGTTTACTAAAGTAATAAGTCTCCTCTGCGGCAACTTACTTGAACGTTCTATTTTCATTTTTGAAGAACAGAATTAACGTGTTAAAGAATAATTTAAAATTAGGTGGGGATATTAAGTTTTCGTATATTGTATTGTAAGGAAATAACTCCATAAAAACGAAGAAAATTACCCACTGAAACAAGAAAAGTCAAATAGGAAACTTTCTAAAAAAATTTCCACCAGTCATTTAATTACCAAGAAAACATAAACTAAGCTAAAACGTATTTTTAAGATGAATAACGCTTAAAATGAAACTTATGAAAAGCTGAAAAAATTTGCTGCCACAGGAAGTAACAAGGTAGAATGAATGATAATTAAAATACACCATGTTGTTCCTGTGGACTTACATTATTTTTCAGAAAAATCTATAAAAAAATAAAGCTGGATTGAATTACATTTTAAAAGGGCCAAGTCAGGTACAAAAAAAGTGTATGTAGGAGCTACAGGTAGGATACATTACATGCGGGAATTGTATGTAAATTTTGGAAAATTTGTCTATGAGAGGAATTTCTCCGAAAATGTGTGTTATATGTATTAGCTTGTTGCCAAAAAGTCATTAATGTTCAATGGGATACCTGATTCTTAATTGATTGCTAAAGGAACACACTTACCTATGGTTGAATTAAAATTTAACATTATATTTAATAAAAAATTAAGGTTTTTAATTAAAAAGGTAGGTGAAATGGCCCTGACTTGTCCAATTCATTGTTTAAAATTGACGATTATAGAAAAAATTTGATTTTTGATATCAACAATTTAAATTTTCGGGAAAAAATTGAATTCTAAGTAAATAAATCAGTATATACGAAAACTTTACAAATCGCAAGTACTTAGAACGTTATGGAATAATTTCGTACTAAGGGAATACAGAGATGAAGTAACTTCTTCATAAAAAATTGGCTTCTTGACAACTACGCATAATATATAAAACGATTATTAAATATATATAGAACGAAGATAAACTAACATTTTTCAAGCACAAAACAGTCAAAAGGGTTTATCATTGCATAAAACATGTAATTAATATTTTAACAAAAAATGCGTTCCATTCTAAAGTTGGAATAAGTGAAAATTCACTTTCCCGTTCATGTTTTACTGCTAACATTATAAGTTTATTTTTTGTAATAATTTTGCTAAACAGATAAAAAAACGTTTCCCATCACTCGAGGCTAATAAATGTTTTTGCAAGCTTCTGAAAACTGAATTATTCCAGAAACCTGATATACGCCTTCTATTGTGTTATTTTTTGTTTGCTTGACTGGCAATTTTTTTTAAAAGCAAAATTTTGGTTGTATGTTAACAAATTTGCATGTTGCGAACGGATATGTAAATTGGTAAGGGTTTAATGCAATTCACTGCCATGAATATGATGTTAACTCTGATGAAAAACTTCAGGTTTTCGATCAACTGTTAATAAAAATTATTTTTTATCTCGACCGGCATGCGTACCTATATAGTTTCTACCAATTGAATACTTTTTTTCCCCGGCTTACTCTGAAAATCCATGATAGAGTTATTTAAAATGTTTAATAAACAAATGTTCTTAATTAGTTATGTACCCTTTAAATGGATTAACCTATAAATTTTTTTTTTATTAATTCATATCCCGTTATTCTTAGTGAATTCACAAAAAGTAACTTATAATAAAACTAAAAAATTGCCATCATATTACAATAATACACTGAATCATTTACAATAATATAACTTGCTTAACTAGCAAATTTGGTTTTGACGGAAATTTGTTAGAATACTCAAAAACGAATGGTGATATTATGGAGCCATTAGATATGCAATGCAAAAATTTGTTCACTTAATGTTTATCTTATAATAAAATGAAGGTAATGCAAAATAATTACATACTTGAATGAATACAGCGTGGTATTAAAAAATTTGACGGTAGGTCTTTTTGAATTTACTTTGTTATAAAAATTACCTATTATAAATTTTAATGATTTGGTCATGAATAGGTAACACTCTACTTTTGGCTCCACCAACAACGATATATTCCCTGCGGGAGAGAAAATATCGAAAAGCGAAAGTAGCTTGAACGGTGACTTTATATTTTTATTTTAAAATCATGGAACCCATGCGTAAAATCCCAAGAAAAACAATATTCCTCTAACTTCTGCATGTGGTCGTAAGGTCATTTGTGACTGCGATGCATGGGAAGTAGATCAATTTCCTTACATTAGTCACAATAATTTACGCTTGAATAGTCATGTTACTTCAGGTGAATACATTTTTTCCTTATTGGATATTTTTAATTTTTTTTTTTCAAGAATTCCTTTACAGAAAAAAAATTTCAAATGTAAGTTAGTAATAGGGTATTTGACAGTTTTTAGGTAAATGTCTAAAATTGTTTATTATGACATAATACCTAAGCAATTTGATTAATTCTTTGTGAAGTTATCTATTTTCTATGAATATCACCATCAAAGTTTAAATGAATAAAAAAGCCGCCAAAACGGTGAGACGCCATTTTTGCAGGTCACCTGATGTCATGACGTCACATGCTTGTAAACAAACTGTTAGCTTTCACGTAGAGGTGTAAAAGTAACGAAAAAAAGCATACCCATATGTATTCGTTACTATAAAAATTAGTACTTGTTACTATCGTATCGTTACGTTACTTGTTACTTCTGATACAGCATAAAATGCTATATTATGTTGCAGCAACGAATCGAGTCGTATTGCGTACGCGTACAGTATGACGTCGCGTAAATAATAATAAATAGGATATAAACTATTAATATCTGATAATTAACAGTTTTTGTTAACCATGTAACAATTAAATCTCATTAGAGCAGTTTTATTATATTATCTCTTTTAAGATAAGAACAAAAAAACGTGAAAATACGCGATAATAAAAAACAAAAACATACATATTTCTAATTTGTAAAAAAATACTTTCTTATAAACAGTAAAAAACTTGGACGACGAATTTCCAAATTATACTTAATAAACAAACATCGTTCTTAGTAACGTAAAATCAACGAATATGCGCGCGCATGCGTTAAACAGGGTAAAACATACGAAAAATGCGAGTAACGAAATCCAGCCGTGTGTAACGTTTCGTTACTCGATACTAGATGGCGCACCCGTGATCTACCAATGAATTATGATCTTGATTTGAATAAAAAGTAAAATATATCGTGCATTCAACTTACGACCATTAGTCATTATTTTACCACAAATTTTGATTATGTCTAGAATCTTTCGACGAACTATAACAGAAAAATTATGTACCACAGTAACAAAAATGAACAGGATCATGCCATCCATAGCAAGAGACCAATTTGGATACGCGATACGGAACTCTTACCTATTAAAGTAATGTTGACATAACTGTGGTTCACAAAACGATAATTTGATGAATAATTTTATATCTATATACATTGAAATACATCATTTTATTTTTATTCGCTTTAAATTAGTTCTAACGGGAGCCCTACTTTTGTTATTGAATGGTCAATCCAATCAATCTGTCAACATTATATAAAATGTTTACAATAATAAAACGTTTTTTGGCTTTTCTAATTTACTTAATTATTTAAAAGTATATTTTAATCATTTATAATAACACTTACAACGCTACTTTCACGTTTTTTAATTCTGCAGCATAAAATTCGGGATTGTTTTTAAAAAATAGTTCGACCATTATTGCGTCTATTCTCGGGAGGTTTCTACTGTCAGCTTTAATGAAGTTGGTCTCCATCGTATTTTTTCTAATAATTACAATAATTTATTACTTTTAGTCAGCATTAGATAATAATACTAGTTAATATGACGAAAAAACCTTGAAGAAAACACCGATGCACCGTACAAAACTTCGACTGGCATTTACTGTTTACAAGCAGGTGACGTCACGCCAGATTCAGCCAATCCCGTGCGTTTTCAATCACGTGGTCAAACATGAGAATTTAATTATTTTATTAATGATTTCTTATAATAATCATATATATTTATGAATAATGCGTTGGCCAAATTGGTTTTGAAAAATGTTTACTGTAAAGCTAACAACTTTTAAATCAATATTTTCACTATAATCAAATACCCTATTGCTTAGGGAATTCTTCCACAAGTTTTCTGAAAATGATTTGGACTAAGCTACATTATTTTTATTCTTGCGTAAGACAGAAATAAAGATAATGAATTTCTATTATTTTAATAACCATTAAAGATATGAATACTACCTGGAACTATACATGAGACAGTTTTTGGAACCACCTGAATATTATTAGTATCTTGATGGATGCAGTTTTGTGTGACTAAAATTTATAAGCTAAGTAATGAAAAATCAATAAAAGTCGAAGACCAAAATTCCAGAATCATCTCTGTTTAGGGTTTTGTGAAAACCAATATTTTATATATTTATAAAGATGTCATTAAAACATATTTTCTGCAAGGGCTACATACAAAACTGTTAATTCAAAAGTGTTTACAAAGCAAGTTCACGTTAGGATCAAAACTTAAATGGACCCTTAAATTTCGATAAACTATTAAATCGAGCCGTCTTACTTAATTAGGCGGTCAGAAAACAAGTAAACATATTTTTCATTAATACAATTAATTATATGAGCAAAAAATATTATGGAATCTTAAAACATACTATAATTATTACATATGAAATGCTGTTTATAACATTTTGTTTACAAGACTTCTATTTGACTTTTTAAATTTATAATGAAAGCTCTTTAAATGTTATGTTCTAACTTTTTCAAGAGATATTAACAATTATTTTCATTTGGACTGCAGGTCTTGAAAGGATATCCCAAATTAATATTTCAGAATTTATTTATCTACCTATATATACACTATTTCTTAAAATAAAATTTTTTAATTACTATCCACGAATACCAAATTTTAATAAAAACCACATTTTACCATCCCCACTGAAGCTCGGCTCGACAGTGGTTCTCTCTAATCTTCATATCTTATCACGGACCTCAGTCCCAGGACATTGCTACGCACTGCTCACTCGTCCGACGCACCACAACACCGTCCCGGATTCTCCGATCTTCGCTCAGGGGGCTCGCGAGATTCGTCGCTCTCTATCGCTCGCCAAGGGAGGATCATTCACCCTCGTCACTTCCGTAGGAATCCCGCAGGCTGGCACGCTGGCCCGGCCGGCCGGCCGGCCGGCCTCGTCTCTAGCAGTCTCGTATCAATATTATCATATAGCGATTAACAAATTCACGCAAATATTCATTATAATGATGAATTGCACGACATTTCACAGCCACAAAATACCCTTTACTACATGTTTAAGTGCGGAAATGTTAGACCGAAATAGTTTTATTTATTGGAATATTTTAGGAAAAAATCGTTTTCATAATATTAATGACAGTAATACGAAATAACCCACAAGTGCATGCGATCGAGCCTTAATAATGTGAGTCACGGGTATAAATTAATTAGGAATTTTGCAGGTGTTTTATTTTGACGACCACAGTAAGGCCCCTTTCAGACACGAGGCGACTAGTTGGTTCCACTAGATTGAACGGACGGGTGTCAATGAGTGTAGCGATGTAGTCCATGACTGGGAAACACCCGAACCCCTTCACACGCAGTGAACTCGTCCACTCTGGCGGGCGGCCGATAATAAGCACCTTTTCGCTCACTAACAGACGACACAAGAGACACTACTCAGCATTCGCCCTTCACGCCAGTCGCCTGGTTGAGTCCACCGAGGTCGTTTCAATGTGGAGCAGTTTATAGAAGAAATTCGTAGTTGTCCTGCGACATGGGGTATGAGGTGTGAGGAATGCAGCGACAAAATCAAAAGGAGTGAAGCTTGGAGCGAAGTGGCTCGAAAATGCAATGCCGATCCTTTTTGGCTTCTCTTCTCGCAGGAGAGCAAGCACATGAAGGTCTCCAGTTTGCTCGGGTTCTAACATCGTACCGACCTCCCGTCGGTAAGAAAAAATGATTCCACATTATCCAAAAAAATTGGTTGTCTGTGAAGTCGGTTTACGGACCATAGTTTAACGTGACAACGTCATAATTAAACATTGATGAAACGATTGCATACTTTTATGAATAAAATTGAATCTTTTTATTGAATTATCACTATTTTGTATGGATACAAAGAAGGAGTGAAATGAAATCTACAATTTAATTGATTAATTTACTTTTATTTGCACTCATTAATTTAACAAAGAGATTATTTTAACTATAACTTTTATACATGTTTGCTATTTAACTTCTTCCAATCTGTGTTATTCTGTTAAGGATAGGACGATGATAGGAAATTTAGGAAACGAATGGGAGTGTTTCAAGTTTAATGTGCCTCGAAAAAGTCAAATCGATGGTTGTTCCAATCGAGTGGAAGAGAGATAGATGCGGCGAAAGCGTACAATGAGCGTAACGGGACACATCGAAACGGGACAATGTGCGTAACGGGACACATTTTCGTGCGTGCAGCCGGCGTTCATCGATTTATTAGACGTTGTCACGTCAAAAAAAAAAAGAGTCTCATCACGGAAGTCAAGCAGTTTTTGAGGCTCAACCAGGCGACTTGGTTGAACCAACCAAACCATCTCGTCTGCAAGAGGCCTCGGACTCGAGACTCGCCGGGAGTAGAACGTGGCCGCGGGGATCGCACGACAAGCCCGTTCGCGTGTACGGGCGGCTCGCAAGCGGATCACGCCTGGATGATAGGTTTCTGTTCGCTTCCGCCACACCCGCGCGCGTTTGCGCCAGCGACCCCGACGCCGCGCGCGTATGGGGAAACTCCCGTCGCGGTTGGTTCGTCTGCGCATGACACCATCGCCGTTTTCCTGGCTCGGCCGGAGCACTTTGCGCGTGAATTATGTATCGGTCGACGGCGTTCATCGGGACTGCTGCGCTTGAGCTCTTGTCTCAACGGACGTGTCACACTTCTCGTCTCCAGAGCTGACGGCTCCCAAAACTACACTGTTCGGAACTACAGCAAATTCAAGGAACTTCATGGACGAAGTATCAACCTCAAATGAACGAAGGGTTCTTCCTGATTTCAAATGACTTAATCTTCGTAGACACTAATCCGTATTTTGATTCCCGAGTTGTATGTTCCGTTCTAAACAAAGGTAGACACGCGGACAAAAGAAGAGCTTTTATATGTTCTTTTGGATTCATGTTCAAAAGAAAGTGAACTCACGTGTCTGCAAATTGACGAAGATCCCTGGATAATTTGTAACGAGGGTTCTTCGTAAATTAAAAGGTGACAATTCTAAACAGTGCAATGAAAGCGGTACTTATTCCGCAATAGTGCTGACCTCTAAAACGAAGGGCCCAGAGGCAAGTAATATTTTTCGGGACACCTATTTTTTTTCTTGTGTGTAGTGCTCGTGTTGAGGTAGTAGTAGCGTGTTACTATGTTCTACATGTTTGCGTTGCAGCCTACCACTCGGTGTTATATTCCGCTGTAGCGAGGGTGCTGTGTTGATCAATATTGTCGTGGTTGTATTGTGTATACTGCTGTTTGTGTTGTGGTATTAGGCAGTGTACTGGATTCTGAACCAGCAGTCAACATCCTAACGTTTAGACTATATAATGTGCGATGCGATATTGACAGGCAATTCCTATTTTGCTTCTGAATCTCATGTACGGCTTTCGTGAATTTGCTTTACCCGAGGAAAATCCAACATGAATACCACTTAATTTTTAATTATGCAGTGATACTTTTTTTTCAACCGGTTGTAAATATCGTTGTTACAAGACAATAAAAGTCAATTTACGGCTCAGCTGAAAAATAAATTAAGGTTCCCTGTTTCTTTAAATATATATTTTAAATTGCAAGTATGTTAGATTTGTGAATGGCGAAATGAGAAAAAAAAAGGTTGCCTACTAAAATGGTATTTATCGAAAAAGTTTAAACTGTAAATACGTTTTCACAGGCGTTGAAACATAGTTCGCACATTAGCTAATTGGTTGCAGATAGTTTTCGATAGTTAGTAAAACAGTAATGTTTTAATAAAATAAAATAAATTTAACGGAAAAAATTGGTTGTCTGTAAAGTCGGTTTACGGACGATAGTTTAACGTGACAACGTCATAACAAAACATTGATGAAATTATTGCATACTTTTATGAATAAAATTGAATCATTTTTATTGAAATATCACTATTTTTTATGGATACAAAGAAGAAGAGTAATGAAATCTACAATTTAATTGATAAATTTACTTTTATTTGCACTAATTAATTCAAATATGTTTATTACTTTAACGAAGAGATTATTTTAACTTTAAATTTTATACATGTTTGCTATTTAACTTCTTCCAATCTATGTTATTCTTTTAAGGATAGGACGATGGTAGGAAAAGTGGGAAACGAATGGGAGTGTTTCAAGTTTAATGTGCCTCGAAAAAGTCAAATCGATGGTTGTTCCAATCGAGTGGAAGAGAGATAGATGCGGCGCAAGCGTATAATGAGCGTAACGGGACACAGCGTAACGGGACAATGAGTAATCCTTCTTCGTGCGTGCAGCCGGCGTTCATCGATTTATTAGACGTTGTCACGTCAAAAAAAAAAAGTTGTAGATACGTTTCCGTTGAATCTTCTGATGCGGGATGACCTCCCGGGTTTTTGTCGGTGCGAGACTCGGGAGCACGCTGTATACACACTCTGCGGGTGGCTCAGATGCGCCCAAGAGCACGAGGTACTCTTCTCGCGCGACGAGGGGACAGGAGGAGGCATGACTCGGAGGGCTAGGTCGGTCGAGAGCGGCTCTGCGAACCGCAGTCGAGGAGGGGTTGGAAGAACAAAAGGGAGCTAGTGACTCCGGTGTCCTTGTCGTTGTAGGACCCATACACCCTCTCACGACAGCGCCTACCTGCGTCGGCGCAATGGAGGTTTTTTTTTTTAAAGGGGGGGGGGGGAAGGCGTTGAGTTTCGTAGGTGACGCTTCCCCAGTGGTTGTAGAGCTTGGGTGCTGGCGGTGAGTCACGGGGTCGAACAGCGAATAATTTCCCCAGCGTTCAGCATAACTCTCAACATAAACTCGATATTCCATTAGTTTTGTCTTTGTGCACGTATGTTTTTTCTCCTCAGTTTTCAGATCGCAAGCAAAATTTCATGACCAGAACTTCACTTCTATTGTATTTCTATAGTTATTTAACAAACTCCTAATTTTTTTTTCTGAAATACTGTCGAAAATTACCTCGTGAAATTTAAGCTAATAGATTAAAACCAAACACAAAAAATTGACTTTAATACAAAATTTTAACAAATAATATGAGTTTAAAATTATAAATATACATAATTAAGTAATTATAATATATGAACACAAACAATATATAAATAATTTTAAAATTTTTTATTTATTTAAAGCGTCCTATAAAATAGTATTTTAAAGGTTAGTCATTGAACTGTTTAAAAAGAATTACACACAAAAGTGCTGTATTTGAAGCATTAGGATTTAACATAATCCCAAGATCTTATAATATTTATAAATTTTTAAGAAACAGTTGTCTATTATAAATGTGAATTTATGCAATATAATGTGTTTATTAAATTGATTGTTGACTATAGCAAGAATTAACTACAATTTTTTATACGCAAATTTAATGTAAGAAATTTTCCCAAATTGGTACATCATTGATTGTAAGGTAACACATTCGTTATTTAAATTCATTTTGGTTAACTTATTTTGAATGTATTTTTATGGAATAAGAGCACTTTTTGGAGATGAATAGAATATGTGTGATCGTCAAACACATGCGTACCATGGAGTATCACGTTTTATCTCTTCTAATACTGACTTAAATATTTGTTTAGCTTGTAGTTTTCGGTAGATGTGTTATATTTTTTTTAAAACCTGTATCGCTAGTTTTAAATTTTAGAGTTTAATAATCATGTGTTAATTTGGAGGATTGGTAAATTCGGAAATAACTTTCTGCCCGAAGCTTAATCTTTTGCACGGCGAGCGGTTGACGTTCGCTGTTCGGGTCGCGAATTAAATTTACGCGGTCTGCGAGTGAATAACCCCGCGATGTGGTTTTACCGCTCTCCGGAGTTCCTAATTGGACCATTCATCGCCTGGGTTTGTCGGCGGGACTGTGGCAGAGGCGCGCGGGGTGACTTCCTCTCGAACACGGGGTGCAGTCAGTCAGCCCGTGGTCGCTACGTCTTCCCCCCCCCCCCCCCCCCAGGCGCAAGACAAGGTGAGGTCTCGCAAGCCACGCCATTGGCCACCGCGTCATCTCACCTCCCTCACCAGCCACTCACCTCCATTGCCCCACGGGGCATCCAACCAGCGAGCAGGAACGCTTTAGGAATATTAACGCCCTGGTCCCACACGCCGAATTGAATACTTCATTTTCTTGCCATTCCGGAAGGTCTTTAAGAGTGTGGTATCCCAAATTAGTTTTCTTCTATCATAATTTTTGACTTTGCACACAAGTTTTTAATTAATTCATGATCATTCCCCAAAAATTTGTTTATAACTGTCTCATTTTTTTCTTAATCAAACAAGTCCTTAATTTATGGTTTTTAAGAATTTGAAGGCAAATTTAAATGCCAGTCATGGCGTACACTGAAAGCGTGAAACATACGGTACGCGTTAGGATTAACCGTTCAAATGCAGCCTACGACACAAACACATCAATTAAAGTGTATCAATTATGTTAATGCTCTTACGAGAACCGTGGAATCCTCAGTTTTTAAGGGATATGGATTCATTTATATTTATTTATAACTGATATACTTAAAATGAGGAGTCTAGAGACGAACGGATTATCCAAAACTGTATACCGAATGTTTAATGCATTCAGTACGTATATACTAAGACTGACATTTCAAAATGCTAAAATGTCATAATAACCATTTATTAAAAGCTTATTTAGTGTAAAATAACTTTTATAACCAATTAAATGTGGTAACATTATGCATTTTGTTAAAGTTGTGAGCAAAAAAGTGAAATATTATAACCCTTTTAATCTTTCACGTTCGGGAGCATCATCAAGCTAGAAAATCGGAAGTCAATATCGTTTCAACGGGGATTGTAAAAACTTAGGAAATCGGAGGAAACAATGTATACCTACTGAAATAAAATTCGACAGGAACGATAAAACCTGAGAGAACTAAAAATTCCGGTAGCGCAGTATTGCGAGCTAACAGCCACAAGTTCAACAGCAGGAATCCACACAAAAACAAGGACATTCGTACTCAGCAAGCAAGATCAACCGGCCACATCGACACTAAAAAAAATACAGAGTTGGGTTTTTGCTGTAGAATTTTCGTGTAAACGTCGGGATAGAAATCATAACAAGTGTTTCGTATAACGTAATTAAATTATCAATTTCATTTCCCGTTTCCATTTCCACGCTGCCGCAATGTTCGCATTCTCTCGGCACTGGGCACATTAGGCTTATTGGATTCTTTTCTACGCGAGGTTTTCCTCTGACTTGCGTTTTCTGTAATTCCGACCATATGTACGAGTTATGCGAGACGGCATCTTTAATTATTTTGAAATTTTCAATGCATTTCCGATTTTTCACTTAGGTATATTCCGGCGAATTGTATTTTTTTTTTAATTATTGTCTGTATTTGGGTGCGAATAGTGCTCTGCAAGTTATTCAAAACGACACCCGAATCATTGTCCTAGCTAAACGCGTTTCCACGTTACGCGTTACGCATGCGCCTACGCCGGACCGATTACGTCACGGGAAATACCAAAATACTGAGTGACGAACACGTGCGGTCATGATCCATCTATCGTGCGCTCAACCACTGCTGACGCCTTATTGGGCATTAGCTATTCAAAACTGACGGTATTGTGTCACCCAGGAAAGTTTGAACGACTATCACTGTAGGAGAGAGTATACAAGTTCACGTCACAAGTGGCTCGATTGGTGCCGGATTAAATAACGTGTCGAACTACAGAATACAGGGTTAAGGTTCTTCCACCCTACTATTATTTAGGGGTTTCCTTGTCAACATGTTCCAACAGCTTTTTGTTGTTGGTTAATTCGCTCACAAGTGAAAAAATTGGTTGTCTGTAAAGTCGGTATAGTTTAACGTGATAACGTCATAAGAAAACATTGATGAAATGATTGCATACTTTTATGAATAAAATTGAATAATTTTTATTGAATTATCACTATTTTGTATATGGATACAAAGGAGTGAAATGAAATCTACAATTTAATTGATAAATTTACTTTTATTTGCACTCATTATTTCAAATATGTTTATTACTTTAACGAACAGATTATTTTAACTATAACTTTTATACATGTGTGCTATTTAACTTCTTCCAATCTGTGTTATTCTGTTAAGGATAGGACGATTATAGGAAAAGTAGGAAACTAATGGGAGTGTTTCAAGTTTAATGTGCCTCGTAAAAATCAAATCGATGGTTGTTCCAATCGAGTGGAAGAGAGATAGATGCGGCGCAAGCGTACAATGAGCGTAACGGAACAAAGCGTAACGGGACAATGTGCGTAACGGGACAATGTGCGTAACGGGACAATGTGCGTAACGGGACAATGTGTGTAACGGAACAATGAGTCATCCTTTTTCGTGCGTGCAGCCGGCGTTCATCGATTTATTAGACGTTGTTACGTCAAGAAGTTAGAAATGTACATTTGAGAACATGTCCCCTCCCCCCCCCCCCCCCCCCGGCCTATTGAAGGCCGTGAGTGTGTTGGCGAGGCGGGACGATAAGTGCGACTCTCGCTGGTGCTTCTAGCGCTGTATTGCCTCTAAGCTGAAGGTGTAAACTGGCGCGCAGGCTTCCTCGTCGTGCAAAGGAAAACAATGAGATTCAGGCAGTAAGCATAACACTATACAGCGGGGAAAAAATAAAGATTATGGCGAAATGCGAGCCCCGTTTGTGCTTCCAGAAATCAGAACCTTATGTTTCATGCCTAAATATGTATTATTCTGAAAGGAGAAAAAAAAAGCGTTTCAAACCATTTTCACTCTTCTAAACATACTGTTTATAAAACAAAATATCGGAAACAGAAACTACTAATCCCTCTTCAGCCTAATCATAAAATTGATTTTCGTTAACAGATACCGATCGGATAAATTGAGTAAATTTCAAATAGCTTGTGATTTATTTTTTTGTTGTTGTGGTGAATTTAAAGCACAACCACGCACAAGGTATGTGTGCGCAAATAAGCAGGGCCCTTAACGCTGTTAAATAAATTTTGAGGCGATACATTTTGATAATGTTCGTAGGCTTCCACGGCCATTGTCTGAAGTATAGCTTGGCTTCCGGATTGTAGCCGTGTGCTTGGCAAATAATTCACCGACGTTTCGGTCTACGTTGCAGTCATCATCATCATCAGTAGGTTACTGCTCCCTGATGATGGCGACTGCAAATATCTACCGAAACGTCGGTGGAATTATTTGCCAAGGAAACGGCTACAACCCAGATGCCAACCTGCTTTAGATACATGTTAGTTAAAAATTTGAACTAATAATAAACTGAAATATATATGTATATATATGTATATATATCTGAACAGGAAATTCCTTTAAACAACAATGACGACAAGAAAATGAAATGAAAATATTGGCGAGTAGAACTGAGCCGCAGGGCTAGCAGGATGGCCTTCCTACGTTGTTGGCTCTCTTTCGCAGCTTAAAAAATTAAATAATTATAAATAATTTCTTCCGACGACCTACGAGCTCGAGTCCGCACGATCAATTACCGGTCGTCCATCAAACGCGGGGTGATTTTCATCCCGGTATGTCATCCGCGCGTTTTAAAAAACCATTAATTAATTTTTTTTTACCCCGTGCGCGCCGACGATTTTTTTTTTTTTTTTTTTTTTTTACGAAATCATCTCCAGAAAATTAAGCTTCTCCGATGTCGCGCGGTTCGGACGCCACGCTGAAGTGACGGGCTTTCGAAGGTAGAGAGAGCCGTTGCGTGTCCTCAGATTCTACGTTCAAAACACGACCTTAAAGCCAAGGTGGCCAATTTTCTTCTTGCATGGTCCATACTTTACCAACGAACAAATACAAAGCACACGCTCAATATTTTTTTCCACAATGTTCCACCACTATGAATTTTATTGTATCTATCACGTTATATTATATGTATATTCACACAAAAAAAACTCTTCAAAAAAAAATTTTTGACAATTTGTATAAATGTTTGTTCGCAATATACATGAATTATCACAAAGAAGCCCGATGAAGAAATTTACTCTAAAAGAAAGGTCTTGTTTGGCTCAAAAAAATATTGGTTTGACTATGGCTAAGTAAATATACCTAAACGGCTAATGAAATATATACTTTTTGACGTGACAACGTCTAATAAATCGATGAACGCCGGCTGCACGCACGAAAAAGTGTCCCGTAACGCACATTGTCCCAATACGATGTTTCCCGTTGCGCTCATTGTACGCTTGCGCCGCATCTATCTCTCTTCCACTCGATTGGAACAACCATCGATTTGACTTTTCAATAATGTTCTCGTCGTTTGAACTATTAAAATTATGTAATATAACGATTGTCCACATATTTTCAGCACAATCGGAACGGTTATTTAAAAGTAATGTTGAATTTTCAAATACGTTTTTGTACGAACAATGGTATTTTACAGTTAAACATAATAATTCAAATTACACCCGGGATCTTTTGCACAATGTTTTTAAAAAAAATATTGCAACACATTATAAATAAGTTTGGTGTATTTGAGATGCGTATTTGTTACAAAATCGTATTACAAAAACGAAATAATATTATTCCCCTACGGTGCTGCCATCTACGGTGACGGACGCGAACCGAACGAATCGCTCTATCTATCCGCGACACATGAACTGTTTCGTCGACTGTTTATAAAGTGAAGTGAAAAGTTAATGTGGTTTTCATTGCTTATTACAACAACAATTTCGGCAATAAAGGTTAATTTTTCTTGCATTTTAAAAATCTGATTACTAGTATAATTTCAAGTATATATTCTTTCCTTTTGAAAATTAAAATGATTCAATTTTATTCATAAAAGTATGCAATCATTTCATCAATGTTTTCTTATGACGTTATCACGTAAAATTATCGTCCGTTAACCAGACTTTACAGACAACCCCCCCTGGCCTAAATGGTTCCGTGAGTGTCGCTGACCTGTGGTGTCCCGTGTGACTGATTTCAGACGGCCAGCGACGGCAACACGACTACCAGCACGCTGACTCTGCGGCCCTCCAAGGAGGACGCCGGCAGGTACCTGTCCTGCCGCGCGGAGAACACGGTCCTCTCCAGCGAGGCCCTGGAGGACGGCTGGAAGCTCGACATACAGTGTGAGTCACGGACACGCGCGGCACCGTTCTCTCACACCGCGGGACAGAAAAATAAAGTCGTTCTTCTTAGTATCGAATCCTTAAAGCTAACCAAGGAAAACCTACATAGGATCTTCAGTTCGCCGCAGTAATAAGCTTATAAAAAGTTGGAGGGGAAAAAAGATGAGAGAGTATTTCAGTACTCGCCAGTGATGTGTTAACATCCAATCTCGGTAACTAGCAAATTAATGTGATCTCATGTTGCAAATAAATAACTTTTTTTTAATACGAAACCCGGAGTCAGAAATTCAACTTAAATTTCTTTAAAATAAAACGGAGCGTGATAAAATAACGCAAATTGTGTTTTCAACTACATTTTTTTTTTGCTGCCGGAGCAGCTACGTCGACTATCGAAATAATCCGATTTGCATAGCGAAATGGTTAAACTATAAAATTAAATGGCTCCAATAAAACCGAAAAAGACTTGAAAAGTACGAAAAACCTGCTTTGTACCTGATTTTTTGACAATGTATTTTATTAAAACCCCGGCCCTTCGGTTTTGAATTCAATAAACAGTTAATACTTCCAACTTTTCTTTTTGTATCTATAACTTTGGCTTGCGTAATACTCCACAGATGCCAGCACCATGGTAACATATTTTCGTTCTATGCAACTTTCGTTACGTTAACGAAATTACTCCTACAAAATGCCTTATATCGTGAGCTAATATGTTTACTTATCAAAAATTACCAAAAAATATTTATTTTATTTTCGCTCAAAATATTGGAATTACCTAGGTTTCATTTTATTTATTTTTTTTTGGGGGGGGGGGGGGGGGAATTGTAGCCATTTAGAAACTACGCGCTTCATTTTGAGTTGTCACATTAGGGATAAAATGTTCGTAATTTCAGTTTCGTTGATCAGCATGAAAATACGCAACATTAGAGCCCTATTAGAATTTTATAATCAAAATATTTGTTTTGGTCCTACCATATTAATGCTATGATAATTATAGACCAAGCTTTGTCCTCTGCACACGAGGCCATCATTAGGTTACTATTTCCCAACATAATCGTCACGTTCGAGTGACTGTAGGGCCATGATTTATTTTTTTCCGCGGATTCACTGGTTAGCAGACTTGACGATGCATATATGCCTCGCTTTGATGATTGCACTTGAGTGCTCTAGATGACCCTGGGCGTGTTGTGAACAAAGGATGAGAAGTAGTTACCGGATCACGCGTATCCCTTCTATTCATCCCATCAGTGCTCAGCTGGCATCTCGACATCGGTCATCGTTGACGTCGACTGTCGACGAGGCTGGGGACGCAGTGACTTTCGACGGGCAGAGACGAGAGTCTAGCGGCAGCAACGCTACTTCCTGCAACTGGCTGCAAATGCCGCACCGCTGACGCTCGTTCCGGGGCCGGCGGCGTGATCCCGCAACGGGAAGCCTTCTTTTCACTGACGAGAGAGCAAAAAGTCCGATCGTGAATTTTCGGTTTTTTTTTTTGGTTCATTGTAAATAAATATGGAGGTGCTGTTTAAAGGAAAGGCCATAAACAAGGCAACGGTATTTATTTGTAATCGTTTTTAGAGGAAAATACCTAATTGAAGAAACGTACTTCATGGATTTGTATATTTTTCATACCGAATAAAGTCTAGGAAGTCTTTGTCTTCCACAAATATTCTCGGGACGCCCCATATTCCCTTGCAATTTTACGCAACTTGTAATTTTCAGGTAAAGACATGATAACTAATGGTCAATTAGTTTAGGTTAGCTACGTTATAAAAACTTTAAAACATTGTGGACGCTTGATTTGGTTAGGATAGCTACATTAAAGATACTGTGAAATCATGTAAACGGTTTCCTAGCGCTGGATAGCTACATATTAAAAAGTTGCTGCCGCTAGACTCTTGTCGGGCAGAGCTCCAGTCACCAGCCTGAACAGAGGTTGGATAGGCCTCCGCCGGACCACGGGTTCACTGGGTGACTGAGGCGTCCCAGGGTGATGTGGTGGACCAGGGTAGGGGGGCGATCATTACTGATAACGTCAAAGGGCTAAGGACACAGTTGACTGTTTGGTTAGATGCTGGGATGGGTGGCCTCAAGTCTCTCGTCATAGCCGGGGCTTTTAACGGCTTTCCCGGTTGCGCGGAACGGCGTATCCGTTTCCTCGCCCAAAGGAGGACCCAGGGCGGCAGGGCTTTATGGTTGAGATCGCAGGGTTTAAAAAAAAAAAAAAAGCGTGTGCATGGAGTCTACGCACCACATAAGTAGAAACTTAGTTATTACGACGGATGTCCGTAAAGTAAGTACCATTTTCACCGACATTTTTAGTTTACTACGTTTCTACTTCACATTTTCACTTAGTCACCACTCAGTTCCAAGCACTTTTCGTATCGCTGCACTAGTTGTTTTTTTTTTTTTTTTTTACCCTTCTGCGGAGATTTTGGTCGCCTGGGAAATAAACCAGTTGACAATCGTAATTTTTTAACTTTTGCGATAATTTTCATGACTCACGTTTCACTAACTCATCTAAAATGACGCCTTATTCGATCCAAAAAAACTGTAGCCATCATTTTTCGACTCTAGTAAGGCATTGCGTATTCCAATTCCGTAATGCCTATGGCCAAGGCGTCCGTTCCATTCGCAGGCGACGAACTTATATGCAGAGTGTCACGAAAAGTGCCTGTAACTGAGTGGTGACTATTTGTAAATGCGAAGTATATATGTAGTAAACTAAAACTGTCAATAAAAACTTTTTCTCGCGAGTTGATTTTTTTTAATGACCACATGGTACTTACTTTACGGATATCCCTCGTATATTATTAGTAATAGGGAACTGAATTCTCTTTGGCTGAGAATGCAAAGTATGAGAGCGCTAAAACACTCTATTGCGCAAGTATGCAAGTGTGAATGTATGTAAGGATCCAAGTGTGCAAATGTGCAAGAACGCAAGTGTTCAAGTGTTCAACTATACATGTAAGCAATTATGAAAGAGTGTAAGTTAGCAAGTATGCGAGGCAAATGGGCAAGTATGCGAGTGTTCAAGTGGGCAAGGGTGCGAGTGTGCAACTATGCAAGTGTGCAATTGAGTAAGAATGCGAGTGTGCAAGTACGCAAGTGTTAAAGAATGGAAGTTTGCAAGCACGCATGTGTGCAAGTATGTTGCCTAATTTCTACCTCTTCCCTGCCGTCTTCTACTCTGTCGGTTCCCCCACCGCGTACCCAACTATTCCCTTCATGCGATCGGAATTTTCATAAAGCTCGAAAATTGTAGCTCCCTCAGCAAAGAACCCTCTGACACAATGTATTATATTGACATATGGTTCAAGCAAGTGTTTTACTTGTCTTTAGGAAGTTAGTCCACCGCTGTCGCTAACACTACCATCTTATAAACTCACAGTGTTTTCTGTTTGTTTTGAACAACGTAACTACACGATCCTTTGTTCAATTTATAACAACAGGATCACAAAATATGAAATAAATTAATTGCTAATGAAATGGTTTGGTTTTTAATTTATAGTTAAATATTTTTATAGGTTCATAAGAATATTCATAAGAATTATAAATAAGGGACAATATCTTTATAATCCTTTAACACAAAGTAAGCAAATTCTTACAAAAGGCTATAATTTTACTTAACATATCTTTATTAAGAGAACCATTACGAGTAAAGAAAGTAATGGTGTTGAGAATCTTGAGCAAAATGGAAATTCGGATGGAGAATGTCTTTCTTTTTTTTTCACTTCTGTTTCCACGGCCGTTGAAAAAAAGAGGACGCCGTGGGATGAAACGCAAGGAATTGTGACCGGGAGATTTATCGAGCAATTTGGCAGAGTGGCGCTCGGCGGGCACGCAGGGAAATTGAAAGCAGCGCCGGACCTCTCTCCGTGTCCCAGTAACACACACGACCCGCCGAGAGCCAACTAGGCTAATTAGAGTGCATTGATCATAACAGCAGTGACATCAACTCAGAAATAAATGTATCTAATTTTGTTGTTTATGTTTGGAATGGAACAGGTTTTTTTAATCTGTTACTACACTTCGGATTTGTTGCCAGCAATAAAATAGTTAAGGAAAATTATTAATCTTTGATAAATAATTATTATTGCATAATTTTCGCAGGCTGTCAGGGCCATTGTCTGAAGTAGCTTGGCTTCTGGGTTGTAGCCGCGTCCTTGGTTAATAAATCACCAACGTTTCGGTCGACAGCGCAGTCGCCATCAACAGGGAGCAGTTACCTACTATTATTATTTCAGTTGATAAAAATAATATTTTCAGTAATTAAACGACACTATGTCTCAAAATTGTAAATTTTCGGGAGTGCTCAGGTTTTCCATTAGTTTCAACTTTATTTATTTTGGGGTTTCTTTGCTAGTAAGAAGAATCTCTTTTCTAATTACTTATTTAATTTTTTTTTTTAAAGACAAGGATTTTCCAAATGGAAGCCTAATTGTTTAAGATAAATATTTTTTTGGAAATAGTGTTTTACAGCTTTAGATGTAAGGACATAGGCCTATGATTTGAATGCCCTATACAATACATCAAACGATAAATATACGTAAACGACATGGTTCCAACTATAGCCAATAAAATGATGAACATGCTATTTATATCTGAGGTAGAGAATTGTATTCGTGAGCGCTTTTTTGTTAAGAGTCGGTCTGGCTGGTCGTAATATTACTCAAAGATTTTCTACCTACAAATGCAATATATTTGTAAGTTTTAGCATTAAAAATTAATCAGAAATCAAAACATAATCCGACACGTCATTAAATTAAGTTAAAGATTTATTTATTAGAATTTATTTACAAGTAACGCTTACAAAGAAAAATTGCTCTAATAAATGTTTTTAATAATAATTTAAATTTTGATGACTACCAATAAATATACGACTTAAGAGGCCACTGTAAAAATTGAATGTTTTTGACTTTTATTTTAGGACCTCTTACAGCAGCTTTTATAGCGGCAAAAAGCGGCAGTATAAGCTTTAAGAGCGACATAAATGATACCACCTGCAATGCGTACTTAAGTAAAACGATAAAATGCTTGTTGCTTAATGCATCCATAAATATTTCTCATATCACTTTGCGTAACATAAATTTTATGATATTTACCTGTAACTTTAGTTTTTAGGGTAAGTGATTTTGTCAGTATAATATATATACATATATATGATGAATTTTTTTGTTTATACTTTCTAAATCAGTAAAGTGTGTAGGAGTGTCTAAAAAAAAAATTGTAAAATACTTGAATTCACATATCCATTGAGATTTGTATACCTAGCGTAAGCATTTTTATAGTTTTTGGATGTGTTTTTGAGCACAAAATTTACACGTTACCGATACCGTTAGCCTTTTATTTCCAATCACTAACTGTACGCTAAATATTAAACTGTGGCCAGACGGTAAATAATACTTTCCTCGGTCTGCGAAACTAATGGATGCCCAAGAGGTGAGCTGTATTTTGCGGCAGGGCTACGCCAGTTCTACCATTATTAAGGTCATTAGTTTCCATATTTAATTAAGAATTAAATATAGAAACACAAACAAAATTATTCAGGTCTCTGGGGTAAGGCCTTGATGACAAAGCAATATTGATTCTTAAGAATTTGTATCTAAATAACTAATATGAAAATACAATTTTGTTCCAAACACTTTTAATTTTGCTCTGATTGGTTGCAAATATTTTCATCGCCGTTAATTTATTTTTTCTGATTGCATATTGATTAGAAGAAAAATTAAAAATAAAGTAAACCAAAAAAGAATTTTTTTTGCGTGATCCAAAACCCAGAAAACCTCTTGTATAGAGTGATCACGAAACAAATAGTTTGCCAAAAAATTTATTTAAAAATGTGCGCTAACGTTTTATTAATTTCAGGCAATAAGCAGTATACATCTGGCAACAAAAATTCATAAAAAAAAACCTTCAATGCTTTTTTAGAAAAAAGTTTACAATTTCTCAAAGAAAATAAAAATAATGGCATGAAAATGCAGTAGTATCCCAAATCAGTTGTGATAACTATACTTTAGTATTTATAAGAGTTTAAGCTTTTAAACGATTACAAAGCAAAAAATTATACTAACATTTTTGGTGTTTTCAAAGAGATAATTCAATAATGTCAATGATATAACAAGTCAAATTTGTAATTGTAACTTTGTTATTATGTAAATGAGGGCTTCATGATGCCAGAAATAGTCTTCCATTAATTCCTCCCAAATTGCTTTATCCTTCCAGACAAGGGACCGGCAGACTTTCGAGTAAGATGAGCCAAATTTTCAGTAAACAGCTTCTTCAATTGTTCGTAAACAGCATCAACATGTAATTTATCTGTATCTACATGGAATTTTAACACGATCCGAGATTTAAAAAAAACTATTTTAATTCACAAATTCAACAAATGGCTACTTAGGAAAAAAACATATAAATGTAAAAACATACGTTGGCCATTAACAGAGCTATACTGATAAAACAAGAAAACCTTAATTATTATAATTAATTAATTATTAAAGTAAAAATAAGCACCTGGTCGAGTGTGCTGGTGGGCGGTGCTATGGTAGGCGCGAGCAGAGGTTGAGGATATGCACTGTGATTGGGCCGTTTGATTTTGGTCGGTATTTTTTATTCGTGCTGAGGCAGCGCAGTGAGATGTTGAGCGGTAAAACCGGGGACGCACCACAACGCCGAAATACCATAACGCCGAACGTACAATAACGCCGAAAACCATAACGCCGAAATGCCAAATTGACCATAACACCGACAGCTAAAAAACTGCTGTGTACCACAACGCCGAATTACCACAACGCCGAAATACATTAACCCCGAAAAATTTCATTGCAGGACTGCCACAAAGGTTAGGTTAGGTAAGGTTACCACACAAATTCATTCTGTTGTTTTTCATTTTGCTCCTGTGACCCCCCCCCCCCTCCTCAAACCAAAATTTTTCGGCGTTACTGTATTTCGGCGTTGTGGTACACAGCAGTTTTATGGCTGTCGGAGTTGCGGTCAATTTGGCATTCGGTGGTATGGTATTCGGCTTTATTGTACGTTCGGCGTTGTGGTATTTCGGCGTTGTGGTAACGACCCGTAAAATAATATGAAAACAGCCGCACGCGGCCCTAGGCTAGCATCTCCTTGCATACTAAAAACCTGATAAGAGACTTGGCCCGGGTCACTGCTTATAACCATAGCTGTCATTGTTCCGTCGAGAATCGACAGTTCTCCTGTGTTATCTGGGAATTACCAAATTAGAGTATAATTTGTTTTTGTACCAGACAAACTGTAACTTAGAAGTCAAGAAGAAAGAAATATTATGTCAGCCATGTTTAAAATTCAAAACATTTCGAGATGCTGAAATCAAACAAGGAACAATTTTTTTTTTTGGGATAGCTCAGTGTTTTAACTACTTTAGCTTTTCTGTCCAAGCATTATTTCAAAAAACACAGACCACTTAATATAATCATTAATTTTGGGTTTTATTAAAAATCTAAACTGTAAAATAATTCATAAATATTGGTTTCTTCGGTTTTGTATTGAACTGCTCATAAAAACATTTGCTCTACAGATATTTCAACACCAAAAGGGATAAAAGTTAAAGTTGTATTTTTTAGTGATTACAATAATAAATGAGTAAAAGACTAATAAATGACATGTTTTAATTGTAACAATTCAGTTTGTTAATTCAAATATTTTGTATGTGATAAAATGCATACGTTCTACTTAAATGTCATATTTGTACATTATATAAGTATGTACATGAAAAAAATTATCAGTTAAACGATAAAAAAGAAAAAAAGGCCAAAGTTCTTAATGCAATGTACTATTTTAAAAAGAAAAAAATTGTAATTGGGTTTGATGTAAGTTTGTTTGGTTTCAGACGTTCCGGAAGTCCAGATTCACCTCGGCACTTCGCTCGACGCTGAAAGTATTCGCGAAGGAACGGATGTCTACTTCGACTGCACAGTAGATGCTCACCCGGCTATCTACAAAGTCGAGTGGAGACACAACGTCAGTAGCAGAAACATGTGAATTTTTTTCTGTTATGGCCAGTTGCACTATTAGATCTCTTTTCATGACCATGTTTTGCCCACATTTTCGGTCGCACCATTGTGTTTGGATCGCTGAACTAAGATATTTGGGAACTTCGAGATTAACTGACCGGTCTTGCAGTTAATGACAATTATTTCGGATCAACACAGCGCAATAAGACCTGTCCAGAATTTGTTTGGACTTATTGCAGGTTATTATTGTTACCAGTCGTAAATATTGTAAATATTTACCGGGTTCGTAAAGGATAGCCAAATTAAAGATTTTATTACACTCACAGTTTTATTTATTGCCACTATTTACATTGCTAGCAAATAAACTAAAAATGCCAATTAATCAATTGTACTTAAAAATGTCTATTCCCCAGTCACTCGTTTCCACACACCGCACACCTCGCTGGGCCACATCTCTGGCGCAACTCTCGCCACAGCACCCCTCGCGGACCTCCGTCGCAGGACTCCGCCGCTGCACTCCGCCGCCGCCGTCGCACTTCCCCTTCGCCGAGATCCCACTCGACGCCTCGCTCGGAACTTCGCTCGGAACACCGCCGCGCCCACGACACTATCACCCGGAACTGAACTCTTCGCCCTATAACCTTCGTCCAGGGACTTCGCCGCTCTATCACTCGGAAACTCCGCCGCGGGAGAACTCCCGACTCCAATGAACTCCTGCCCTGGAACCTTCGTCCAAGGACTTCACCACTCTGCAGCACCCGCGGCACTATCGCCCCGGAAACTCCGCCGCGGGAAACCTCCCGCCTGAACTCTCACTGACTCTCTCCCTGAGGCCGGCGTCCCCCGGCTTTTATATCAGCCCAGGCGCTTTCCAGAAATCACGAGTGCGGCTGTGGCCAGTCGCGTCATTCCGCGCCGACCCGACGGCAGAAATCTCTCGAAACATGTGTCGGCGGCTCGCGTAACTCCGCCGCTGTCAGGTTTCGGATGTCAAACTAACAGCGCCGCGCGGGGAGCTGAGGGCTGGAGGGAGGGGAAGCGGCGACCTAGGTGCGCGCGGAACGTCTCATGTTGCGCGGCCACATGTCAGCCAGCTGTGCACCTGCACGTGTCGTGGCCTTGCTCACGTTCGTAACAATATGATAAAATGACTACACAATTTCAGATCATATATAATACATGTAAGATAAATGGTATTTGTTGTAGTATAACAATCATTTCTCAAGTGAAATATCCGTATTTCAAGCTTTTGATGCTCGTATTTTAGTCCAGTGCTTTAAGAAAGCTCATTATTTCGTCATAATTATGCTCCATGTTAAGAAGAGGTAATTACAAATAAAATATTTATATTTAAGACTGGTTTACTTTTGAATACCAGTATATACTCTAGTCGTTATTAAAAATGAACAAAGATTGGGCGGTGGCTGCATGAGCCTCTTTCCTGTTGACAACAATAAAAAAATATTTATCATCACGTCACAATTAATTGTAGGGATTTGAAATCGTTTTAGTCCATCAATATAGATACAGCTAACATTTCTTCGACACTGTTGCTGCAGATTAAAATTGTATGAACTTCCATTCATATTGTGTAGTCCCAGTACAGGTTGGCATAACAGTTAGACGAATGATCCAGAGATCATTTTGGGCTAAGATCATTGGATCGTGGATATAAGAACCGAATGGTGCAAATGGCCATCGGTGAATTGCATGACTGAAAAATAGGGGGATTAACTAGCGTCACGTCATGCCACATGTGTCTGTGCCTCAGGGTAAAACCCTACACCACAATGTCAGCCAGCGGGTGCTCGTTACCAACCAGTCCCTAGTGCTGCAGGGCGTGAGCAGGGCCAGTGCTGGGAACTACACGTGTGTCGGCTACAACACCGAAGGAGACGGCGAGAGCGCACCTTTCTACCTGAACGTCATGTGTGAGTACAAGAATTCAACACCCCAGACAGAGGAGTACTTGACACGTGCCGAAACCTGGAAACCTTTTGTGAATACCTGGCACGACCTTCCGTGAGACTTATATGCAGGAGATTGCATACCCATCCTCGAGAAATTAAGGCTATGACCAAATTTGGACCCCACAAAACTCAAATCAATCTTTCTGATGGACTTGGTGACCCAAAAAGGCTCGAAACCCTCCACTTTGATATTGTCGGGTCCGATTGAAGGGCTTTCTTCTCTTCTGCTACAGTACTACAATAAAAACCTGGGCTTTCAGGACCAACTTTATTTTATGAATCCATTCTTTGCATTACTGTATCTACTGTGTTGCCACTTTGGGGCATGCTTAAATCTCATCCTGGGACTTCAAGACCAACCTTTCTTTTATGGATTAACAATTTCTAAATTACTGAATGTATTGTATCACACATCATTTGGTCATGCTGTAATCTGATCCTGGGATTTCAGGGCAAATCTTTCTTTCAACGGGTAAACATTTTATACATTACTGCATGTACTGTGTGGCATGTCACTTTGGGCATCCTCCAATCTGATTCTGGGCTTTCAGGGCCAATCTTTCTTTTTACGGATGTACAATTTCTAAACTTCTGCATGTATTGTGTCACACATAATATGGTCATTCTGTAATCTTATCCTGTGATTTAAGGGCAAACCTTTCCCTCAACAGGTGAACGTTTTATACATTACTGTGTGTACTGTGTTGCATGTCACTTTGGACATCCTCCAATATGATTATGGGCTTTCAGGGCCAACATTTCTTTTTACGGATGTACAATTTCTAAACTTCTGCATGTAATGTGTCACACATAATATGGTCATTCTGTAATCTTATCCTGTGTTTTAAGGGCAAACCTTTCCCTCAACAGGTGAACGTTTTATACATTACTGTGTCTACTGTGTTGCATGTCACTTTGGGCATCCTCCAATATGATTCTGGGCTTTCAGGGCTAACCTTTCTTTTTACGGATGTACAATTTCTACGTGACTGCATGTGGCTCGCAGATGCCCCGACGTGCCGACCCAGCCTGACGAGGGTGCACGGCGTGGCCAAGCAGGAGAAGGTGAACATATCGTGCGAGGTGGAGGCCAACCCCTCCCAGGTCACCTTCCGCTGGATGTTCAACAACTCGGCGGAGGCGGTGGACGTTCCGTCGGCGCACATCCTGTTGCAAGGCAACTCCAGCGTGGTCTCCTACACGCCCATGACGGACCTGGACTACGGCACTCTCCTGTGCTGGGCCACTAACACCATCGGCAACCAGCGCAAGCCCTGCGTCTTTCACATCATCCCCGCTGGTGAGTTTTTTTTATGAAAGTCTTTACATATGACAAAATATTTGTGATGGGATACTTGGATTTATTTTCTGTACTTCTGCTTTGGAGAAGATATCATCCGTAGCTTGATATTGGTTCGGTTTTCAGTCCTAATATATAACTTTTCTGGTTGAATATTAAAATATTTAAATCACGTACTGAGAACAATATTTTCCTTTTCTTGATGATTCGATGCTTCTCTTATTATTATGAATGCATGCAAGTTATAAGGCATGGATAATGACTAACGATTCAGAAGATTTCGTGTAAATGTTCAGCAGGTAGTAATTTGATAACTATATATACTATACTTTTAGATTAAATATTTTTTTGTTTATGCCAGACAAGAGCAAAAAGTGTAACATTCAAATTTTCCTTTTTTTCATAAGAAACATTTAGGAGACACTAAAAATGATAGAAATTGGTTAACTTTTATTCACTACTACAATGAAATGATTGACCTTATCCATTGTAAACAGGCATCGCTTTTTTTTAAAAAAAACTCATACCTGAAGACAAATAAAAAGGAATTAATGTAGATACCAAAAAAATGTATATATAATAAAATATGGAATAATTTAATCAAACACCGAAAATTTTAAGTTCAAATTATTGTACACCTAACAAACTGTTAACAAAATTCTCTTTTCTCGTGAACTAATAAGATAATTTTAAGATACTTGTTCATAATGTAAGACTGACAAATTAAAATACTGTTTTTCTTATAGGCCGGCCGGACTTGGTGCGCAACTGCTCGGTCGCCAACTCGTCGATGACGTCGTTCTCGATCCGCTGCCAGGAAGGCTACAACGGCGGCCTGCCGCAGTCCTTCCTGCTGGAGGTGCGCGACTCCAGCAGCCACGAGGTGCGCGTCAACATGACCGGCTCCTACCCTCGCTTCTCCGTCGCCGGGCTCGACCCGTCCAGCCACTACCTAGTCTACGTGTACTCGTTCAACCTGAAGGGCCGCAGCGAGCCGGTGGTCACGCAGGCCTCCACGCTGCGGCTGCCCGAGAAGCAGCTCACGGCCGAGAAGGGTGCGTCTCGTCCCCGCTTCCATCACCGTGCACCCTCTACCCCTTACCTTGTAGCTGCGTCCAACTCTTCCAAGACATGCCAGTGTGGTGCTGGCGAGACTGACGGGGTCTCGAGGGTGGTGCTGTCACTGGATTTGGGACCAGCATCAGTGACTGAAGGGCGGTCAGATGGCTGCTTCACAGGTGTAGTGTAGAGTGCTGCGATGGTTTTTATTATTTGGTCCAATGGATCAAAGTTATTTGCTCGTGGTTGGATGACTGCAATTAGAATTCCTGTCCATGCTCTTATTTTTATTTTATTGAACGTATTTGTACATTTTCTTCATAATGAAATTAAAATTAAAAAATTGCATGGACTATTGATTTACCTCTTCCAAATTTCGTACAAAACAATTAAAACTTGTTAAATTGTAGGTTTTTTTTCAAAATATCGTTCATACATCCTCAACTGTATTTCGTGCCAGACTTTCCTTGGGCACCCATTTAATTTCCGACAAGATTTTTGGCTAGCTAAAAAATTTACTTTTATTCCAAGACCAAAACAAGTGGTTCTTTTGGCACTAATCACGACCTTTTACAGAATTGTTATACCCTCACAACCACCCAAAGAACACTTTATCCTGTGAAATACTTTTCAATCCATCCTAATGCTCTCTCTCTCTCGCTCTGGTAAGTGCTCGCTAAATGACACCTCTCACTGCCTCTCAGCATAGGAGACAACCATTACCGTGATCAGAGCTTGCAAAGGGAATCCTAGCAGTTAACCTTTACTTGTTTGACATGACCCATGACAATTTAAATGAATACCTTCTGTAATCTACACAAGCTCCTTCACAATACCATACCATAAAAATGCGTAATCACTAGCAAATACCATATCTTCGAGACTCTGAGAACCCAATCTTTCCAATTCCATGGCATGAGCACTTGGGAGTATGGATTCAATGATAATGAGTTCACAATATCCACTCTCACTTGTGGTATAACTGTAATAGTCATCAGAAAATACTGCAGTGTACAAAAAATTAGAAATTTAGATAACTAGAGAAAAGATTATAATCCAGCAGATGATGCTTTGACTATATGGCGGTGCTTTGAAGAGGCAGAAGGTTGCACTGGTCGACAATAAAGAGCTTTCTAAGTCTAGTTATCTTGTCCCGAAGGAGTCAGGTCTTCTCCCAGTAATCTAATTTGAATAGGATCTATTTATCGGACATTATTTTCATTTACTCACATTTATATTTACGAATTATTTTCCTCACATCATTTCTCAAATGATTAAGAAAGAAAAAAAATAATTTTACATAATGATGCATTGTTTTTTTATCTAAGTGGTATTTTTAATTACCTTAATATAACATTTTAAAAAGTTTTTAAATCATGCTACATAAACGAAAGTCTGTAAATTCTGGCATATCATGTAAGTTATTTGAGATATTAGTACCAGAGAGGTCGGGATGGGAACGGCTGTCAACAGAGCGGCCGAGGACCGGGTTCCGGTTCACGCCGATGATGAGCGTGCTGGTCGGCATCTTCACGGCGCTGGTGATCGTGGCCGTGGTGATCGTGCTGGTGCTGAGGCTGCAGTGCTCTCGCAACGAGGACCGCCGCAAGAGGCACAAGGCGGCGGAGCAGCGCTGTGGCGGCAGCAGCGGCAGCTCCGGCGACAAGGGCGGCAGCAGCCCCGTCAGCAAGCTGGACCCCGGGGGGAACGAGAGCGGCGACAGCGACGAGAAGAACCCCGACATCATCCCGCAGCCCTGCAGCGGTGAGTGGCGCGCGTACTGTATCTGTGCTGCCAGCAATATCTACCTGCATTTCTGCAGCGCATGTAGCGAGGGAGATTATACCTGTACGGCCAACAATATCAACCTGCAGCCCTGGTGCGGTGATTAGCAAACATGTGTTTAGAGATTATATCCCTGCAGCCCTTGGGCAGTGAAAAACAAAAACATGTAGAGAGAGAGAGTGATAATATTTTTACAGTACATAATTACATCGTATTGAATTTTTCAGCGGTGACTAGCAAACATATCGGTACGTGTGAGGGAATGCATGTCCGGAAATAGCTTAATTAATTAAATTCATTTTTATTTAAAAAATGTTAATGCTTATTAATTAGGTTATGATAGTTTCAATATAAGTCCAATTTCTTATGGTATTTAGTTTGACCATCCATGAGTTGTTTGGCTTAGCGAAGCGGTGCGGTTTCTCGCATTCCAGAGCATCCACGTTGGGAATCCTATTTCGGCCGCACTGACTTTCAGTCTACAGTGGTTTGTCCCGAAATAGCTCGTGATTGTTCGCGTCCTGTTGAATCCTGGTCCGTGGCAGTTGTGGTGTTGCCGTGCCGTGTATAGTCGATGGTGTTGTCGCAGTGGACAGCGAGGAGCACGCGGACTTCCTGCGCAAGCGGCAGCACATATCAACCATCGAGACCATGTCGCCCTCCAGGAGCCTGCTGCAGCAGGACCTGCCCGGCCACGGCTACCCGGGCTACTGCACCCTGAGGAACGGCATGCCTCTGCAGGAGCTCAACAGCATCGGCGCCAAGCAGAAGATGGTGAGGAGTTTAAAAGGGCATGATCCCTAACAGCCAAGTAGGAAGTGGCTATGCCCTAGATTAATCTTTTAGGCTATATATCGTTCTGTTTACGATGGTGACTCAAGTTTCCACTACTTATAATCATGGGATGTATGTAAAAAAAAATATTATTAAAAATATTACAACGATTGCGGCTAATCTTTTACATCCTTATTGATACCACTCAGCACCATAATGGCTGTTTGGATATTCATGAAATTTTGTACATAGTTACGGTAGGTCCTGAGATATGACATTCGGTACTTCTCATCCCGAAAAAAGTAATGTAAAATTACAGAATATTGATACTTCTTGATTGAAATTTTGCTATTGCAGTGTTGATGCTTCCTTCGTGTCCATAGCAATGGCTGTTGCAGTTTTTCATGCCTTCTGCATCTCCATGGCACATGCTTTTTATTTTTTTTCCTCTCTACATTTGAGGCACTGCAGTTGCGTAGCCAAGGGTAGAGGCCCACGAATAATGGGCTGTGCGAGAGTGTTCTGCCTGTATACCGTCATAGCAAAGCATGGGTACTCGATCAAGTAAATTATATTGTAAAAGACTTGAAGTGCAAGGGGCATGTCATCAACATCGATTTCACATAAGCATAACTACGTCCATATCTGAACCACGGTGTAACTTCTTTAACGCACTAGCGGTCTGAATCTCGCGACGACTGAGATACGATGTATCGACCGACGGATCGCCAGTCTTCTTGTTGGGTTCGACGACAAGATACGGCATCTTGTTTGGGCGGCTCCTTGCTGTCGTTGTTGGGAAATGTCGTAACTTAGAAACACATATCTTAGAAAAACACAAATATAATTTTCTATGTTATATATTTTCTAAGTGGCGTGTTTCTAAGTTATTGTCGTTCAAACTTTTGTTAGTTCTAAGTAATGTCAGCTTCTTTGCTTCAGGGTTGAAGCTGCGTCGAAGGCGAATATATAATACAATAACTGACTGCTCCCTGATGATGGCGACTGAAATGTCGACCGAAACGTCGGTTATATATTCGCCTTTGACGCCACAGTTACCTATTACAGAAGGTAACTGATTCCTGATGATGACGACTGCAATATCGACCAAAAAATAGGTTAAATATTTGCCTTCGACGTGGCAACAACCCAGAAGCCAAGCAACTGCGGGCAATAGCCGCGAAAGACTTCGATCTTTATAGTTATAAGTTATGTAGATTTTTTGAAGATTCTAAGTTATGAATGTTCTAATCTGTGTGTTTATATTTTATGACAGTTCAAAGATGCGTGTTTCTAAGTTATGATGTTTCTTAGTTATGTGTTTGGCGTTGTGTGTTTCTACATCGTGGACGTCCTAGCTTGAGACGGTTCAAACGTTATGTGGAATTTTTTATTTCAAGAATTCTAATTTACGAATGTTGTTAAGTTGTATGTTTCTAAGTTGTTTGTCAATCCCTCGCCGGCTGACTCGCTGTCGTCACGTAGACGAAGAGTGAGGCGAATACCTCGTTTCCAAGAGCGTTCACCCGTGACTATCAGTTCCGACGTGCGCCGAGGGTCGTTGCTCCCGCGGTCATTCACCTGGCTCCGAGCGTCGCCCACAGCATCGACATCGACATCGACATCGACATTGACTTCGCCACCGCGGCAGCTGTCTTCGGCCGTTCACGTTGGACTGCCGTATTTAACGTCAGCTATTTTACTTCTGTTTCAACTTCCAGCAGATTATTTTTTTTACCTAAGAGCGTGGTCACTGCTACTCATAAATTTACATTATTTACACCACTTAAATTAATAAAGGTAATAAAAATATTTTTTTTTATCTAATCCAGTGATAGCTGGTTTCTAGGCCGGAGCACCTTGGAGCCGATGGTGCTAGAAGTCTATACATCTTCAGACATCTCACTGCGTTTGCCCGACCACAGCGAAAATACGACTTTGGGCGAAAATTTCCACATAATCAAACTTTTAACTGGTTATTCAGTCGGAGGAGACGTGGTTCTCACCCGTGCACAATTTCGACAAGTCAACCGCCTTTGATTGCCAGAATTGCACTTTGGGCAGAAAAACCAGCCTAGTCCCGCAACGGAGTGATTCGGGACGAGGGAACATTCAGGGCGATCGATCAACCACGGTGTTTGGAAAAAAAATTTTTTTAATGTACCTCATATTACCAACAATTACAAAATAACTAATAACTAAGATACATGGCATAACTGAAGAATAAAATAATAACAAATTCAGGAGAATGGCTTCTATTCCAGCAAGGCAACTGTTTGCAATATGATTTTGACAAAATATTTCCAAAAAAAAAAAAGTTTATGCCAACTTGCGTGTATTCTTGGCCGCGCGCTTATGAACCACGGGTGTTGCCCTACGTAGCTGCACACTTAAGTCTGCAGTAGCGGTCCTGTGATAAACAAAGATCTTCGTCCATCCCCGTACGGCTTAAGTTGTTGGTGACAGGCCTTTTTCAAATAAGCCAAATAATTCGTCAATATTAGTATTTGTACCCACACTCATATGTGTTGTAAGGAATAAACCATGGAATTGGCATTACATCGACGCAATTTGTCTTGAAGAATTTTTAATTCCAAATACTTATTTTTTATTAAAAATGGTACTACAGGTTTTCCATATCTTTCTATGGACGAAAAAGCATGATCCTGACCAAAATCTTAACGAAAATAATTTATTCTTCCATCTCTTACGCTTACCCTGGGTGCTGAAAATTTCAACCTAAGAATTTCTTCATTAGATGAAGAAGCATAAAGAACTGCGTCTCACTATGAAGCAAAGGTAATCTCAATATATAGGACACAATTTGAGAGACGAGAGATACCAGATATTGCAACTCATCATTGAAGGGAAGATACAAGGGAAAAGGTATAATGGTAGGAGGAGTAATTCGTGGATGCAAGACATTCGGAGAGGTACAACTGCACGTCAGAAGAAGGTATCCATGCTCCAACGTGTTATGTGGACCACCAACTTTCATAAGGAGAAGGCTTCTTAATAAGAATAAGGCATATTGTCATATTTAATATGTTTTCCCTTGAATAATAGTGCAATTATTACTGAAAGGGGATAGGACAGGTTTCTGTAATCAAGTCATATCTAGATCAATATAAAGTTTCGTTCACAATTTTTAAAATTTTGAGTGTGGAAATGCATGTTTATAATGTATAGATTTTGCTGCTAAATTACTTATTACTGATTTAAGAATATTTCAAGATATTATAAACTTTGCTAAACAACAAACGTACCTCAACAACACTCCATTAGAAGTGAACTCTCCTTTTACATGTGGTAAGGAAGGGAAAATTTGGAAAAAATAAATAAAGAGTAAAATATCTCATAAACGAAAGATTTTTCAAAAAGTTATTAAAATGAATTTTTCGCTGCTTTTGAACTTTCCGGTTGATTCATTGAATTTGGCCATAAGGGGCTGGGACTACTGTGTATTTCCTGAAAATTTAATGATATATATAATATATATATATATATAGGATCTGACTCCATCATAACTTAAATGATATTGGATTAACTATAAGGTATTCATGGGCCGTTGCGAGCGTGTGGATTTGGATCGTCAGCTCTGAGTTAGTCGCTTGCCGGAAAATCGCCGCTCTCTGCGTGTTTTATCACTCTGCGGTTTGTTGATATTGGCGGATGAATCACTGACTTGCAGCGCGTGTGAGGTTAGAGTGTCGGTGGTAGGACCGAAAGGTCACAGTGCAGGAGGGGAGAGAAGTTGGTGAACCACTGACAAGGACAGAGAGTGTTTCAGCAAGAGTATAGGTTGATGATATCGGCGTCTATAGATGGTTCTAGAGAGACTCGTCTAAGGCAAGCTTAAATGGTGCTTTGGTAGAGATAAACAAGTAGAGTGGTTTGCATACCCGATCGCGAGGATGTAGTGGATACGGTTCGCGAATGCGTAAGGTCTCTGGTTCAAAACTAGACAAGAGTAGAAGCACTCAGGGAACAATCTGTTAAGTGGAGATCGGTGTCAAAAGGAATAAACAAGAGTGATTAATAAATCGAACAAGCATGGAGTAGTGTTTTAATGCACAGCTCGAATTCCCTGAATAAGTGCGAGGATTCAGAATCAGCCCAATATGATCCTGGAATTCCCCCTACATAATCTCCAATGCTTCCCCATCTCCTTCCTTCTAGAGTTTACTCTGGCGGTGTCAAAAAACTGTCAAATCTACTCAGCAAACATAAAAATATCTTTCAGTACTCTCCAAAGTTGCGTAACATCTAACCTAGGTAACGAGAAAAATCGTTTGTTCTTGTCTTGCAAATACACTTTTAATACGTTACTTGGACACGAAATTTAACGTATAATTCTTTAGAATAATGCCAAGCATGATAAATACATACAATTTTTTTTAACTAGATTACCGGACGCGAAACACATATAGTTTCTGCACCCATGATAGGATTCATTACTGAACAACTATGTCGACTATCGAATCATTATATTTGCTATTTGCAGAGCGAAGGGTTAAACTATATAAGACATAAAACGGCTCTGATAAAAGAAAAATATTTTCTTGAAAAAAAAAAAACTTCACCTCAGCCTTGGACCTGATTTTCAACAAGGAATTTTTATGATATTGTTAACATTCACTGAACAGTTAATAATTTAATTTTTCCTTGTGGCTTTTTTAACTTATGTTCGCGCCACCCGCCTCAGATGACAGCTCAGTAGCTGCTCATTTTCCGTTCCATCCGCGAAATCACTCGTACCAAACGCCGTACACCGAGAGCTGGATGTTACACTAAACAAGAATAATAATAACAGGCAAATGATTGATGTTGCAGGGAGTCGGGGTGGTCTACCCCCCAGGCGCGGCGAGCACCCTGCCGCGCCAGCAGCACCACTGGGGGGGCTGCCGGCCCCCAGGGGGGGTGCTCATGCCCGGCATGTGCCACCGCCCCCTCCAGCCGCCCCCGCAGCCGCCCCCGGAGGAGGAGGCGGGCGCCGACACCCCGCTCGTCCCCCCGGCCAGCAAGCGCGAGAGCGCCGTCTGACTGATGACCCGGCTGTAGAGAGGAGGGAGGCCGTCGTCTCTCTGTCTCCTCCTCTCTCTCTCTCTCTTCCCTCTCTCCAGCCAGGGCCCGCCGACAAGACTCGAACCTGCCTCCCACAGCTCTCCCTCCCGGCGACCGACCTTCACTGCAGTCGCCAGGACCGGAACACGAGAGGCGACAAGTCGAACATTCTTTGCAGGATTTCAGTCATCCACACACCAGACAGTGAGTGATACGAACGTTTCAGAGTTTGAAACCCTGCAAAATATTTGACTTTGCCACATCATGTTTTACGAACGTGTTTTGACGAAAAATTTGACATTTGAGGAGCTTACGATTTATCTAAAGCGCACGCGCAGAACAATTTTTTTTTTGTAAACTTGTTGAACATCCGAGTACTTGAACTAAAATTTGACAACAAAAAATATGTTGGTATTTTATTATTTTACGTAATAATAAAAAAAAATATTTTGAATCCAGTCAAACCTTTTTCATCGTTTACTCAAAGTAGATATTCGTACATCAATGATTGGACTGACAATAAACATTTTTATTCTTTTTGTGCATTTTACAGAATACATCATTAGTTATCATATCATATGATGCGTTTAATAAACTATAGTAACTTTTTGTTTGTATATATTTTTTACCTCAACAATTTTTTTTTGCAAAGACTGAAATAATCGTGGTTTACACCTCTTTTAAGTTATATTTTGATTATTTTAATTGTAGATAAAATACCAGAATAATTATTTGAAACATAGTTTTATTTTTAAATAGATTTTCTTCAACGAAACAATATTAAAATTTTCAGTGTTGATAAATTAACTACATTCAATAAGATAATTAATACTGCGTATCATTTGGTTGCGCCAGTGAACTAACACAAAGAATAATTAACGTTCGACGTTTGTGAATGACTTGGAAGAAAGTGTAGAGAATGTAATGATATCATATCTCAAATCGCCACGAACACCTTATTCAGAAATGGAGGAATGTTCAGCGAAATGTGTGGATTAGTCTACAAGTGCCCTTTCACAAAAAAGAATAAAGTAGAGGAAACGGAAGAACAATTCTTTTTTAAGATATAAACGTACTCATTTTGCAACCGTGTGAAGTTTTGAGAAACCACATTTTTCTTCACAAATGAATAGCAATGTATATTCTAATACCAATTCTGTAAAAAAATTTTTGGCATGAAGTGTTTCTATCAACGAATGAAACATGATTTTGTTATGTGTACAGATGTGCAACTTTTCATTACGATTTTACACTAAAGTAGATGTTACAGCATTGTCTATTTTTATCCGTGTTTTGAGTGAAATTGCATTTATTTGTTGTGATAAGCTGCACAAAAATCAGTAGCCCTGACATTTATGTGATTTCTACTGACGCAACATCAGCTATTGTGCAAACAAATTAACTGTGCTTAAATGAGAACTATGTGAATTACAAAAAAAAATTATAATACGATTTCAAATTTTTAATTCCCCATTATAAACGGTCTAAGAATTCTTTAACCATGCATGGCCTACCGTTAAAAATATTAATATAATTTTATGCTTAATACATGTGTATAAATTCCGTACACTTAGATTTTATACCTTCTTTTAATGATTATTGCAAGGAGGAATTTTGACTTATATCATTATTTTGTAAATTCACCATTGCTAACTTTCACTGTATGTCATAGAGAGAACCCGAATAACGGACAAAGAAAGATGAATACACAAAACACAGGGGAAAAAAAAACAAAATCACCCTATGTCAAATGTTAAATGTATAGACAGCACGGATTTTCACAGAATTCTCTGTGCTGTCTATATATTGGCTGACTTTGCTTCTTTATTCGTGTTTTCTTGCCCGTTCTTAATGTTTTCTTTGTGAAATACAGTAAAAACTAGAAAGTGAGTATGTAAAAAAATAATGGTTTAACTTAGATTTCCTATCAATAAAATGAAGTTATTGGTTTTATTGGATGCAGTAATTTGCAGTTAGTTATGGTTGTTTGCCAATTATGTATTGACAGTGAACGAATGGGTATGGAGTTATATTATTTTCTCAAAATTGACTTGCAGAAATTAAAAGTAACCCAACATCCACGTTTGTTCATACTATTTTACTTGTTTGTAAATACAAAGTGTTTTGTAATGTAATATTAAGGTATATACGCGCCGTAACTCTAAAAAAAGTTAACTTAATAAATTTCATTCATTGTTGGTACAAAATGTTATTTTGCATAATTTTTTAACTATTGAGTTTTATGTACCATACCTGTTAAGTGTACATTAAACCCTTGTTTCATTATCATTTTAAGGCGAATCTAAAAAAAAATGTTTTGCGAAGATTGAAAACGTAAATGTCTTGGTGTTGCGAATGTAGGATGTATTGATTTCCCGTCATCCTGCATAAATTAAAGAAGACAATTACTATGTATAAAATGGTTTTATGGTGCTAATGTTCATGGTTCATGTATTTCAGAAGCTATTTTGTAATTTTACCTATCCGAATTATTTAATAAAAAATGTTTCACTATTAAAACCTGTGTAGTTTCACTGTCTTTCTATGATGGTAAATAAGTTACACCTTACGGACTTATAGTTTATTGATTTTTATTATAGAGGTAAGTGGCTCATCGGCAAAAAAAAACCTGTCCTCACATTCGATCCGTTCAGGTTGTAAGAAACAAAAGAGCTACTTCTTCCCCAATTCACCAGAACTATGTTGCAAAGTTTAATCTACATATGGTGTGGTTCTCAGTTGCATGGGGGAGCTTTTCCCATTATGAGGTTACCATGAAGTCTTGGCCCCCAAACTCACACTTTGTAATGACACCACTCCCAAGTTGAGAATATCCCACCGAAATAATGTTTTTTTTAAATTATTGGGCTTCGTAACTTCCTTACGTTGAGAGTTTCACCTTTTTAAACATCTTTATAAATAACTTACCTGAACATCCATTATAAAGCTAACTTGAAAGAGTTAAGTTGTTTATACATCGGTTTACCGGAACATTTAAGTTGGTGTATCTACTACTTCCACGGGGAGGCCGTCAAACATAGAGAACATCTATTTATATTTATATATTAATAAACTATTAAAAATATAAGAATATACTGGTGCTTACAGAAATGTACTTCACTGCCATTTATGATGTAAAAAACTTAATACTAAATAACATTAAAACCATTGCGATGAAAGTATATATATTTTTGGATTTTATTAGAAATGCATTATTTTAAATTTTATCATCAAACTAAATAAAATTTTCCAAAACAAGTATTTTCTTTACTTACATATATAAAAATTCTTTACATACAGAATGTCCCATAACTCAAAGTCAAGTCGAGAACAGTCGATAGGCCAGTAAATTATGGTTCTGAATAAAACAGCCAAATTAACTTAAGTGTACATAGTAGTTTTCAAGTTATGGACACTTTTAAAAAGTTTTTATATTCCACATCGTGATACTGTGATTAATTTTTTTTTACGTAAACATAAATAACCCTTCCTCTGATAAAAAAACGAAATTAAATCAATCATGCTTTACGTTTTGGGTAAATTATTATCTAGAAAATTTATGTGGCAAAGGTATTTTAACGGAAAATTTGACTAGTCATTCTGTAAAAAAAGACTTCGCTTGATTAGCAAGTCATTTTAAAAGAGTACTGATTAAGGTAAATAACTTGATAAGTTGGTAAAGTATTTATTTAACAGTGTAAAAATATAAAGTTATCCGATTAAAAATTTTTGCCGCATAAGTCGAACAAAAATTATTTTTCCTCCAAAAGTAAAGCATACTTGTTTTAATTTTGAATTGTTAGTTAAACTAAAATAAATAGTTTAGAGATTTCAACAGTTTTCCATAAAATGCCTGAAACTCGAAAACTACGTCACTTTGTGAAGTTTGGTTATTCGATTATATAAACTGTTCTTGAGCTGACGTTGAGATATAGTGTAGGATACCCTATACATAAAAATTCGTGGTTTTTTTTTTTTTATGTCGTATCTCCTAGCCTATTGCAGTGTTAACACTAAGAGTTTTGACAAGGCAGATCCCCCAGCCTACTGTCAGTCAAATCAAGACCAAACTAATATTAATACATGTATTTTCTGCATAATTGAGCGTGTCAAAGTAAACGTTTGGTCGAATACAATATTTTTTTTTACTAAGGTATATCCTTGGAGGTACAAGAACAACTATGTCATCAGGATGTCTAACTCATATAATCAGTTCGTACAGATACATTTGGCCATCCGTGAGGCAGTCAATATGAAGGTCTACTCTGACATACTTTATTGTGTGACCCTGTCTCTTATAACCACCAAAATGAGAGAAAATGCCCTATAACAGACGAAAATAGGTGGTCCCTCCGTGAACATGGAACTGAAGACGACCTAGGTTTACCGAAAGCTTGCATGCTTCTGGAAAGGCCATGACTGGGCGCTATTAGAAATATTTTGGTACAGTTTACAAGTCCGATGGCTATATTAAGGTTTCTCGTGGTTCGCTGCGACAGGTGGCCAGACAGAGCAGTCTAATTTACGATGTCGGAGAGACGCATGCAGTGATGATTCCGACGATGATGATATTCTGCTGGTTCTCAAGGTTTGTAAACGTAAAATTAAAAGGCTTCATGATGTGAACCTAAAAAGAAATGAATTTGGAGAATTTCATCATTTGTTGAAGCAGTTGCGTGAGGATGAAACCAAACTTATTGATTATATTCAGAATAAATGCAACTCAGTTTGATTGCATTCCATTCAAAGCTATTGTACTGCATTCTATATTCTTCCATCAATTTGTTCCATAAACATAGATCTTTGGTATTTATTCAATAAATTTTTTCGTCGAAATTATACTAATTTAAAGCTAACACAGAAGTACAGCACATTTCCCCGCGAAAACAGTTGTTTTTGTTCATCTGCGCATGCGTGAAGTTAGCGACGTTTTAGAAACATATTCGAGAACCAAAAACCTGGTGACGTCGCAAATATAGCGAACATAGCGAACACAGCTTTGTGGCCAGTGACACCTGAGATGCAGCTGGCTATGTTTCACTGGCGTAGAAAACGTCGCGAACATGGCGAGCATAGCGCCCTGTGTGGCCGTAGCTTTAGTGTACAGCGATTGACGCCAAAGGCCTTATTTTAATCATGCTAAACATACACACTGGCGTCAAAAATCATTTTAAATTGAAAAAATATATAAAAGATTTTAACTGTATTTTTTAAAACCAAACAGTGGAAAATAAATTTTAATTTTTTTCTTCAGCATTTATAAATGTTATTACACCGACTCGCATAGTTAGGGAGCGAGACCTCGTGTATATCTGTGAGTTGTAGTCGGAGAAAGCTTGATTATTAATATTTCATAAGACATTTATTTAAACTTTGTTATTAGAACAGGCCGTAAAAATTTTATAGTGCCTCAACGTTAATTTCCTTAACTTGTATCCAGTCGATATATTTTAGGCTTCCAAGATAATGGAAGTAGTAATGTGTTTTCTGACGTGATTTTAAGTCAGTAACTTTAAGAGAGAGAAATTCATTGAGTTACATGTTGATCGAGTTGAGATTTAATTTTATTCAAGGGCTTATCTTGTGTTATGTTTGTGTAAAAGTTGTGAAGGTTATTTCAATGTACTTGTGCCAGTGGAGAATGACGATCTTGGTCTTTCGTATGTGTCAATTTGCATTTAAATTCTTGTTTTTACTTTGCTCCTTGGTACACATATTCTGACTATTGATTTCAATACCTAAGCCATTAAGTATAACCACGTTTTGAAAAAAAAAAAAAATTGGAATTAATTCCGCATCAGCCAAAAATCAGTAGTGTGCCAAGATTACTTTTTTTTACTACATAAATTCACAGATAAAATTAAAAAAATTGTTTTTTTTAGTGTTACCTGTTCATCTGTTTAATCATACGTATCTTTAAATTTGTCACCATTTATTTTGACGCGAAATAAGAGCATCAAGTGGGGGGAAAAAAATATTGTTAGCATATTAGAACCTATGATTTTAGAAGCCTCGCTAGTAGTTGGAAAAGGGGGGTTCAAGCACAGGCGCAGGAGCCAGGAGCCGGCCGCCATCTTGGATGACGTCATTTTTGACCCAAAATTCCTCAAAATTCCTCAAAAATGACTCAAAATGACTCAAAATTTCCCGTTTTCGAGGGAAAAATTCCCGTTTCGAGGGAAAAAATTCCCGTTTCGAGGGAAAATTTCCCGTTTTATTCCGTAAAAATCCCAGTGGATAGAAAAGTCCTAAAAGTGGCTGAATCATCCCTAACGCAAGCCACTGTTAAGCCGCTATCAGGACTTGACCTTTGACCTTGCTAATCTATGCTAATCTATGCCAATCTATGCCAATCTATGCCAATCTACGCTAATCTATGCCAATCTATGCTAATCTATGCCAATCTATGCTAATCCGTATGCTAATCTATGCTAATCTGTATGCTAATCCATACTAATCTGTATGCCAATCCATGCTAATCCATCCACCATTTTTTGTATTTCTAGAAATTTCCACCAACTTTGAATCGTGACGTCACCGTTGCACTTTGTGTCACGGACGCCATCTTGGATTTGAATTTTTTTTTCGAACTTTGAAATTCGATGTAAACATCAACCACCATCTTGTTTTCGTCTGCTGGTGGCCGCCATCTTGTTTTCGTCTGCTGGTGGCCGCCATCTTGTTTTCGTCTGCTGGAGGCAGCCATCTTGTGAGAGTGCGCTCACGCCATGTTAGTTTAATTCTTACCCGCTAGAGTGCAGTAATCATTTATTATTACTGTGACACCCACCATCTTGTCATTTGGCCACCATCCTGAAAATCCATAATTATTTAGCTAGGAATTCGGGAAAGATTCCAAAATTTATTAAATAAATCACCAATTTATTTATTGAATCGCTGGATTCCCGTCCTTTGTTCGATACCTGATCGATGCAATAATGTCTAATTTTATGTAAAATAATAATAATTTCAATAAACCATCTTCAACATTCTTAAAGAGACTTTAAAACCTCTACTACCATCATCCTATAAGCCATCAACACCAACATCTTGGAAAATTCGTAATTATATTGCTAGAGATTCGGGAAAAAGTTACAAATTCATTAAATAAATTTGCAAACAATAAAATGATTAATTAGGTCGACTCAGGCCCTTGACACGATTCGGAATGAAGATGGAAAAAAATAAACATAATATAATAGTGGCAGGTTCGAGAAAGAAAACAACACAAGTTCTTTCACAAAATAAACTTTATTACATAATTTCTACTTTACTACACGAACACTTGCGAAAGCCAGCAATCTTATAATCATTTAGGTCCGCAGCGGCGTGAAATGACTAATTCTTAGCTCCAATCGGCTTATACTAGAAAGAGTCCAGCCAGAACCTTTACAGACATAGTCCTCCTCTTCTTGACAGAGTTTCTGGATACCGTTTTTAACAGTATGCTTCACATCGTTAGAACTGTAAATTACTGCAGCCGATGTCTTGAATGCACACTTCTTCACTTCGTCTTCGAATGGATACGGCTTTCCATATATACAGTCCAACCACAAGTTGTATTTTAATGAACCGTTTGTTGCTACATCATCAGTAAGCTGATTGATTATGTTCTCTTTGATATCATCAAGAAAATTACAAATGTCTTTCGACTCACCTAACGTATTTGGATAATAGTAGTCTTTCAATGTCCCACGAAATGCAGACTACGCCAAGTAGAACCCATTATCATTCACTTGTAATGCGCCGAACACAGTCTTAGGTTTATTTTCATGTTCAGACGTCATACCAATCGGTTGCTACACATCGGTTTTCTTGCTTGTTCTCTTACGAGTCTCCAATCTAAAGCGAGGAGTCGAAGTTTCTACAGGTAGTTCTTCAGTAGACACACGGACTTTACCGTTGCATTTTTTCACATGTCGTCGCAAACTGTCAATACGTGTAAACCATTCATGACACCCATCACAGCGAAACTTTATACGAGATGGATTCTTCTTGCATTTACTCCGCTCATGTCTTCGTGCATCATGAGAAAATGCGAACGACATATCACAGTAGCTGCAAGGATACCGTGGTGATGAAGATGATCCTTTCAGACCCGAACCAGATGATGTTGTTGCAGCAGTTACACCATCTCCAGGCATACTCTTATGAACATCAATACATCGTTGCTGCACCGAAACCTTTACTTTCTGCCGCACAGCAGGTCCTTTGCATGTCTTCATGTGCGTTTTCATATTATCTTGTCTTGCAAATTGCTTGTGACATTTCTCACAAACAAACATTTTACGATAAGGGTTCTTAGCGCATTCTCTCCTCTCATGTCGTCGAGTATTGCTGCTGTTTGTGAAAATCTTGTCACAGTAACAGCACCGATGTTCGTTAGTCGGTGTTGAATCACCAGTCATTGAAGTTTCCATCGAGGGCGAAACGAAGTTCGACGAGTTTTCCTGCGTAGTCAGCACCACCGACATTAAAGTCTCTCCTGCTGACGGTATCGCGACTGTTGAAATCTCCTCTTTTGATGACGTCGTCTTTGCCGACGGGATCTGCACCTTCTCCACCGTAGCTGACGTCAGGGTTCCCGTAGACGATGGTGCGTCGTCCATCAAGTTCGGCGTTTTAGATGGTAAAGATGCCATCGAAGTCTCAAGAACAGGCAATTACACGACGTATGCACCAGTAGAATCAAACTAGGTGATCCTTACACCGACGACGTCAGTAACAAACTGAGCGACCTGCTGTCCAGGACTCGCTTATATACACGCACCGGTTGGAATAATACTCTAGTCAAATCAAGAACCAATTACTATAATACTCGAGTCAAAACACCATTGAAAGAAGAAGCGCACCAAAATAAGGTAACGCATTTGGAAACAAATTCATCAAATGAAATGAACACGCAATGCACGCACTTGCAGCTTTCATCTCAAGGTATCATTTAAATTTCATTCAAGCGAAGTATCAAGCCAATGTCACATCATATTATCATCCTATTGGTCATACTATCCTCAAAATATAACAGTCTTATAAATCACACCAGTTATAGAAGGACTTATAGTTTATAACACACATCATTTCAGCCATTGTTCTTTAACAAATTCGAATTTAAAAATGTAAAATGTAAGTACTTGTTAAGTTGAAGAACCAGGTACGTAAATATATTATATACTTTATGGACACTGTAGGCACAAAAACCATGAAAGTACATATGTAAGAATGATATTTAATAAAACTAATATTAGCTCTATACCCACACGACTATGTGTTGACTGCTGTGTCTAGGGTGTTGACCTCAATTTATACCGCTAGGACCTCCCTCCAGTCCAGTCACGTGTACCGTTGCTTCCGCTGTTGTCCCCCGCCTTGCTGGCGGCCTCCAATATTCGAACGAGGTGATCAACCATCCAAACCATAAACATGTTCGCATTGTGTCTTGAGATCGGACCTGGACATCCAAGTTACATAGAGTATAATATACTCTGAAATACATAATAAAGAGAAAATTGATATAAATAACATTATACTTGGCTTAATAGTTCCAGAAGTAATGAACACACTGCTTGACCAGTGACAGGTGTAACTAAATATTAAATATATTTTATTTTCCATTACCTTTCGTGGAATTTATTAATCATTCACTCTACGAAAAACAACTCAAGACAATATACCTGACCATCGAATTAAAATACAGTACCGCTATGCCTTACATGAAAGTCTAATTATTCGATAATCTGAATAACCTATAAATCGTTCATGTACAAAGCCACACATACAGGCCAATTGTCTATAGACCATCAGACCGAGTCATGACAATATCAGACGTATAGGTTAGAATTTTCAGAACCGCAGGACCTTCTTCGTCTTTAGATAATTACAGTCATTTAGACCATCATGAAATCTTAATACATACTAAAGGACCAAGCGAACTTGAAAAATATTTTAGTAACACCAAGAGGTTTTGAACTAGTAAATATTCAGTCACTACATATTTTACTATGCGCAATCAACAAAAAGGAAGCACCATCAACGAAAAGACAACACATTTGTAAACACCATCAACAAAAAGGAAGCACAATCGGAAGCACATTCATAGAAAAGGAAGCACAATCGGAAGCACAATCACAAAAAGGAAGCACATTTGGAAGCACAACCACAAAAAGGAAGCACATTTGGAAGCACAATCCACAAAAAGGAAGCACATTTGGAAGCACATTCAACGAAAAAGGAAGCACAATCATAGAAACCACGCACAATCGGAAGCACAATCAACAAAAAGGAAGCACATTTTGGAAGCACCATCAACAAAAAGGAAGCACATTTTGGAAGCACCATCAAAAAGGCAGCACATTTTGGAAGCACAATCAAAAAAGGCAGCACATTTGGAAGCACCATCAACAAAAGAAGGAAATACATTTTGGAAGCACAATCAAAAAAAGGCAGCACATTTGGAAGCACCATCAACAAAAAGAAGAAAGCACATTTTGGAAGCACCATCAAAAGGCAGCACATTTGGTAACACAAGTTACGAGAACTAAGTCTTAGTTAGAAATCAGAATGAAAGAAATAAAAACATTAAATTTTTACTTTTAATATTTAATTTATTTCTTAAGATTATACAAATAGAAGTAAAATAAGCCATTATTGTATGTAGCCAGCTTTCCTCAGTTCTTCGAGTATGAAGGATATTTCTTTTATGCACGAATAGTTTCCTGCACAAAGCGAGCCATGTAGAAGTCTTAGCCGGTCAACCAATAAGTTTGGATCTTTCCACGATGTGTAATCAATCTCTTCTACCACCATCTCACTTGCTTGTTTATTATAAATACTTTTAATATCACAATCGCCCCAGTGATCATAATAAGCGTTATCAGATTTATTTATTATAACACGTCGTTTCCATCGTTTCGGTCTCAGGACACCGTTACATTCTTCGATCTTGTAAGCTTTAGGTGCTTCATCACAGTCTATGCTTTTGTCAACATCCTCAGAGTTACTGTTACAATCACTGTAGAAGACATCCTCTTCACCCAGATTACCATATGAATTCGATATCGATGATGTCGAAGTGCCATTATCGTCTTCATGCTTCCTTTTTAGGAGTCCATCATTTTTACAAAGTAAGAAAGATCTACTTGAATTCGGCTGGAATGTATTCTCACTTTTCACGTTAAGGATTCTTCCATTGTCTTCATTCTTCCATAAATCATCATCGTCCTTCAATTTAAGTTCTTTGTCGAGATCGGAAGAGCCACGAACATAATCTCTCTCAAGACAAGGAAAATTATTGTCGTAATGCAGATCACTATTCCTTAGTCTAGTAGATCCACCGTTGTACTCTGGCTTGTACGTAGGCTTAACGTTACAAGTTCTGTCATGTCTTTTTAAGCTCTCTCTCCGCGTAAACGACTTGTTACATCGAACGCAACTTATCATATTGCGTAGCGGATTTTTAACACAGTCATTCTTCTGGTGTTGTCTTCCATTCTTTCTCAAGATAAATTCTTTGCTGCAAAACTTACACCTGTGTCCTTTCGATACAGCGACAGACACCGAATCAGGATTCATATTAGTTACTGTGACTAATGTTAGATACAAACAGACAGTTTTCCAATTGGAACCATTACTTAAATATAATTTTTTAAATATTTCTTAAGCGATAGTTATCTCATGCAAAGGTACTTGTTGTAAGTAGTTCTGCTTTTCAACAACAGATGACACCACGTATTGCTTGCAGGTAAATATTATTTCTTTCTTTCATGCGGGATGCAGGATTCTCACTAACGATCGCAATAGAGGGATGGCATCGCTAGACTCCAAGGAGAAGGTAGTTTGTTCTTCCAGTTAGTGTTTCTCAGATTTCTCAGGGTATATATTATTATTTGACTGAATAATGATTTTTTTTAAATTCCACCTAATAAAAATAAAATAGAAGCACTCAGAGAAAACCATCAGGGATGATGTCGTTTATAAACATCATAAATTACCATTTTTTTAAAAAAAAGTCCAAATTTAATCCTGCTTAAGCAAAGAGTTCACAAGCCCGCTTGTGCTAGAACTCTCATGTTGCTTAAGCAGGATTAAATTTGGACTTTTTTTTAAAAAAATGGTAATTTATGATGTTTATAAACGACATCATCCCTGATGGTTTTCTCTGAGTGCTTCTATTTTATTTTTATTAGGTGGAATTTAAAAAAAATCATTATTCAGTCAAATAATAATATATACCCTGAGAAATCTGAGAAACACTAACTGGAAGAACAAACTACCTTCTCCTTGGAGTCTAGCGATGCCATCCCTCTATTGCGATCGTTAGTGAGAATCCTGCATCCCGCATGAAAGAAAGAAATAATATTTACCTGCAAGCAATACGTGGTGTCATCTGTTGTTGAAAAGCAGAACTACTTACAACAAGTACCTTTGCATGAGATAACTATCGCTTAAGAAATATTTAAAAAATTATATTTAAGTAATGGTTCCAATTGGAAAACTGTCTGTTTGTATCTAACATTAGTCACAGTAACTAATATGAATCCTGATTCGGTGTCTGTCGCTGTATCGAAAGGACACAGGTGTAAGTTTTGCAGCAAAGAATTTATCTTGAGAAAGAATGGAAGACAACACCAGAAGAATGACTGTGTTAAAAATCCGCTACGCAATATGATAAGTTGCGTTCGATGTAACAAGTCGTTTACGCGGAGAGAGAGCTTAAAAAGACATGACAGAACTTGTAACGTTAAGCCTACGTACAAGCCAGAGTACAACGGTGGATCTACTAGACTAAGGAATAGTGATCTGCATTACGACAATAATTTTCCTTGTCTTGAGAGAGATTATGTTCGTGGCTCTTCCGATCTCGACAAAGAACTTAAATTGAAGGACGATGATGATTTATGGAAGAATGAAGACAATGGAAGAATCCTTAACGTGAAAAGTGAGAATACATTCCAGCCGAATTCAAGTAGATCTTTCTTACTTTGTAAAAATGATGGACTCCTAAAAAGGAAGCATGAAGACGATAATGGCACTTCGACATCATCGATATCGAATTCATATGGTAATCTGGGTGAAGAGGATGTCTTCTACAGTGATTGTAACAGTAACTCTGAGGATGTTGACAAAAGCATAGACTGTGATGAAGCACCTAAAGCTGACAAGATCGAAGAATGTAACGGTGTCCTGAGACCGAAACGATGGAAACGACGTGTTATAATAAATAAATCTGATAACGCTTATTATGATCACTGGGGCGATTGTGATATTAAAAGTATTTATAATAAACAAGCAAGTGAGATGGTGGTAGAAGAGATTGATTACACATCGTGGAAAGATCCAAACTTATTGGTTGACCGGCTAAGACTTCTACATGGCTCGCTTTGTGCAGGAAACTATTCGTGCATAAAAGAAATATCCTTCATACTCGAAGAACTGAGGAAAGCTGGCTACATACAATAATGGCTTATTTTACTTCTATTTGTATAATCTTAAGAAATAAATTAAATATTAAAAGTAAAAATTTAATGTTTTTATTTCTTTCATTCTGATTTCTAACTAAGACTTAGTTCTCGTAACTTGTGTTACCAAATGTGCTGCCTTTTGATGGTGCTTCCAAAATGTGCTTTCTTCTTTTTGTTGATGGTGCTTCCAAATGTGCTGCCTTTTTTTGATTGTGCTTCCAAAATGTGTTTCCTTCTTTTGTTGATGGTGCTTCCAAATGTGCTGCCTTTTTTGATTGTGCTTCCAAAATGTGCTGCCTTTTTGATGGTGCTTCCAAAATGTGCTTCCTTTTTGTTGATGGTGCTTCCAAAATGTGCTTCCTTTTTGTTGATTGTGCTTCCGATTGTGCGTGGTTTCTATGATTGTGCTTCCTTTTTCGTTGAATGTGCTTCCAAATGTGCTTCCTTTTTGTGGATTGTGCTTCCAAATGTGCTTCCTTTTTGTGGTTGTGCTTCCAAATGTGCTTCCTTTTTGTGGTTGTGCTTCCAAATGTGCTTCCTTTTTGTGATTGTGCTTCCGATTGTGCTTCCTTTTCTGTGAATGTGCTTCCGAATGTGCTTCCTTTTTGTTGATTGTGCTTCCGATTGTGCGTTGTTTCTATGATTGTGCTTCCTTTTTCGTTGAATGTGCTTCCAAATGTGCTTCCTTTTTGTGGATTGTGCTTCCAAATGTGCTTCCTTTTTGTGATTGTGCTTCCAAATGTGCTTCCTTTTTGTGATTGTGCTTCCGATTGTGCTTCCTTTTCTATGAATGTGCTTCCGATTGTGCTTCCTTTTTGTTGATGGTGTTTACAAATGTGTTGTCTTTTCGTTGATGGTGCTTCCTTTTTGTTGATTGCGCATAGTAAAATATGTAGTGACTGAATATTTACTAGTTCAAAACCTCTTGGTGTTACTAAAATATTTTTCAAGGTCGCTTGGTCCTTTAGTATGTATTAAGATTTCATGATGGTCTAAATGACTGTAATTATCTAAAGACGAAGAAGGTCCTGCGGTTCTGAAAATTCTAACCTATACGTCTGATATTGTCATGACTCGGTCTGATGGTCTATAGACAATTGGCCTGTATGTGTGGCTTTGTACATGAACGATTTATAGGTTATTCAGATTATCGAATAATTAGACTTTCATGTAAGGCATAGCGGTACTGTATTTTAATTCGATGGTCAGGTATATTGTCTTGAGTTGTTTTTCGTAGAGTGAATGATTAATAAATTCCACGAAAGGTAATGGAAAATAAAATATATTTAATATTTAGTTACACCTGTCACTGGTCAAGCAGTGTGTTCATTACTTCTGGAACTATTAAGCCAAGTATAATGTTATTTATATCAATTTTCTCTTTATTATGTATTTCAGAGTATATTATACTCTATGTAACTTGGATGTCCAGGTCCGATCTCAAGACACAATGCGAACATGTTTATGGTTTGGATGGTTGATCACCTCGTTCGAATATTGGAGGCCGCCAGCAAGGCGGGGGACAACAGCGGAAGCAACGGTACACGTGACTGGACTGGAGGGAGGTCCTAGCGGTATAAATTGAGGTCAACACCCTAGACACAGCAGTCAACACATAGTCGTGTGGGTATAGAGCTAATATTAGTTTTATTAAATATCATTCTTACATATGTACTTTCATGGTTTTTGTGCCTACAGTGTCCATAAAGTATATAATATATTTACGTACCTGGTTCTTCAACTTAACAAGTACTTACATTTTACATTTTTAAATTCGAATTTGTTAAAGAACAATGGCTGAAATGATGTGTGTTATAAACTATAAGTCCTTCTATAACTGGTGTGATTTATAAGACTGTTATATTTTGAGGATAGTATGACCAATAGGATGATAATATGATGTGACATTGGCTTGATACTTCGCTTGAATGAAATTTAAATGATACCTTGAGATGAAAGCTGCAAGTGCGTGCATTGCGTGTTCATTTCATTTGATGAATTTGTTTCCAAATGCGTTACCTTATTTTGGTGCGCTTCTTCTTTCAATGGTGTTTTGACTCGAGTATTATAGTAATTGGTTCTTGATTTGACTAGAGTATTATTCCAACCGGTGCGTGTATATAAGCGAGTCCTGGACAGCAGGTCGCTCAGTTTGTTACTGACGTCGTCGGTGTAAGGATCACCTAGTTTGATTCTACTGGTGCATACGTCGTGTAATTGCCTGTTCTTGAGACTTCGATGGCATCTTTACCATCTAAAACGCCGAACTTGATGGACGACGCACCATCGTCTACGGGAACCCTGACGTCAGCTACGGTGGAGAAGGTGCAGATCCCGTCGGCAAAGACGACGTCATCAAAAGAGGAGATTTCAACAGTCGCGATACCGTCAGCAGGAGAGACTTTAATGTCGGTGGTGCTGACTACGCAGGAAAACTCGTCGAACTTCGTTTCGCCCTCGATGGAAACTTCAATGACTGGTGATTCAACACCGACTAACGAACATCGGTGCTGTTACTGTGACAAGATTTTCACAAACAGCAGCAATACTCGACGACATGAGAGGAGAGAATGCGCTAAGAACCCTTATCGTAAAATGTTTGTTTGTGAGAAATGTCACAAGCAATTTGCAAGACAAGATAATATGAAAACGCACATGAAGACATGCAAAGGACCTGCTGTGCGGCAGAAAGTAAAGGTTTCGGTGCAGCAACGATGTATTGATGTTCATAAGAGTATGCCTGGAGATGGTGTAACTGCTGCAACAACATCATCTGGTTCGGGTCTGAAAGGATCGTCTTCATCACCACGGTATCCTTGCAGCTACTGTGATATGTCGTTCGCATTTTCTCATGATGCACGAAGACATGAGCGGAGTAAATGCAAGAAGAATCCATCTCGTATAAAGTTTCGCTGTGATGGGTGTCATGAATGGTTTACACGTATTGACAGTTTGCGACGACATGTGAAAAAATGCAACGGTAAAGTCCGTGTGTCTACTGAAGAACTACCTGTAGAAACTTCGACTCCTCGCTTTAGATTGGAGACTCGTAAGAGAACAAGCAAGAAAACCGATGTGTAGCAACCGATTGGTATGACGTCTGAACATGAAAATAAACCTAAGACTGTGTTCGGCGCATTACAAGTGAATGATAATGGGTTCTACTTGGCGTAGTCTGCATTTCGTGGGACATTGAAAGACTACTATTATCCAAATACGTTAGGTGAGTCGAAAGACATTTGTAATTTTCTTGATGATATCAAAGAGAACATAATCAATCAGCTTACTGATGATGTAGCAACAAACGGTTCATTAAAATACAACTTGTGGTTGGACTGTATATATGGAAAGCCGTATCCATTCGAAGACGAAGTGAAGAAGTGTGCATTCAAGACATCGGCTGCAGTAATTTACAGTTCTAACGATGTGAAGCATACTGTTAAAAACGGTATCCAGAAACTCTGTCAAGAAGAGGAGGACTATGTCTGTAAAGGTTCTGGCTGGACTCTTTCTAGTATAAGCCGATTGGAGCTAAGAATTAGTCATTTCACGCCGCTGCGGACCTAAATGATTATAAGATTGCTGGCTTTCGCAAGTGTTCGTGTAGTAAAGTAGAAATTATGTAATAAAGTTTATTTTGTGAAAGAACTTGTGTTGTTTTCTTTCTCGAACCTGCCACTATTATATTATGTTTATTTTTTTCCATCTTCATTCCGAATCGTGTCAAGGGCCTGAGTCGACCTAATTAATCATTTTATTGTTTGCAAATTTATTTAATGAATTTGTAACTTTTTCCCGAATCTCTAGCAATATAATTACGAATTTTCCAAGATGTTGGTGTTGATGGCTTATAGGATGATGGTAGTAGAGGTTTTAAAGTCTCTTTAAGAATGTTGAAGATGGTTTATTGAAATTATTATTATTTTACATAAAATTAGACATTATTGCATCGATCAGGTATCGAACAAAGGACGGGAATCCAGCGATTCAATAAATAAATTGGTGATTTATTTAATAAATTTTGGAATCTTTCCCGAATTCCTAGCTAAATAATTATGGATTTTCAGGATGGTGGCCAAATGACAAGATGGTGGGTGTCACAGTAATAATAAATGATTACTGCACTCTAGCGGGTAAGAATTAAACTAACATGGCGTGAGCGCACTCTCACAAGATGGCTGCCTCCAGCAGACGAAAACAAGATGGCGGCCACCAGCAGACGAAAACAAGATGGCGGCCACCAGCAGACGAAAACAAGATGGTGGTTGATGTTTACATCGAATTTCAAAGTTCGAAAAAAAAAATTCAAATCCAAGATGGCGTCCGTGACACAAAGTGCAACGGTGACGTCACGATTCAAAGTTGGTGGAAATTTCTAGAAATACAAAAAATGGTGGATGGATTAGCATGGATTGGCATACAGATTAGTATGGATTAGCATACAGATTAGCATAGATTAGCATACGGATTAGCATAGATTGGCATAGATTAGCATAGATTGGCATAGATTAGCGTAGATTGGCATAGATTGGCATAGATTGGCATAGATTAGCATAGATTAGCAAGGTCAAAGGTCAAGTCCTGATAGCGGCTTAACAGTGGCTTGCGTTAGGGATGATTCAGCCACTTTTAGGACTTTTCTATCCACTGGGATTTTTACGGAATAAAACGGGAAATTTTCCCTCGAAACGGGAATTTTTTCCCTCGAAACGGGAATTTTTCCCTCGAAAACGGGAAATTTTGAGTCATTTTGAGTCATTTTTGAGGAATTTTGAGGAATTTTGGGTCAAAAATGACGTCATCCAAGATGGCGGCCGGCTCCTGGCTCCTGCGCCTGTGCTTGAACCCCCCTTTTCCAACTACTCTCGCTTCATACATTGCTAGGGCAGTGTTTCGGAATGATCATGAGACAACATCTTGAATGCGGGCCCGCCACGCGTTGCAAACTCGTCTCGTGAGACAAGGCTCTTACGCTTGTCATTTTCAAAGGTCGACCTCCCTTCTCCCTTCCTGACCAGCCTTCCTTCCAACCCGAATTACGTAGTTCACGAGCCGCGCGAACGCGATCTAATTACGCTAACTGGAAAGTTTGACGTCGCCGGACGCCAAGGCCGCTGCCGATGTTTTTTTATATGATTATATAAGTATGTATATGTGTGTGTGTTCCGCCAGGGCTACCGCAGCGCCTCTGGCGGTCGTGAAGTAGAAACACGGCGCGTTGCTCGCTGGCTTGCGTGAGCGCAAGCAAGCCAGTTCGCCAGAGCTCTCCTCTGGCCGTTTTCCGCCGAGGTTGATTATTCTCCCAGAGGTCCGACTTTGGCTGCATATGCAACAGCAGACCCTGTGCACATAACGAACCAGTCCTGCGCCTCGGTTACAACTCGCGCCCGGACGACTGGACCGAGCTCGTCCGTGTCTGCTAACCTGAACAGGTCGTCAACTCCATTCCCATAAAGTCCCAAGAGCATCTTCCGCAACGACCCGAAGGCATACGAAAAGGCAGTGCTTTCGGGAAAACATTCCTCGATTAGTTCGTCCGGCATAGGACGAAATTTCCGGGAGTCTGATTTATTTTCTGAGTTCGTTCTTGTGATCAAAATGCGGGACGCGTCAACTCCAAAATACTTCAATACGTTTCATGTCCCCGGTCGTATTTACTCTATGAACTAGTTAACCACTTGTATTAAACCCGTATTGGTTACACTGTCTGTCACAAATAATTTTTTTCTTAATGGACTAAAAGATGAAAACTTAAAACACACAGTAACAAGGCCACAATAAGCCGATGTAAATCATCATACGAGTAGATTGCACGCAGATTTACGTGAAAGTAAATGGTAAGAAACATGTCAAAGCACAGTGAACGGATAATCGGGTCTGGAAAACATTCCTGGTTTAGTTCGTCCGGCACAGAAACGACATTTCCTGGAGTCGGCTTTTTCTAAGTTTGTTCTTGTGATCAAAATGCAGAACGCATCAACTCTAAAACAGTTCAGTAAGTTTAAAAGTTTCATATTACTGGGAATATTTACTCTATGAACTAGTTACCCACTTGTTTTAAACCGTTCTTTGTTATACTGTATGTCACAAATAAATTTTTTTAATGGACAAAAAGATGATTTAAAACACACAGAAACAAAGCAAAAAATAAGCCAAAGTAAAAACAATTACGAATAGATTGCACGCAGATATACGTGAAAGTAAATGGTAAGAAACATGTCAAAGAACAGTGAACGGATAATCGGCTGGCAAAGCAGTAGTTCAGAACGACGTCTGACTGGCTGTTTAGTGTTAAAGAATAAACAGTCCTTTGCGAAAAAAAAAATAAGCAATATATAACATGTTCTTGGCACAAGTTCGTTTCATATTTTACCGACTGTAGCAAAAATGATCAACATGTAAATATTTTTTTGTTTTAAAATGTATGCTGACGGTATTTCTCAAACAGAAGTGATTCTATAAGTATGATTCACAACACATTTACTCGATTACAGAAGACAATCGGTTTAGGAGTAGAACATACTTTATGTTAACTGCCGTGTATCCGCACACGTTCGCGTTTGTAAACATGCATACTTAATTAAATCTGTTCACTTGAAGTAGTTCGGTGGTCCGCGTAACCTCACCCTTAGTTATGGAATTCGCACTGATTGCACGAATGCAGTAATGTAGCTCAGCTGAAACAAAATCACTAGAACCATCTGCAATAATCAAACCCACTAGACTCTCTGAGTAAGTGCAAGCGATGCCATACGCGTGGCCGATCCACCAGACTGCGTTTTCAGACATAAATCAACGTCAAATTGTAAATCTTCTGATTAATCGGTTCATTTGCGTTTCTGAACACTATTTGCCTTATTCAATTTAACATTTAAGAAATCCTGCTCTACAATACACACTCAAAATATAAACAACGAAAGCAAAACCCATCGACAAGGAAAAAAATGACACCAAAAAAAACTCAATGCAGCTTCTACATACTGTCTTCTTTGCGATGAATGACGACTTTATTAGTTAAACAAATAAATTTGGTAGTTGCAGGATTTCTCCGTTTATTGGAACTAAAAGGCCTATAATAAAACAAATTGTGTAAAATATTTTATACCTAATATTTATTTTTCAATGCGCAATGTTTTTTGGAGGACAGGTGATGACTCGGGCTAAGACACGACTGGCGCCTCATTATTGGATGGTGCGTCATTTTTTGATATTGGGTGGAGCTTACTTCCACTCAGAGAGTCAGCAAACGTTTGTTTGCAAATTGAACTTAATAAAATAAAAAAAATCTTGACTTTGAAGAAACAAAAAAAAATCAAGTGAATAATTTTTTTTCCCTAACACCACCTCTGCACACAAACAAGGGATATTATCGAAGTGGTAAAAAAAATATGTGGCATGATTATTTTTTTTTGTTTTCTCTGAAGATGCGGTGGGAAGCAATGGAATTTAACACTAGGGGACGTATACTCTCGAGGCAGGAGCTCGCCGAATTTTGAACCTTCAGCGCTGGGCATCTCCTACCAAGTTCTCCTCGGCTTGGTCCCCAAAACCCCTGGTCATCGTCGTCGTGTCCCCCTACCCCTCTAACCAACCCTTAACCCCCCCCCCCCCCATGGCCTTACCAAAGGACCACAGCAACGCTTCTGTTCACGGCAACGCCGCTCAAACAGACGCCCACGCTCCAACGCCCTACGGACCGAGACACGGCCCTAAGCTTGAATATTAAGCGAGAGCTTAGTTAGCACCTTGACCAGCGGCCAATCCTCCCGTCGCCCCCCTCACCCTTCTCATCCTTCTCCCCAACCACAGCAAGGGGGAGGAGGAAATAAACACTTCGCCACGTCTTGCGTGAGGCGGGGAGGAGGAGTCACTTCGCCGCCGCTCTGTTTAACTTGGCCGTCCACGTGGCTAGAAGACGCCTTGACGCCTGGTTTTTTGGTTTTCGAAAATTCTGTTTAAATTCATTCAGTAAGTGATTACAGAGGCAACGAGGCCAAATACATCCAATAATGAAAACAATAACAATAATAATAATACACACAAACCTGGTTACACGAGTGTCGCAATTTCAATCGTAAAAGTCTCTTCCTGCGAAATTGGTTACGAATAAACAAATAAAAAAGGATAAAATGATATACACGATGCAATTACACTATAAAACATGCAGACCAACATGGGGAAAAGTATAATAAAAAAAACCGCACCACGTTGTGGCGCTTGGACTGACCACTCACCCCTGCGATGTTTATTGGGGAACTTTAGAATCTTGAAGGGTGTACAACCCGTAAAAATTTGAAGTTATACTTCTTTAGGCGAGTTATGAAAGAAAAAAAATAATTAGAATGAATTTTCAACAAGCGCGTGCAAAATGCAAAAAAAAAAAAAATTGACATGATAAAAAATTTAAATATAAATAAGAATCATATGTGTGCACTTCAATCATATGTGTACTTTAGTGATTATAAATATATAATACTGAGCGTTTATTTTAATATATTTAATTTTATGTAATTTATACATTACCGACTTTATTTAGCCTATAATATAACTCCAATCCTTTTATTGTTTTATTTATATTAAATACTTGCATGAAAAATTAAAGTAAGTTTTTGATTATGCGTACTAAGTACAGGCAGCCATTTTTTGTGAGAATGGAATAGAAATATTCATGTAAACATACAGATACATGTAAATTTGTACATTTACAAGAATATAACTTTATCAGTACAAAATATTGTTCGCAGTATTACTATGTTCGGAATATTACCCGGGAATTTATGCTAAGTATATGAAGTCCCAGTATCTACTTCCAATAGGTAAATTTATTCGTAAACCGATTCCTGATTAGCTTTCCAGTATTAACTTCACATAATATTAAGCACGGTAAAAAAATTGAGTCATAATTGTTTAATATTCGATTATATTTTCTATTGTGTGAAAAAATGCATGACTTAAAAATGAATTAAACTATAAAATTATGCGCCAATTTTTGTAAGGAATACTAGGTTCTATCTTGGAAAACGTATTTAATATATGCAAAAATAACCATAGCCATGATTTGTAAAACAATTTTCAATATTTTTTTTAAGTAAAAACGATTTTTTAGCAACTGGTTCCCAGAAGAATCCTTTGTAAAAGTACCGAAAATTTTATTCTGAGAAGTGGATTAAACAATCAAGAGAACATAAGCTTGCATGTTGGAAATTCTTTAAGAACAAACTACAATAGGTGTCGTTTCAAAAGTCAGCCGTACGTCTTAAATGTCCTACGCTGCTAAATAATTAAAACTGAGAAAAAAAATTTTCTCTAAAAAATGCTCTCCAAAGTGATTACTACTTTATTGCTTCGTATGTAAAATCGCATCAAACTGACACATTATGACGGTAAGGTCAAATATTCAGAATGTCACGATTAAAATGTTTGTATAAGAATTCCGTGCAAACTACTTTTTTTCATAATCAAACAGAAAATAAAAAATTCGACTAAAATTTAAGTTTTATAAACAGAGTTAAAGGTCTTTTTATCCTAAAACATATTCAAACATTCAAAGTATAAAATAATAACATAATAAGAGTTAAAATAGAGCCTTTAATGCATGAAGTGCTTAAAAATGTTTTTGAGATATATACTCCGCCCTCAACCCCCAGCATAACACGGTTGCGATCTACTTATGTAGCGCCACTTAGATTAATGAAGTAAAAACGCATAAGTATCAAGTTCTCGTAAGAGTCCAGTGATTTCTAAAATTATATACATATTAGCACATACTGCCCATAACTATAAAGATTGTTTGTAAAGATAAATAGAATAGTATACCAGATAAAACAACATAATTATTATGTGACTATTAAATAATTTAGCGTTAAAAATAATGTTTTAATGGATCACATTTGATATTTTGTAATGGTAAACTTTGATATTAGTTAAAAATCTAAGGTAAATCACCTTTTTAATTGGATACTAATTAATACTTTTGTTAGTGTAATAACTTCGCAAATAACTAATTATTTTTGAACGAATTTTGAAAGTCGAACTTTTTTGTGAACCTTTTTAAGATCTACAATCTGTAGTACCTACATTAATTTTATGTATCTATAAAATATAGGTCAGCGTAAGCCACATAAGCGCTCTAAATGTGTCTTTTTACGACTTATTACAAAACATCGTAATTTTTCTACTATCTTTAAACATAATTTAAGGTTTATACATATGAGCTTTTCAAAATTAATTCTTGAAATGATGGTGGAGATCGCATCAAAATTAATTGTGTAGTTTAGAAGAAGGAAATAATCAGACAGACGTGGATAGCGACTTTGTTTAATATATTTAGAGATAAGATATTCAGTGGGTTGGGCTGTATACATCTTAGTATCATACACAGAAGTTGACTACAACGATACTAAATAATTGCAAGTAATTTCCGCAGAATGATAAAAACTCTATAAGGACGCCACGGTTTAATTGTGGCACAATTAGTAAACAGCTTTCTGGATCAGTACTGGTCATAATTGAAATTACTGATTTGTATTTATAAAAACGAACGTAAAATTTAATGAGGAAACGGTGTATAGAGAAAATAAACCCAATGCAGTCTGCCTAACTAAGTTTAATGAAATTCATTTAATATTATTTGTGTATTTCGACACAGTGTCACCTAACCACATTAACACAACAGGAAAGAAATACACAAAGGATAGAAGTACATGCAGACACACACGACGCAACGCTCGGAAACTATGAATAGAATTTAAATAAAATTATTACGTCTCTGCCCCTGTATTTATGTCAATTTTTTTTATATACATCTCATACACATACATTCAAGTTGGTTCGCGTATCAATCTCAAGATTTACGTGGGGCACAAACGGGATACACCAGTCCAACAACTAAATTTCGAAACTGTTCTCGTGAAATATGTTGCAATTTTAAAAAAAAATTCTCTTTGACGACTATAACTATCATTTAAGTCTTACTGAAATGTTTGTTCTCGACTGGGATTTTCAGAGTCGATGTCACATGTTTTAAAACGGACCAATGGATTGTGGACAATGATTTAAGTCAATTGATTTAAATTTTTTACCGGGTGCAAAATGTTTAATATTTCAACTTATTTGTCTTTAAACTTCAAAATAAAAAAAATGTAATTCTAACCAAATGTAATTCTGTACAAACCCTGCCATAATATAGGCTACATGTCAAGGGAAGGGTCTGTATTCAACTACGTTCATGCAATTGCTGATTTCAGCTTACCTCAGCCACAGATTTAGAAATTATTTTCACCACACATGGATCCAGTATCATGAGATACTTCTCCCAACGAACTATTTTCCATGCATCCCACTTTACCTAGGCCGTAGACTCGACGGATAACTAAAAAGATACATTTCCACAAATGTATATTCAAAACTGCACCATGATACGTCCAGACACCATGGAGGCCGGTTGGAGAAGACTCTTATGATCCTTTAGTACAAAGCAATAAATTTTTTCAAGTCACCATTCAAAACGATACAATGACGCTATTACGCCATACACAAACAGTTTCCAGTCTCTTAATCAAACGTAGATTCATAACAGTTTGTAGTCCAAACAGATATAACTAAAAATAATTACAAACTTATTACTTTTTAAAATAATCTCATTAAATTTGAGTCAGATGACATTTAAACATTCTTATAAGGAGATGTGGGTTGGACCACGTCGCGCAGCACAAATTTCCAAAAAAATGTCTAGATTGTTTCATGGCAACTTAAATACAAACACAAAAAATTTTAAAATTAAAAAAATTAAACTAATATAAATTTTTGGACGTGACTTACTGCACATTGCACATTTTCTCCCAAAGATATAATTTCCATAACTGTTAAACAAAAAAAATTGCATTAACCTACTCGTTGTAACTTACGTTTCATCAGAAATACCTTAAAAAAAATATATATATATATTCTTTGACTTTAGTTGTTTACCTGTGCTTACCTACGTATGGGTAGTATAGCCTACTATTGCCCTATTTATATAAACAATGAATATAAATAGTTATTTATCTAAAAATTAAGAATATCAGTTCAAAATCTTTGTAAAGATCCTTTTAATACTCTAGGTGTTTTAAATCAAAATAGGCTATATTTCCCTTTTGGATACTTTCATATTCTTATAACAATGCCAAATATTCAGTATCATCTTAATTTAAAGAATTATTTTTAACAACAGTTTATTTTTAAATGCTTCTAAATAAGTGTTATTATTTGAAAGAATTTACTAAAATATATATTGAAACCATTTATTACAATTAATGAATGAATGAATGAATATTTTATTATTATATAACCGTAGCCCCAAAATATTATCTTTATGAGTGCTAAGTTACGTGAAACAATAACGTTATGCATGACCGCGCTTTCTTCATTACGGTATTTTTCAAATAAAATAATAAAAAAAAATTAATTATATGAACACAATCTGTTGAAGTGTACCCGATTCCATGTGAACCTACGCGTGTAAATTAAAAAAAAAAAAAAAAGTATTTTTTTTTTTTGCTCTGATTGTGATGACACGGGCAATGGAACACGACCCAACCTCCAACACCAGATACATGATTGATATCGATCAGGACCAATATTGTTTTCAATTAACGCCATTAGTTACACCGCCAATTTTTAAATAACTCTGACGGATCTGTGAAACTTTTCACGTGTAAAGGGAATTGAAATTATTTTGGAAAAATGAATCTCTCTACCATGCAATATTCTTCGACGGAGGGATTGAACAAATAATGGCATAGTATTTAAAAAAAAAATGGGCGTAATTTTTTGAAAATTTCTGTATAGAAAACAGTATTTCAATCCATTATTAAATTTCATTCGAGATTCCATACACGTCTTTTTTTTAATAACTGAAGCATCATTGGAATTTTTTGTTCAGTGGAAACACACCCGCTTTTGTTCGTATGGACAGTATTCCATTATTCATTTTGGTACCGTTTAAATGAGAAATAGCACAAGAAGAGTTACACGACTATATTACATATAGCAGGAATGTGGTGCTATTTGATAGTATATTTATATTTAATGCAAGTTATGCGGGTATGTAAAGTTCTCAATCACCTTCCTCACTCGATGTGATAACGTAACGAAAATGTTAAAATATGGAATTTTTCATTCACCAGCTATTAGTAGTTTTTTTAATTAACGACATACCAGAAAGCTCGGAATAAAATATACGTATCTAAAATGACATATTTTTAGATAATAATAAATGTTTTATTGTTTTTTTTTTACTACACTTTAGTGAAACAGATATTACCTTATTTATGATTCCCTCCTTGGTCTCAATAAACTGTACGCAATGAATGCACTCTGACACTTTTATTTTTATTCTAGTACCTGCGTGGGTAATAATCTACAATGTCACTGACATATATGCATCTTCCTCCGCAGCCATAAACTGATATCATGGAGCCGGTGAATTACGACCTCTCGTGTGACGTGCGAATATTTTGTGACCTCGACAAACGGAAAGCGACTGTGTTGAAACAAACTTCTCCGGCACGTCACAAGAGTACATATTTTTCCAGACTCGTTTGGAACGAAAACAAACTCCAACAAATGCCACGAGCGTTAAGTGGCAGCTTGGCTTTCATATCTCTATTATTTTTCTTTTTCCGTCAGACCAAAGCAAGAGAGAAGCTTAGCTTAAAACGGCAGGATATAACTAAGCCGCAATTTCAAAATAAGTCGTCTGCAACACAAAAAAATGGGTTTTAACAGCTGTAATATTTCTACAGAAAAAACGTATATTTTTTACATTGGATAACAAGCACACATTTCTATTTTTTTAACTAATACAATTACGCGTAAATGTATCAATCTAGCTACGTGACAAGAAATAATTGTTTTGCTTAGTGTTCTAGTCAGTTATAAAATAATACACTCAATAGGGTTCCTTCTATTTAAATATATTTCAAGATTTAATATTTTAACTTCATTTATCTTTGCACAAAATTAAAAAAAAATAAACAAAAGTTTACGTAGCCCATTTATTTAAATTTTTTAAAATAATAGCAACATTTCGCAGTTTTCATAAATGTACATAAATAACGTGTTTCATATTGCTCACCAATAAACTGGATAAAATTAATTGATATCGTAAGAATGTACTTACGAAGAATATAAAAGATTTACTTTTCTTTTATTCATGGTATTTTTTGACAAATTCTTTCAATTTTAAACAAGAAAAAAATTACATAAATGCTTTCTTTATCAAGCATAACTCATTATCAATTTTTTTTGCTGCAACATATGGCAACCAGGGCGGCAATGGAATTCGCTGCTGCCTCACGGGCGAGTTGTACGCCAGTCCTATACAAGAAGTGGTGCGAAGTTAATAAGTAACAACCAGCTACACTCGGGACTGGATTTGGCTGGAAACTTCTGTGCGGGAAACCGAAAACAAACAAGACAAGAGCTCCGTTGAGGCAAAGCTTCCTTTCGCAACGTTACGGCAAGGAAAACAGAAGAAACTTCACCCCCGTGCCAGCCTTCGAGAAGTTGACATTGTTTCCCCGCGTGTTGTTTACTTTGAGCGTGGATTTAGTCAGGTGTTTCCCTCATTCCTTTTGCTCCTTTCACTTTTCTCCTCAAGCCTGCTCACCACTCAGAATATTCTTAAGCCCAAGGCTCGCACGTCCTCCTACGATATTTTGCTTTCTTTACAGTAGGCTACAATCATTTGAGGGCTTTCCCTGTAAATTTATCCCGATAGCTCTCGTATATTTTATATTAACGTTCAAAATTCTTCCAATATTAGTCTTACTACCATATCACAAAAGTGCCAAAAATCACTCAAAATATTTGTTATAAATTATGAACAAACCCGTAAAATTACACGCCTCAAAAATAAATTATCCAGTGAAATATTTGAGGCTAAAAAAATGCAAGTGAGCTATAGTAATACATTGACAGGAAAACCTATTAGTTGTGCGACTATATTGGACAGTAAAGTTTGAGGGTTAATATTGTACGAAATATAGCTTTCAATTTTGTCTGCCAAATAAGATAGGACAGATCACCTCAATTTTTTTTTTAATTGAGTCACAATTTCATATATGAAATTTAAAATAATGTATCACATTGAGAGACTAAAAATTCTTCATTTTTTAAAAAATTATTTACTGAAATAAAAACACTTTTTTATCTCAAGTGTTCCTGTTCAATATAAAAAAAGTGTTCTGCGATATTGTTTTTTGAAGTTTTAGATATATCAATTACTTTCTTAAATTAAATTACATTCAATACAAAATTTATATTTATTTTTAGATCAATAACATCGTTAATATCTCATGTATTCCTCAAAAGTTGGGGAGAAAAACAATATTTCCGTTTCGGTTCTTATTGACTGATTCCGGGAAACATACAAAAAAATTAGAAATACTCCCACATTCAAACTTGTCAATAAACCATGGCTACGCTATTGACGTCTTAGGTGTCGTCATAACACTACGACATTATTTGATCAACTTTATTGGAAAAAGGTGTAAGCGAAAGTTTCACAAAGTGAGAGGGCATCTAGTTTTACGTTATAATCAATAAACAAATGAAAGAAAAATTATTGTCCATAAACAGAGTTAACATAAAATTATATCAGAATAAATGTCGTATTTTCATATATGTTTCAAATCTTTTAAGTAAACTAAAGCGAAAAGAAGATAAAAAAAATATGTGTGTTTTAGGGAATTGGAAAATTCAGTATCACGCAAGTATTCATGACTAGAATTTTTTATGATTGATCATATTTATTTTAAGGAAAAAATCTAATATATTGTCAATATAGTTTAACAAAGAACTTGTGATATTACTTTCACTATTGGTCACAGAATATGATGACATCGCAACAAAAATGTTTGGCTTTAGGACACAAAATAAAATATAAAAATATATATTATTTGTATCTGTATTTATTAATAAATTTGTTATGATGTTAAACGATAGCTCATATCATCGTAGTAACAACTTTCATTCTATTAAACATATTACCCTTTGTTAATTAATAAAAATACCTCCATTAAACTAAAATACATGCATTAAACTAAAGTATCTAACGTAGTTTATATTGGTACATCCGGGTACAGGTTCCAGGCCCCGGAGCCGGGAGCCGGTCAATGACCGTCCAACCCCTGACGTCACGGCGGCTAACTTGTATGACGTTGGCGTTGCACTTTTATTTACGGTCACGATCTAGGTTACTAGAACGTTGCAGTTTTTCGTTACAGTCGCAACCGAGGATTCTAGATCGTTGCACATCTCGTCACGGTCGCCTTATTGAATTCTGATGCCACGTCCGCCATATTGGAGCTGATATCACAGTCACTTTTTTTTTCTATTCTGACAGCAAGTATACGCCATCTTTTGTTGTCCTCTTCTGGTGGTTGCCATCTTGAAAGACATCACAACCGTGATCTTGTATTTTTCTTTTTTTTTTTCTGGAGGACGCCTTGGACATCTACATCATTGTTTCTGCTGTTCGTATCTGGAGAACGCTAGCATTGCTCTGTCTCATGCACATAAGGTGTATGTTCTATTACCTGTCAATGTTGTTGTGGTCCTTATCGACATACTTAAATTTTATGCAAAATACATTGGAAACGCGGTGATTCAAACCATGGTAGCTATGACCTCTTTTTGTTTGAAAACATTCGCCTTTGACCGCACCGCCATCGAGATATTTACCAGTCCAAGAATTAAATAAGATATATAAAATTGCACACATACCTGAATTGTAATATTTTAAAATTAAAAACTAACAGCATCATCTGGTAGAGTGCGCTGCCGCCAGATTAGTTTCATTTTTACCCACTGGAGTGCAGTAATTATTTATTACTGTCGTGGCCACCATCTTGAATATCTGAATTAACTAGCTAAGAATTCCAAAAATTATAAACAAAAACCACCCGTTAGAATTTAAAGAAAAAAATACATTATAATAATGCCAAGCGTGATAATTGTATACGCAAATTGTATTTTCAAATACAATTTTTGACGCGAATCTCACGTAGTTTTCTCACCCGCCACTAGCATTCACTGCCGTAGCAGCCACGAAAAATATCTAATAATTCGTTTCGCAGACTAAAATTGTAAACTATATAACTAAACGGCTCCGATAAACGTGAAAAGACAGGAAAGAATACTAAACCCCGGTTTTTGGACCTGACTTTCGACAATAGATTTTATTAAATTACTGCCCATCTTGTTAAAATTCACTAAACAGTTAATACTTTAAAGTTTCCCCTTGGCTTCGTTAAATTTGTTTTGCTAGATGGCAGCACTGTGTTAGCACATTTACGTTCCATGCGACTTCAGTTCTATTCACGAAATTATTCCTACGAAATACCGCATACCGAGAGCTTAAGATATTTACAGATCAAAAATACCATCGTTGAAAACAGTTACTGCAATAACAAACGGTGTTTCTTTTTAAATTGTAAACACCAAGATTCGCCATATGACTTAGGCGTTCCGCAAACATGGGTGAGACCAACAGCTGGACAGAGAGTGGGTTGAAGAGTCATCCGTGTGGTAATTCATGTATGACAACTTAGCAGTTGCCACTTCGAACAGCGCTCTAGGCGTGTGGGCAATAACTGTTATCGCCTATGGCCCGGTCGTTGACACGAGCATGATATACTCAAACCAAAATACAGGCAAGCATAAGTGTAGGAAGTTCTCACGTCTGGGGCGTGACAGCTTTCCTGCATATCTCAACTTGCCCTGGAACGTGATTTCTTTGATAATTATGAAAATCTATAAATTTTAGCTATTTTCTGTGACGGAATATATTTTTTTTGAGTGTTTGTAAAGAAAAATATTTATTTTCTAAATTAAGCAAACAATTCAGTAACTTTGCAAAAATTCTTTTAAAACTACAAACTTATTGGTTTATTACATTTTAAATTTTAAAAACGTCGTGTTCTCTTACTATCATTGAATTAGGTAAATAATGAAACGGTTACATAAATAATTTTATGATTAAAGTAGCATAAATGTAAATTCTTTACGATACTTTTGACAGCAACACGTGACATCTAAGAAGCTTTGTGAAATTTCCCCAGTGACTACCAGCTTACGGTTTCGTTTCAATATTATTGTAATTTTGATGATTGTAAATTTGTGTTTCATATTTAGGAAAGTAATCGGTGAATATTCACTATCTGGTAGTTAGTAACTCAGTAGTAATCTGTGCCATACTGGAAAACTTAGCTAGATCATTTATTATTTATTTTCTTCAATTGAATCTCTGAGAATATTTATTCAATCATATAGAGTATTAAATTACCGACAGTTGTTTACGTTGTGTGCCCATCGTAGTGGCATTGTTGTCTATTTATTTTGATTAAAAATTTTAGAAAATATTTTTTAAGAATTTTGTTTGATATTATTTCCATTTGTAGTTTGTTTTTTTATAATTTTTTATTGTCATTGTGTATTATGTTCTGTTAATATATGTATGTATGTTTGTAAGTATCGAAAAAAAAATTAACTAGTTTTACCACTTTATTAATGATATCGCAGTTTTAAATTTTGAAGTAACTTTTTATTTTTAGTAATATTATTTTTCTCTCATTTTTAATTTCACTACAATGTATAACTAGTTTGGTAGTTAATGTTTGCTATGCGAAAGGCTTGAGTCAAATATATTATTTGCTGTTGAGTTATTTGTGTGTTGTACTTTGTATGTTTTATAACTCACCAAACATAATAAACCAGATGAGAGTAAAAATTATCAATTAATTTTTTTTTATAAATACAAACAAACCCTTGCCCATTATATACCTAACATTTATTAGCAACTGTTAAAAGTAAAGATCCAGAAGAATTAAATTATGATTCTGGCACATGCTACTTGTAACTGAAATCAAAGTCCTTTACAGCCACTAGGGAACATTGAGATATGACATAGTTAAAAGGTGACGGGAGTCAGTATAGATAACAGAGGTAATGGATATTGCTTGATTATTCTGGGGTTTGAAAAGAAGAATTTTTACAATTAAAGGGAAAGAACAACGGAAATATAAGAGAGTAAGACAAAGAAGCAGTACAGGTTCTTCATACCAGATTTGTTATAGTTGCGAGCATTCATCGTGTATTTTATTTACTACTAGCGACCCTTATATCATTTTTAATTGTGAATGTTCAGAAATAAAAAAAATATAAAAAATAATATTTTGTATTACCTACTTTGTATTGAAAATATGACACAAAATTGCCAAAACTTTTTTTTTATGTTGATACGATCGCTACCAAACTTTACAAGATCACCCGCTGGGCTAATCTGATTGCCTTAAAATTTCCATCAAAATCGGTTCAGCCGTTTTGGAGTCATAGGAAACACACATACGCACGTCGATTTATATATAAATAGATTTCATTCTTATATTGAATTATTTTTTTTTATTAAAATTCTTCATAACTGGTAATGCAGAGGATTTTCCTCGACATGCGTGTTTCAATTTTGAACCTTAACTGTGCTCTTCAATGTTAAATTTTATCGATTAAGTGACTTATTGAAGTAACACTGCTTTAAAACCACTGAGTTACGATTTGTCAGGAGACGACATGCTATTACGTAGTTGAAGTCACTTTGTAACCTAACCATCGCCATATTGTTCCACTCAAAACATTGCAAAAATGGTATATTTGATGAAGTCAGATGATTGTTAGAAAGTATGAATTATAATATCTGTTGTTAAAAACAGTCACTTACGTAAAAAAAATTAATCTGTTTACACAAAGCAAATACTATACTTCAGACAATGTTTTGGGCTTCTAACCAATATTGCGCAAGAATTAACTGGATAAAATAAAACGGCTTCACACATTTACCATGTAGTAATGCAGACGTGGCCAAATGCACATATAGAGAAGTGTTAAATTGTTGCAGTTGTATGTACTCAATGGATGTTGCTTTTAGCTATTAGCAATGACACGAATAATAATAAATATTGGCCATTTCAGTATTATTATGGAAAAAGTATTTAAAACTACCTGTACAGGCCACGTTTTGATGTGGGTTAGTCTGGTTAAATGGAAAAGAAAGAAAAAAGGAAGCACACGTTTCTGATATTATTAAATTCACAATTAAGTGAAACTTCTTTGGGGATAATGAGCCGAGGCTGAAATTGCAAAATAATTTTCACTTCTATCATGTGTAAGGAGTTACACGCACTCATCATTTTTTTCAATTTAATTTATTAAGAATTAGTTTTTTTGTTATATCAAAACATGCGCGTATACGAATCCAACATTTTGTCAAAATTTCAAAGCGATCGGTGAATATGTTTTGGAGATTAGCTACATTGTTGAATCCTAACCCGTTCTTTACAGTAGTTTCTTAAGAGGATAAGTGATCCCATTTTACAACTGTTTTTTTGGCAGATTTTATTTTTTTTATATTTATATACTTTTGAATTTTTATATTATATTATATTATTATTTTGTGGACACTTAATTTATTTCTGCCAAAATTATCGGTAAATTCACCGATGCATTTAATATACTTATTTATATTCATAAAATAATTCGTCAAATATTTTTTTATCATGCCAATATTTATATATATCTTCAGAAATTCTTTTCATTTGCACAGTACTGAGGCAACATAATTTTTTAAAAAAAAATTCGTGTATATTAAAGTTTTTGTTGTATTCATAATTTTGCAACGGATTCCTTTGGCGCCTTACAACAAACCTCATTTTTGTTAAATGACAGAAAAAAACTGTATTCTATGCGGGAATCCAACAGTTAACGGGGATGACAGCAGCCACGCCTGATCAGTTTGCCAATCGCTCGAGAAAAAAAATCATACTGCAAGCATTTATATATTTTACGGTCATGGGGTATTTTAAATAACGTTAACCTTAACGTACGTACTTCCGAAAAAAAAACTATTATTTATGACCGAACCTAACCTTATACTTCCGTAAACTTCGGAATTTATCGGGTTCTGGTTGAAGTTTTCGTCTCCGAGAACTGTGGGCTATAAATTCTAAGTAAAACAGCGTGTGTTGATCGAGTTGTACGATTATATCAGTCTCAGATAAATAAAATGTGTCGTGTAATGCTTTCAATAAAATAAGTAAGAAATTTTTAATTAACTTTGGACGTGACAACGTCTAATAAATCGATGAACGCTGGCTGCACGCACGAAAAAGTATTTCGTAACGCACATTGTCCCGTTAGAATCCAAGATGGAGGGTGTGACATAAAAAAGTTTTATTAAAATTTTATTTATATTGTAAATAAGAATTTTATAATTTTTTACTAATAAATAACATTTTAACTCTCGCCGGTGATCGAACCGTTACGCTCATCGTACGCTTGCGCCGCATATATCTCTCTTCCACTCGATTGGAACAACCATCAATTTGACTTTTTCGAGGCACTTTAAACTTGAAACAATCCCATTCGTTTTCTACTTTTCCTATCATCGTCCTATCCTTAACAGAATAACACAGATTGGAAGAAGTTAAATAGCAAACATGTATAAAAGTTTTAGTTAAAATAATCTCTTCGTTAAAGTAATAAACATATTTGAATTAATGAGTGCAAATAAAAGTAAATTAACAATTAAATTTTAGATTTCATTTCACTCCTCTGTATCCACACAAAATAGTGATATTTCAATAAAAATTATTTAATTTTATTCATAAAAGTATGCAATCATTTCATCAATGTTTTGTTATGACGTTGTCACTTTAAACTATCGTCCGTAAACCGACTTTACAGACAACCAATTTTTTATGGCTATCAAATACTTAGGCCATAAAACACTAAAAGTTTATTTCCAGGGTATAAGATGTTATGGCATGTAATCGTAACACGCATTGTTTTTTTTTTTTTCAGCGTGAAGGGGCATTGCGGCACACACCCGCGCCACTGTACCACTCGTGGATGCTGGGGTAGCTCTTCGGCGGCAGCGAAGGGTCGTTGAGCATCGCGCACAGCTGGCACATGGCGCGCGACATCGGCGCCCTGTCGACCCGGTACGAGCGCTTCCAGCTCAGGTACTTGGCGTACTCGCGCGGGTTGGCGTCCAGGTACTTGAGGTGCTCCGCCAGACGCTCGGGGTTCGCGAAGTCGTTTGTGTCGACGTACGACCCCGGAGGGGCGACCTCCCGGTAGTCGGCGCCGCCGTACACGACGGGCACCACGTCGTGCCGCATCACGGCGAAGAGCTTCTCCGTCGCGTAGTCGCGGCACAGCGAGTTCTCGAACGACAGGTAGAACTTGTACCGGCGGTCCAGCATGCGGTAGCACTCCTCCGACATGCGGCCGCGGCACTTCAAGTTCCCGCACTTGCCGTACACGTCCACTCGCACGTGCTTGCGTAGCTCCTGCACGTAGTCCTCGCGCCTGCTGGCGGTCTTGCACTTGGACACGAACCACGCCACGAGCCCCTTCTTCGCCGGAGCCAGGGTCGTGTTGTCCGCGCGCCCCAGGCTCCCGTTCCTCGGCAGGAAGATCCCGTAGGGCCGGTGCACGTCCGAGTCGCGCCGGTACGTCATCGTCCAGTTGAAGAACCCGGGGAAGTCCTTGAGCCGGGTGCGGTACACGCCCGGCGGCTCCATGAGGTAGAAGACGTACCTCTGGCGCGGATTGCGGCTCGCGCGGAGTTCCTCCAGGTCCCGGGAGTCAACCCGCAGGTCCCAGCCGTGCAAGACGACGGCGTCGAACCCGCGGGCTCCCGCCGGAGACCCCGCGGTCCGCTCGGCGACGAGGCAGTGGTCGACGGGGCAGCCGGCGCGCGCGAACCCGCGCCTGCCGGCGCCGAACCCCCACATCCCGGCGCGGAAGAAGCGGTTCCAGAAGAGGATCTTCTTCGGCGGGGGCCTGGGGGCGGTCCGCCGCTCGACCCCGCCGCGCTGCCACGCCGAGCTCAAGACGTACAGCGCCGCCCCCGCCGCCGCCGCAAACAGCAGCGCCGCCGCCACAGCGCACCGCCCCATGGCGCGACTCTGCTCGCCGCAGGTCCGCCTCGCGAGCGATGCGCTAATCAGCGAAGCACGCCGGTGACACGTTAGCGCTATCTGCACTCTCTCTTCCGGCGAACACCGGGCGGTCGTAACACGAGCATTGCTTTGTGCTACCCAACTGGCGGGAGCTTCGTGTTCACGTCGCTTTATGTCTTTTTTACCGCATAAAGACTCGTTAACCACGGAACAAAACTGATAACAGCCGTTAACGTTTGAAAAGTCTTGCTGCTGCAAATAATTACTCCTGTCGAGTCACTGATTTTTATTATTGAATTAACTTTGGAAAATTTCTAACGATACTGACAATTGACACTGTTAAATGGTCATATAAAATTTGTCTGTCTCGTAGTTAAGGAACATTTTTTAGAATTTATTGGGATGAATAAAAATTGCTATAACATACAAACTTTAGAACCAAAATGGCATTTCCTGGTCCCTATTTCTTTCCGTTAAGGCAAAAACACATCTAAAATTTAAGCTTTATTACGTTGTGAACTTTACGTCACACTCTTGTTTTGATGCTAGCCGCTCTGACTTGGCAATCCGGCGTTTTGTTAGAATGTAGGATCGTCTCTGCTGTGAAGGTGGTCGAAACGTTTAAAACAGCCACATTGAGTATTGAGCCCCATTATATTAGGAGAGTTAACATGCTGTAGCTTTCTTGCTAATCGGCTGTGTTGTCACATGCAGTGTCACTATGAATAATTCAAATTTAATGTGTTTTTGTGGGTTTTATATGGTAGTGTATGTTTAATATGTTTGATTTAAATGTGTCATTCTGTTAATAGCCTTCATTGTTGGATAGCACATAAAACAAAAGAAAAAACATTTAAATAAAACTAAACTAATTTATTTTTAGTTAATCTATAACAACCAGTAATGGTTCACATATAGTAAGTGAGTAGCGAAATAAGTAACCAGATTTAAACTAAACCTTCTGGAGCATAAATAGTGTTAGCAACTTTAAAAGCCACGATGTAAATCCACAGGGGAAATTTGCTTGTTTACTACAAAAGACGCCCAATTTTCATGGAGTCTCAACACGAGCTGACATACTGATTCTTCCATCCATTTGGAATATCATTAAACCCTCTGTGATACTGTGATAAACACGGTGTTAAAACAATATCCGAGCAATTCGTAGTTTGTTTTGATCTTAAGATAGAATTAATTTTTCTTTTGTAGGGTTTCACATTGTCTCATCGGTTCTTTACTAAAACTTTTTTTTAATCTGTATAAGGTTACGCAATTTATCATAATTATGAACACTTATGTGAAATTTTACTGCTGTTAAATAGCATTTTGTAAATTTCTATTGAGAAAATTTGAGACAAGACATAAATAAAAAGAAATTTATCGTGATAAATTTACAGGAAAATCATTCGAATGATAGAGAGGGCAAAAAAAAATTAAAATTATCAGTTTGGCTTGAGAGACCGAGAATTTAGATTGATTTTGATCAATAATTTTTAAAGTAATTTCGCAGGTAGTTGGCTAGAATTATTTTTATTTTTATTTTTAAAAGACATAGCTGAATTTTAAACTGTTTAATCAACACGACAGTAAAGTACAAATCACAAATTAACATGATGTAAAATGTTTTCACTTTACAAATATTTGTTAATGTTAATTTGCATTTTGTTTTACCAACACTTGAGACAATCGATAGTAATTCCTTGGAACACCTTTACTTGACGTTCCTCGAATCATTCTTGCAATTGGGAACATTGATTAAAATAATTTTTAAAACGTATTCCATTGCTTTTTGAACTGTTTGTCATAAGGAAAACCTGAAGAACTGACACAGAAAGATAATTACACAATCATACAGAAAAACAGCCAAAATAAGCCAGCAATGAGACATCTTTGCGTCGCTGTATTGTCAAAACATTTATTTGTATTGTCAAGTGTTTCGTCCAGATCATCTTTTTATTATAATCTTTGCATTCCTCTGTGTTGTCTAAACTTATTGCTTGTCTGTATTTAATGTTTTTGCTGCAACAGTCTCGTTTTTTTTCTTCACTCCACTGTGGCCGCTGGTGCTGTGATATTGTTGTCAATAATTATTTCCGCGGAGTTCTATCTGAGTTTTCTTTACATTTAATATTTACCATTGGCTTATTTTGTCTTGTTTTCTGTGTGATTGTGCATTTATCCTTCTGTGTATGTTCTTCAGGTTTTCTCTAAGACAAAAAGTTCAAACTAGTTCGAAATAATGATCTAAATGTACATATGTGTTTGTGATTTTTTTTTTCTTTCTCGAAAAAATTACTGGCGGTTATAAATCTGTGAAACATATCACAATACAATGGGTGACAGAATATACCAGCAAAGAGTTAAAAACAACCAACCGTTGTTCAGCCACGCGGGAAACCAGCAGTTGTAAACTCCATTTATAATTCACGTGCATCTGCGTTGCTGCGGCGAGGCCACGCGGGAACGCACAAATAGTACCGTCCAGTTATTCGGTCCGAAAACCAACGCGACTTAATCAGTAGTGCGGTTTACAACGTCCTGAAGTTGGCGTGAGCTGTATATTATTCGTATTTATTTAAATTCTTTCGGACATGGCATCAAATCTACTTGCCGAATTTCTAGAATGTCAACAAAAAAAAGAGTTTAAGTCAAGTTTAGACTTGTACAATTTTTCCTTATAGAGATTTAAATAGTATTGTTAATTCTATTTAAAAAATAATCTAACGTTGTAAAATTTTTTAACTTGTGGTGCCTTTTACTACAATGACCACATGATCTTCCTGTTAATAGACTGTTGACTTTAACCTATTTTTCCCGTTTTATGACTTGTACGGTTTTAACCCAAAAGCGTCATAAAATGTTAGTGATTGAACAAACGCAGGCTAAACGTATCGTTCGCATCGAGGCAACTGAAGTCGAAAGGTGGTAATCAATAGAGAATGGAGAACTTAGAATGTAGAATTAACGGGTTTTCAATTGGCGAGGAGAATTGGGAGCACCCCAACTGTCCACAGAAACGCCAATCACATTTCCCACTTACGGGGATACAACGCGGGAAAGAATTGGCAGAACATAGATATGTTCAAACTCTGAAAAAGTTATTAACCTACAAAGGAAAAATAAATTCTGGAGCTATTGAAATATATTTTATAATTGGCTGAAGATTATAATAAATCTGCATAAAAATTGCAATACTGCCTTTTCAAGTTAGTTAAGTTAGCAATAAATACTACTGGTCGGCGAAAATCTGTTGTGACGTATGTGAGCATCACGTTACTATCTCTGCGAGTCTCGATCGCACATGGTTAGTGAAACACTTTATTTTATCACAATAAATTTAAATATATATTGCAATTTAAATTTTTTCATTAATTTTCGTTTCTAGCTCCAAATATTAATTAACTCATAACTTTATTTTCAATTGTAATGAAAACGTATCTATTGGTACTATTTTTTTGTACCAGTACAACATATCGAAACTTCAAAGACTACGAATTGAGTAGCGAGATAATAAGGACAGTTTTCAACTCTGCCTACGGGAGTAAATGAGATTTCTTCCACATTATTCCCCCTCCCTTCACTCCTACCTGGTTTCGCATACCAGTGCATGGTAAACTATCTCGTTGTAAATGACGCTTGACAGGGACAGTGCTTCGTTCTTCAAAATTATTCACGCAATGGGGAATTTTGATTTAATGCCTTTTTTTTTTTTTAGACATACACCAAGGCAATGTTGCACTGCTTGTCATGGAAAAAATCCGAAACAAATTTATGAAGTTATAAAATTCAGAAGTGAATTCTAAAACGAAGAAATTTTTAATCTTCATTTTTTTTTTTTTTGTAATTTTTCCATGACAAAACAGTGCCAAACTGCAATGGCGTGTGTACAAAAAAAAATGCATTAAATCAGAGATAGTGCTTGTTTCGATGGTAGCTTTTGCATATAAGAGGAACTGCGATGTTAATAAAGGTGAGCTCCCTACCTTGCGACGCAGAGAAGTCGTCCGTCGCGTCCGGGCGGAGCTGCCCCGTCTGACGGCCGGTCGACTGCCGCACGCCACTCCGCACTGTTGCATGTCCAAGTGTCCACTGTCTCGCTGCGGCCACGCTACAGGGCATTCGGCCTGGCGATCGCGACGCCACTTCGAGCCAGCGGGCTTGACCGCGAACACACGTTCTGCGAAGCATGACTCGGTGACCATCGATGGTCGCGGTGATTCCCGCAAGGGGGGGGGGGGGGGGTGACACCAACACACGGACCGTTGATGACGTTCTGACGGTATTCAATCGCACGTTTTGGACGCGGTATTTATCGCAACCGGTGCTACGTGATATACACCACGTTTTTTTTTTTTGACGTGACAACGTCCAATAAATCGATGAACGCCGGTTGCACGCACGAAAAAGTGTCCCGTTACGCACATTCTCCCGTTTCGCTGTGTCCCGTTACGCTCATTTTATATTGATCTTCGCTAACCTAAACCTCCTATCACTGCGACCGAGTCCGTGGCGTAATTCTGTTCTCATGCATTTCAATGTAACATTTTCGTTGCTCTTTGCTAACCCGTTCCTCCTAGCACTGCTGCAGAGTTCGTGGCGCAAATATATTATTTTTGACTGCATTTTGGTGTTGGGTAAGCCATTTTCCTTCACATCATACTTGAAACACTCCCATTCGTTTCCTACTTTTCCTATCATCGTCCTATCCTTAACAGAATAACACAGATTGGAAGAAGTTAAATAGCAAACATGTATAAAAGTTATAGTTAAAATAATCTCTTCGTTAAAGTAATAAACATATTTGAATTAATGAGTGCAAATAAAAGTAAATTTGTCAATTAATTTGTGGATTTCATTTCACTCCTTCTTTGTATCCATACAAAATAGTGATAATTCAATAAAAAGTATTCAATTTTATTCATAAAAGTATGCAATCATTTCATCAATGTTTTGTTTTGACGTTTTCACCTTAAATTATCGTCCGTAAACCGACTTTACAGACAACAATTTTTTTTTATCCGCTGGTAGCCTTGAAACGAATGAGAGAACATCGATGTAATTTTACTAAAAAAAAAAAAAAAAAAATGTTTTACATAATGTGAGATTTTAATGGCACGATTCTGTTTCCCATCCTAGCTGGGAATGTTGAGGAGCCAAACCCATTTAAAATTAAGTTTAACGTGGACAATATTTGATGTAAGGAGCAGTTACAATAATATTTTCATCAGTGATTTTTTTATGTTTGCTATGGCAATACGCAGGTGTTGCTACATTGACGATACAAATTAGTTTTACTCCATTTTTAAATGTGTTTTTTTTTAACAAATCATGGATGGATTAAATTCCCGAAATAAAAAAAAAAACATATCTTAAAAAAGTTATATCGAATTTATCTTCATGTTTCACTGACACAATAGTTTATTTAATGCACTCATTCATTATCAGTGGTTGCTGGCCCTTTGACGTCACTGATTTAAACCGTGGCTCACAAGTCTCGCTGAGCATATTGTCTTTGAATGATTTGTGCAATGGGAGTGCATGACTTGATGTAAGCAATTGGAAATACGCCATTGCTAAGCCATTGTGTTTGTTTCGTCTTTTCGTTTTGCTGTGTTTTTGTCTCGTTTCAACTGTTGTGCTGAATTTTTTGGGTTCGGTATTTTTGTGCTGTCATCCTTTGTGGTTTTTTTTTCGTTCTGTTAGTCCATTTTTCTTTGTTTTTCTTTGTTTGTTTACCATATTCCTGTTGTGGAGTATTGTGTGGTGTTTATATTCTGAAAACAGCAATTTTTTGCTTAATTTGTGTTTTTGTCATTTGTGTTTTTTGTAGTTTTCTTCTACAGACATACATGTGCTTAGCAATGGCGTATGTCCAAAAGCTTACATAAAGTCTCGCTGAGCATAACGGAACACAGCCCGCATGTTGGCTCGTGATAACCTAACGCGGTACGTGTTTCGGTGGAGCGTGGAAGAACACCGCAAGTCTCCGCGAAGGTTTAATCAGCCCGTTGAGTCGAGTAGTTGGTCAAATCGCGGCGTATCCGAGCGAACAAGAACGCCTGATGCCTTTCTGTCGGTAAATTTTCGCGCATCAGAGGGCTCTGTCGCGACAGACTTTGTTCGCGTGGCTACACTTTTGCCACTCCAGTTGCAGCGGAGACTTAACACTACGAGCGAATCACCGCCCCTATCACCGCAGGCGCGGACTGCGATCCGGTTCGACGCCTGTCCGGACAAGAACTTCGTCTGTGACGGAATACAAAGTTTTTATCGCGACAAGCGAACATAAATGTTCGTCCGACAGTGTGGCCGCAGCATTAGAAACTACAGTAAAATTACGGTCTTTTTTTTTAAAGAAGATTTCATCACAAATAAACGAACAGTTATTTGTAGTTCCAGGTTACTACAGTTTCGAAGAAACTACTCCGAATTGGGACAAAAAAAGCCTGAAAAGACAGCACCATTAATCAAATACATTTTTTTTTTTAAAAAAATAAAACTTCTTTGGGTGCGAAAGATTAAAATTTCCAGGCCGAATTTTAAACCAACTTTTCGTTAAACATTGTTGTGAAACGTTTCTTACGCGAAAATGCCAGCGAATTGGTACTTGGTCAAAGATTAATACTAACGAGTCGAGGTTTTAATTGCTAAAGAAGTTTTACTTTAATCACGATTAATGAGTTAAGGTCCTCTTTTTTTTTAAATTGAAACTTATTTGCGTGCGATGAAAGTAAAATTTCAAGGATGGATTTTAATGCAACGTTTTCGTAAAATATTGTTGTGAAACTTTTCTGATGTGAAAATTACAGAGCATAAGTACTTGGCCAAAGAAATGTACAAACGACTCGAGAATTGAATTACAAAAGAAGTTTCACTTCTATCATGTGTATACAGAGTTGCACGTGCTCTTTTTTATTAGATAATATTTACATTAAGAGTTAAATTAATAAACTTTATGTGTCTGTCATCAAATTAGTCACCCTTACATTAAGTTTACAATATACTCTCTTCTCTGGAGCTCAGATCGAGAGTGGCTCTGTCTACTGGTCATCTCTAACGTACATTCTGTCCCAACACACCACCTCGCAATACTCATTCGTCCGCCGCGCACACAACACCATCCCACATGCACCAATCTTCGCACACCAAGCCCAACGCTTGTCGTCCGCTTTCGATCACCAAAGGGCCCACACACTTTCTTTACGTTACTGTCCTTGCAGGTCAACGTTGCCATTTATAAACCCCGCAGCTCCATCTCTGGAAATGTACCGCAGCCCTCAGAACTGTCGCGTATGCACAATCTCCGACTTACCACTGGAAGCTCCCAACAAACGGCGTCCTAGTTACGCCCCAAAATGGGGCTCTAGGAACGTGCCGAAACCCTCAAAAGACGCAGGAAAATCTACGGATTCAATGGGAAAGCACTTTGTAAAGGGGGGAGGGGGTTATTTTGGTGCCGCTGCTAATTGAATTAGGCGTGTAGCAATGATGGAGGGATGGTCTCGACCTGCATCGCGTCCCGGCCTCATGCAGACACGTGAACATGCCGGCCTGTCTCGTCGCTAGAGTCCTCGTAACGAAATGTACACCGTGATCATTCGGGCGAATTCTTGTTCAAAGAAATTTAACTAATAACTCAGTAAATCAACGACGAGAGCTGTAAACCGACAAAGACCCTTGAATAATTGTTAACCAGCGTTAAAACACCACTGCAATTGATTCATACTTTGTACGAATTATTTTGTTGTATCATTCTTCTATCTCCTCCTACGTCATTAGGACGCACAATTGCCGGGAAATTGAGATTTTCCAACGTGTTTCTGCCTATGTGTAATATTTTTGAAAATTAATCATTATTCTAATAACTTATTTTTTGGTGAATTTTGAACTTTTTTCTTTAAAATCGGATAAAAACTAAAGATTTTCAAGATGGCGCCTTTAACATTAATTGTTACAAGTGGTGACAATTCAAAATGTCGGGTGTGGAGTAAGATGTTTTTATTACTTTTTATTGAGAATTTTTTAAATATATTAATAAATTACTGATATACTCTCGCCGGAAATCGAACCGAGGACCGAAATCGTTTAAATAACTAAACCTTTAAAGTACACAATTTTTAAAATATTTTTTGGAATTTTTTCGGAATTTCTAGCATTGAAATTACGGATTTTCAAGATGGCGTCCATAAAACGAATTGCAACAGTTGTGACTTAATACAAGATGGCGGTTCTGTCTCAAAAAATGCTACTATTACTTAAAATTAAATAAAATTACAAGTCCGAATATGTATGTTATTTTTATTATATACCATCGTACTCAACCAAGATGGCGGGCGTAACGAAATATGCAACATTTATATAATCCAAGATGGCGACCGTAACGATAAGTGCAACAGTGGATTTTAAGTAGTATTTTATTACATTTTTATTATATAATTTGATTAATTAATTTTTTTAATGATTTTTAAAAAAATTTCCGATTTTCTAACATAAAAATTACGGATTTTCAAGATGGCGGACATGACGTCATACTAGGTGACGATATATATTTACTTTGACATAAGTGGTGCGGGGAGTCGGTATGCCAGCAGCTTCCTTGGAAGAAGGTTCTGTCGACATTTTAATTTTTTTTTGCCCTCACTGGGTTCGAACCGATGACTCCAGCTCCATGTCGAAAAAGTATGTTTTTTTTAAATATTTTTATTAAAATTTTATTAATTGAATTTTTTATAAATTTTAAAATTTTTTCATTAAAATCGGATAATAAATAAAGATTTTCAAGATGGTGGCTGTAACTGAAATTTCAACGGTGACGTCATACTCCTAGATGACGTCTGTGGCTTAGAGCGGCTAGCTCTTAGGACTTTTAAGCCGCTTTTAGGAATTTGTGTTCTTTCTAAGGCAACAGACTTTTCAGGTTTTTCGAAATACCAATTTTTGAATTTTTGTGGAAGAAAACGTGAAATATTTCCTCAAAACTGGAATTTTTGAGTTATTTTGAGTCATTTTTGAGGAATTTTTAGGAAATTTTGAGTCCAAAATGGTCGCCGTGACATCAGAGGTCGGTCGGCACCACTCACCACAGCCTGAAACCTGTCCTCGGATGAACTATTATATACTACTTGAGTGCAATAATAATGAGATATTGTTATATTTTGAGTTAAAATTTTCTAATTTTGTTTGTGGTTGTAAGAACTTAAAATGTTTCATCAACGACATTCAGCATTATGTAGTTTACGTGCACTAGAAAAATACCATGTCGTTCGCATACAATCATGATACGTCATAGATAGTTCCTCTCTCAAAAGTATTTAACAGAAAAAAAATTGTTAAGGATACATTACGTCTTGCCACCAGTAAACACTTGAAAAAATGAATTGGTAAAAGGAAAATGCTTTCATAAATTTTATGTAAAAAATATATTTATTCTCTTTTAAAAATAACACACGTTTTTGGAAACATCTTATTCTTTCAGTAGAACATTATTCGGATGACATTTTCGGTATAGTCATTATTATACAAAAAAAAAGTTCCTCGCATCACACACAACAGTCAATAGAGTTCTATTTTTTTTTGTTTGCATACACAGTATATTAACGGCCAAACATATTAAATCTATTTGGTAACCATTCTCGGCGAATGCAACACACACAGTTAACGATAGTGTCCGTTGTGCTTTCCCACTGCTTGGAGTCGGCTTCGCTGGGGGTTTCCTCCGCCTCTTCCAGTGGGATCTGCCTTCTTGAAGGCGGGATCTGCCTTCTTGAAGGCGGGATCTGCCTTCTTGAAGGCGCGAGTCAGTCAGAAGAAACGTTTCGCGCTGAGGTCACGGAATGTGCTACTTACCTGCAACCAAAAAAATTACGTTGGTTCAGCATCTCCATTTACAAAATATTTCTATTATTAAACTTGTAATTGTAACCTTACCTACTTTTTAAGGTAGGTATAACATATGTAGTAGACAAAAAGTGTCAGCTACAAGTTTCTTGTCTACAAATGTCAATAATCCAGAGTTCCTAGATAGCCTAAAAGTAAATGGCTTTACTAGTGAAAATTCACTTGTCGTTACTAAATTACAAGAGTCATTCTATAAAACAATTGTAACTGTTAATTTTAAAAACACTTGTGATATTTCTACGCGTTATATAGCAAACTTGCACTTTAGTGAAACCAGCACCTGTTCATTGCACTACTGACTACGGCCCTGTGAATCGCGGTGCTTTTTTGCTCAAGCCACTTTCTGCAATGTAGCTGTTTCTTAAAGAGACGGTGGAATGCCAATAACATTAAAAGCTTTTGCGACTGCTCCCCATGTACATCCGAAGGATGGCCCAGTCATGCATGACGAGAAATAACCGTCTAACAGACTGTCCCAAAGGTCCAGACGGTCCCCATACCTAAAGGGCATTATTTGGCTTTTATTTTCGGAACCTTTAAGGGCGAGCATGTATTTTAGACACCTAGAAGTTTATTTTTAAACTACAGGAATGAAATTCAACATTGTAACAGCTAATCAAATGTTCTAATCAAATTATCGTAAGTGCAAAGAACGATCAAAACTTTCCTGGGTTCTTGCAAAGACCACTGTTGAAGAGTGTAAAATACACCTTTTGTAGATTGGTCGCATAGGATTAGATGAATACAATATCGACAAAATTGTACTGCATTTCTTTTGCTACAGCAGCAAGACAAACAACTTGCTTTGTCCGAATCCATTTTTGTACTGGCGGAATGGAGTGGTGCATTCGGAGTTGCCCAGAGAAGAATTAAATTAATATAGTTCATATACATATTATATTTTGATAATTCTATTCCCTCAAATTTTTATCACAGCTTCTCTACTTCTGAAAATTTGTTGAAAGAAAAATTATGATGTTTTATACTCAAGTCAAAATAAGTATTTTATTTCAATGTTTGATTGCCTTTTCACTTGGATAACCCTGACCGTAGTATAATCATATGTAAGCTCCTAATAACATATATTTACAAATGTTACAGATGTAATGCAATTTTAAGGAAATAAGTATATTAATAAATATCGATTGAAGTATTTTATATTTTAAATTATTATTTATTTTCATGTTCGGATTTGGTTAGCGAAAGGGTGGAATTGTATTCCAGCCATCGCCAAGAGCATGTTTAACCATGGCGTGCCTGAGAGTAAAACGCGAGGTGAAACTGCAATGGTTTAGCGTTTCCTTCTGCGTCGTGGAGATCAAGAGACAACTGGACACTCAGTGCTTGACCCTGGAAAGGAAATATTCTAAAAGTGTAAAATCTATGACCTGATCAGTAAGCCAACGCGGGAAATTTGACTTACGAGACTTTTATTTTATAATATTTGGCTCGATTAAATATTTGCTACTTTGGTATTAACAAATAATTTGACACATCTTTAATTATTTTCTTTTTCATCATCTTATTATTCGTGACATGTTTTACGTACCGAACTTAGATATCGCACGTGCCTGCAACTTGAGCCCACAACCCATCGCAAAGAAGAAAAAAAAGGCGTCCATTCAACTGAAATACGCTTTGGCAGGCCATCAGGTGAGATATTTTGGTGATATCATAGCCAAATAAAAATTATTAATTTGGAAAAAATATGTTTAACGGAGTGATTAGCTTGCGTTGTAAAATAAACACTTTACTAAGTTTTTTTAAATATTAATTTATGAACGGTTTCGCAGTAACAGTTCTTTTCCTAACCAAGCCCATATTAAATAAAGTACATTTTTTTCATTCTTTAGGTTGTGGTAGCAAGATCATTAGTTTGGGTAAGTTTAATAAAAATCCAATAAATAAACAAAAAATTAAATAATTGAAATCATGATCGGCCCCGATCTGAAACTATCTTCTTCTATAAATCTTCACTTGCAAAATTATTTAATAAGATTCAACTGTTTGGACGTAAACAGAGCTGTTTTTAACTAACTTAAACTGAATGACTACGAAATCGATAGAAAATACCTTTGTCGCCCTGGTCGGTAAGATGAATTTCCAGACTATGGCAGTGGTTTAAATCACGTTGAAAACACCTTCCAATGGATGCGAAACCGGGTCTCTTCAAGCAGTAGCTTCCGTCCTCAGCAAAACTCAAAGAGCCACTGAACTGACCTCACCATCACTCTATTGTCAATCTTGAAACCTGTCACACATGAGCTTGTTGTGAGTGACATTCACACAATACCAATAAACTGACACATAACTATGCATCATTGATGAAATTCCAAGAAATTTACATCCCATAGCACTATTTGTTTTATTCTTTGTACACATTTATGATACGTTATATTAAAATGAGAAATGGAACAACTATTAATTTAAAAAGAAAGTATTATTTATTTCTAGTAAAAATAATTTTAGTCTTTAAATTTTAAATAATTTTAACGCAAAATTTAGCTAAAGTTTTTCGATCCACATAAATTAAGTATATATAAAATTCATGTTTAATTTGGATGCTGCGAGAAATGAAAATATGCATTTAATTCACTGTTTCTGGTTATGTGCATAGGCTTTCCCATAACAGGGAACGAAAACGCTAAAAAGTGGCTCAAAAATTATTCCGAAATGACTGCTGAAAATTGAATGCGGAAAATTTCTAGCCATTTCATTGCAGTCTGCATCGACGCCGGAGAATTGCTAATGAGAGGGTCTGCGTCGAAAATTTGCATTACAAACACGCGGCGTGCAAACGAAAACTGAATAATGGATAATCAAAATTCGAATGGTGTTGTGTGTGCTGCGACCGTAGCACAGTCCAACCGACATTCTGAACTGGTGACCGTAACAGGTCACAGCGTTTGCTAAACATTATTTTCCCCTCCGAAGAAAGCCAACGTTTGGAAAAATAACCTGACACTTCAGGCAAATTAAATGCTTTAAACACCGTGAATAGCCCAAGTTGAACGATTTACAATTATTTTTTTTTCCCGCACAAGTCGTGCAAGTAATATATATTTTTTTCCTAAAAAATTATATCATGTTTGACTATACGTTTATTTGTTATCAATAAAAGGGTTATTCGGGATTTCGTAGCAAAAATAATTTTTTGCAGGGTAGGGATTTGGAAATTAGAAAAGGCATACTATATTTTAATAAGTTCGAAATATTTTTATTTTAGAATTGTTATTTTATAATCTTATTTAATTCGACTATCATCTGTTTTCGGCTTAAAGTTCTGGGAGAATTTGTATACTGTCAAAGGTATCGAATAACGAGAGGCCTACTCCTAATTGTAACAATAAACGTTTATTTATTTTTATCCGGCAAACAATGTGCCACTTATGATTGGTATCTCATACGCTCGAGTCACTTTTTTATACCAAATAAGTTGAGACTTAGTAGTTGGTTAATCATAAGCCATTATTTAACTTCTAGGTGAAATTTTCTCGTCAATTGTTTGTATATATATAATGTACGAAAAGGACTTTTCTTGTCTTCTCTAGTCTTAATTATGAATTACTTTTCTCTGAATAATGTGAGTAATAAATAACACTCTGTTAAAAACAATACCTTTACAAATACAGGTAAGAGGCCAGTAAAGTGTATAGTACAACATCTATAAGTTTATGTTATTTTCACAGCTAAACCTGATAATTCTTAAGGCTTCGTTCCACTTAAGTACCTAATATATTTCTTTTACAAAATTGTCATGTTGAGACGAGTCTCTCGACCTCTATATTTTACTACGATAAAGGGAAACCAGTATGTATTCAAGACTCTATTAATAAAAGATCTATCACTGAGAGACCGATTCAAAAACCCTTTGATATAATTTTCACCTGCATGGTGCAAATATGAGGCATTCCATCTGGTGAAAACTGTATAAATTGACTTTTAACGTTATTTCTTTCTAAGGCTAAGGCCTCACGTGCGTGTTTTCACGCTGCAGCTGTAGCGTGTCTTCACGCAGCGTGAGATTCTGAGCTTGGCCTATGGCCACACGTGCGTGTTTTCACGTTGAAATCTAGCGCGTGATTTCACGCATAATGAATCTGCTACCCGACCACACGGGCTTTGTAGCGTGAACTGACACCACCTCCGTTGTGCACGCTTAATTGTGAATTTATCGAGCAAGAGCCAACATTTGATTTGTTTTTCTTCGTCTAACTAAGCCCATTTTATTCTCCCAAAACAGCCCGCTGTTACTTAACAACCAAGATTCTCGCATCTTTTCTCAGGTCTTTAAAATCTTTTACTTTTGGTTGTCATACAGACACAGGTGTTTTCGTACTTCCAAAAATGATGAGTTCGCTGTCTAGATCCATTACGCGGCATTACACAGTGTGGAACACCGCAGTATCAGAACAGAACGCGGCGTGTAATTCCCGCACGTGTGACCAGATATTAAGACTGAAACGCTGCGTGAAAACACGCCGACGACGGATTGACCGCGGTGCATTCTCGAGCGGGGGCGACCTTGAAGACGCGCCTTAAGGGGCCCGCCTACCTGGGCACACATACGGTGTGCAGAGCTTCAGGAAAAACAACGCGATTTCAAAACTACTCAAGATATCCGAGTAGGGACTATTTACGAATAGCATTTAAGAGTTCGCTGAGGACCGAAAAGTACTTTTAATTTCGGATTAAGTTTTTAAACTGTATTTTTAGAAGCTTTAAAATGCCTAAAACGCGTGTTTTCAGAGTAATTTTTAGGTATAAAACAATCCGTACAGATTCTTGAAAGCACTTAAGGGGCTTGCATAACACCTTTAGCTTCATTTCTCCGCCATATAATGTTATGGTCACCGCTCAAATTTCACATTTATTCTGTGTCGAGGAGACGAATGCGCGCCAGTTCAGAGACTTGCGCTTAGAGGCTATACCGCGCTGGAAGCACCAGCGAGCGTCGCGCTTATCATCCCGCCTCACTAACACACATACACCCCTGACGAGGCGGGCCCCTTAACTGTCCTCTCTCTACTCGGCGGGGAATTACCCGCGGCGTCTGGCCAGGTCTCATTCCCCTGGCTGCGGTTCATATTCCTGGCGTGATTTCACGCAGAACCTCTGCGTGTGGCCTTGGGAAGCCTTCATTTCACATACGAGAGAGCCAAACCTCCGATCATGCATCTTCGGGTTTTTTATTTGTTCATCGTAAAAGGTTAGGTTAGCTACATTATAAATACTTTAAATCGTTGTGGATGGTTGATTTGGTTAGGATAGCTACATTAAAGATACTGCTAAATCATGTAAACGGTTTTCTAGCCCTGGATAGCTACATATTAAAAAGTTAGGTATTTGCTAAGCAACCATGAAATTATTCTACAGTATTTTTAATGTAGCTATACTTACCTAATATAACCAACCATCCACAATGTTTTAAAGTATTTATAATATAGCTAACCTATCCTGATCGACAGCCAAAATTTAATGCCACACCGGTTTATACAATGAGATAGAACCGGGAAAAAAAAGCGAGCATGAACTTCGGGGAACTTCGGGTGTGGCTCTCTCGTCTGTGAAATGAAGGCTTCCCGCGTGGCCTTAGCCCATGAACTGCATGCGCGGTTAAGTTTGACCGTCGGCGATGGGACTGTGAAAGTATATATATACTGTACAGAAGTCGCCAGCCCAGGTTAAAATTTCTAATACGGTTTAGAAGTAGTTGGTTAATTCACCGCCGCAATCGCCACCATCTCTAGGGCATCGACGACTTGTGGGGGTCCCTAACGGACAAGTGTCGAACTCTTCAAACACCCCTTCCCCACCCTCCCTCAAACATGCGTTGTCCTCCACCCACCCTCTGACCCACCTCTCATCCCTACAGTTTTGTGACGCACAAACTACCCGTTGAACGACCTTGAGCTGCAGTGAATGTTGGGTGGTGGGAGGTGCGGGGGAATGACAGCGGGCGACAGTGCTGCGCTCTAACGTGTAAATAACAACCTAAGACGATACAGGGCGTTGCGGCAGCGTCCTGCAGCGGTGAAAGTTCCCAAGATGCTCATCATACGCTCCTGAAAAAACGTAGAGTAAATCCTATCCACTCGCGACTTCTATACAGTATATATAAATATTCAAAGGTGAAAGTAAGGTCCAGGAGAGCCTTACCTCGGCGCGCGGGGGCTGGAGGGGGGCAGGGACCCTCTACAGCCGGGTCACTAGTCAGACGCTGCTCTCCCGCTTGCTCGCCATTAGCGGCGTGTCGACGCCGGCTTCTTCGTCGGCCAAGGGCGTCGGCGGCGGCGCCGCTGCACACAACAGTAGCTCTCATGCAAGTGAGGCAGGGTCGGCCGGCTGACCTCTCGTTCCTGACAGCTTAAGAGAATGCGCGAGGTGAGGTGAAGGAGCGGTGACGGAATGAGAATGGCGGGGGCAAGCGGGAAAGCCCCGAGTAAACCCAGGCCACACGGCATCGAAACCCCAGTTGCCGATGGCAAGAGGCGGGTGTTCTAACCAATCTATCTATCACCACGCCACTTTTTTTTTTTGGTATTATTATGAAATAGAAACATTCATTCTCGCACTTACGGAATTAATGTATAATCATACATTTTTATTGATGTCCCACTCAAGCATGACTTGATGTAAGTTTTTGGACGTACGCCATTGCTAAGCACTTTCTCTGTAGAAGAAAGCTAAAAAATAAAAAATACGCAAAAGACAAAAAACACAAATTAAGCAAAAAAATTGCTGTTGTCAACAGGATAGAAACACCACAAAATATTCCGTTACAGGAATGTGGTCAACAAACAAAGAAAAGAAAAAAGAAAAATGTACTAAGAGAACGAAATAAAAAAAACCACAAATTATGACGACACAAAAATATTGAACCCAAAAAAAATTCAGCACAACAGTTCAAACGAGACAAAAACACGACAAAACGAAAAGACGAAACAAACACCATATTTTTTCCAAAACAGAAACAAGCGACGTTTCGGGAATTGCTATCTGCTCCCGTCCTCAGGCAGAGACGCACATGGTACGAAAACATAGGTGCGACTGATTAGGGGCTAGAAAAATGAGGGCAATGGAGTATGTCGAAAAACTTACATCAAGTCATGCACTCCCATTGCACAAATGCAAAGCATATATATATATATATATATATATATATACATATATATATGAATATAACATACCATATACCACTCAAGCATATATATATATATTAAACCATTGGTAAAACAATAAAAATAATCAATAAAATTTAGTTTTTTTCCCGATTGCATTATGCGTGATTAACCTGGAACGGTTTACACACTTTATTTAATGTATGTACTGGGACAACGCAGAGCATAAATTCTCGTGCAAGAATCAGAATCCAGTGATATACGAACATCTTTTTTGTAGCGACGGTTGCTTTCTTGTAAATGTACAAATTTACAAATATTTGTAGTTTTTACACGTAGAGTTACATTTACAAAAAAAAGCACGTTTAGACCACGCAAGACAAAAGTGAAACTTCTTGCTTTTTATGTATAGATAGAGATAAATTATTTTCATTTTCGATCAAACTATCCACATAAAAATGAATGATAATTATGAACTAAATTGCACAAATCAAAAACTCGTTACCACACTAATATATAAATTGTATATTCTTTAAATTAAACAAAATAAATATGGCAGCGTCAATAGTCAGCCGTTACGAAAACTGAGGAGTAGACAGACACAAGCAGCGTTACGAGAATTCCGTAGCATCGCTGCGGCGTCATTTCTACCTCTCCCTGCCGTCTCCCCTTCCGGCCGTTACAACTAGCATATAAAGCATGATTCACCTACATACCTATCCCCCTTCCCTCCTTTTTTTCGGTGTTCCCATTCGACCGCTAGTGCATGCGTTGGACTGACGCACTCTCCTCCTCTACCGGTTCCCCCACCACGTGCGCAGCTATTACCCTCGTGCTATCGGAATTTCCGTAACGCTCGGAAATTGTAGCCCCCTCAGCAAAGAAGTTTCACTTTCAAAGAAAATTGGTTGTCTGTAAAGTCGGTTTACGGACGATAGTTCAACGTGACAACGTCATAACAAAACATTGATGAAACGATTGCATACTTTTATGAATAAAATTGAATCATTTTTATTGAATTATCACTATTTTATATGGTTACAAAGAAGGAGTGAAACGAAATGTACAATTTAATATATATATATATATATAAATTTACTTTTATTTGCACTCATTAATTCAAATATGTTTATTACTTTAACGAGCAGATTATTTTAACTATAACGAATGGGAGTGTTTCAAGTTTGATGTGCCTCGAAAAAGTCAAATGGATGGTTGTTCCAATCGAGTGGAAGAGAGATAGATGCGGCGCAAGCGTTCAATGAGCGTAACGGGACAGTGAGCGTAACGGGACAAAGCGTAACGGGACAAAGCGTAACGGAACAAAGCGTAACGGGACAATGTGCGCAACGGGACAATGAGTCATCCTTTTTTCGTGCGTGCAGCCGGGGTTCATCGATTTATTAGACGTTGTCACGCCAAAACAAAAAAAACTTACCTTGCAGGAGCGGGGCCGCGATGCCCTCCGACGCCTCGGACGACGACGGCGGGCCCGACGAGGAGGACGAGGCGGGGAACGGGACGACGACGACTCCGCCCCCGGGCCTGTGCAGTTGCGGCACGCCGCCGCCGCCGCCGTAGCCGGCCCAGTGCTGGCGCGGCAGCGTGCACGCCGCCCCCGCCGGGAACACCCCCTCCGCCCCCGGCCCCACCAGGCTCTGCAAAACAGCACACCGCGCGCGCCACGGCGTTCAACCTTCCGAGTCTCTCCACTCCTCGCGTGTCTCTTGCGCGAGGAGCCTGAGATGTAGCCTACATCAAGTCATTGTCCCTGCCCGAACACGCCCGAATGTTCACCTTCGGCCAACCTCGGGATCTGTTTCACTTTTTGCGCAGGAAAAAAAATGAATTAAAATATTTAAAAGTGGTCGGTTAGGTTAGCTACATTAAAACACTTTAAAACACAATGGACGGTTAGTTAGGTTAGTATAGCTACATTAAAAATAAACAGAGATATATAAATATATATACAAGTTCAGTACAATTCCGCGCGGGGAAAAAAAATGTTTTTCTTTATCTGCGCATGCGCGTAGTCACCACGTTTTAGAAAAAAATTGCCGAGGACCAAACACCAAGTGAGAGCAACCTAAGATGTACATCAAGCTCTGTCCCTGCCCGAACACGCCCGAATATTCACCTTCGGCCAACCTCGGGATTTGTTTCATTTTTGTGCAGGAAAAATGAATTCAAATATTTAAAAGTGGTCGGTTAGGTTAGCTACATTAAAACACTTTAAAACACCATGGACGGTTAGTTAGGTTAGTAGGTATAGCTACATTAAAAATAAACGGAGAAATATATATATATATATATATATATATATATATATATTATAAATAAACAGAGAGGTTGGCCGAAGGTGAATATTCGGGCGTGTTCGGGCAGGGACAGAACTTGATGTACATCTTAGGCTTCCAGTCTTGCGCCTCGGAGGTTCTCAAACTAAAAACATAAGCGAGTGCGCAGCGTGGCCGTGCGCACTTGTGCCACATCGGTGCATGATTGAAATCTCACCGTTGATTTCAGCCCCTGAACACGACATCTCTTGACAGTGTTCGTACATTACTATACAAACGGGCGTTACCACAACGCCGAACGTACAATAACGCCGAATACCATAACGCCCAATGCCAAATTGACCACAACGCTGACAGCTAGGAAAAACTGCTGTGTACCACAACGCCGAAATACAGTAACACCGAAAAATGTTGTTGTGGGTTGGGAAGGGGGGAAGGGGGTACAGGAGCAAAATTAAACACAACAGAATGAATTTATGTGCTAACCTTACCTAACCTAACCTTTGTGGCAGTCCTGCAATGACATTTTTTGGGGGTTAATGTATTTCGGCGTTCTGGTAGTTCGGCGTTGTGGTACACAGCAGTTTTCTGGCTGTCGGCGTTGCGGCCAATTTGGCATTTCGGCGTTATGGTTTTCGGCGTTATTGTACTTTCGGCGTTGTGGTATTTTGGCGTTGTGGTGCGTCCCCCTATATTAACGAGCCAATTTATCAACATATATATTTTTTTATATATAGAGCCAGGAAATATTTTAAAATATTCAGATACTTTATGTGCTATTGATTTTTTTGTAAATAAAGGCAATTATTAATTTTTAAAGCTGGAATTACATACACCTGGGCATTGTTATATCTCGACAGTTTCTTGCCACAATGTTATTGATAATATTATAAACAGTCTTCTTGTCCCGCCAAAATTGCACCGTACTCTATCTGCTCCCGTCGGCTGTTGAGCCGTGCGTCCGTGAGAGAAATAAAATGTATTCATTTCTTTCCTATGCACACGACTATCTTATGTGCTATTGTGAATCAATATGTTCGGAAACACGGCGGTCAAATCTTGTCCACACGACCTACTGTTACTGTTACGGTTATTATTACAACTGAAAACTTAGCTTAAAGACACTATGTCCACTGCTGGTCAAAATGCACAAATAACCACAAACTTGACACCTTTTTGACGTTCTTTCTAGTTGTATTTAAACCAAAGTACTACGATATGTCAAAAATTGACATAGTTTTAGGTATAAAATTGTTGAATAATAATTTTGAAACTTTTTAATCTACTTTAAACTGCTTTCATAACAAAATGTTCTTATTTGTGATAAATTGTCTAATTCTTCAGAAAAGTATATTAATATAAATATCTAACAATAAATTTATGTCTTGATAAACTAAATGCAAAAATGAATTTCCTATTCTTTTAGTTATTCTCTCTTTAAGAACAACTGTTTATCCATGAAATAATGTCCAAGTTATAAATATTAATAATATAAACTGTAAGCGTTGTAGAGAGTTAGTTCAAGGTCACAATTAAATAGTAACAAATACATTTTTAGCTAAGCGCATGTGCGAGTAATGATTTGTTTGTTTCTAGCTTGCAGCGCCACCTATGTTACAGGAATGGCTCTTTACCCAATTAGTAGAGAGTGAAACTGTAAACTTTATTTGACAACAGGATGGAGTCCATCCCTAATGGAATTTCTTTTTTACGTGAGATAATGAGCATTGAAGTTTCCTGGCCGTTGGATTGGTCGTAATGGTCGAGATGACAGAGCTCATTTTCGCTGGACTCCAAGTTCACCTGACATACGCCATGAGATTTTATTTTTCCTTTGGGGCTTTATAAAAGAATGTGTCTACGTTCCGCCGCTACCTAATGATTTTCCAGAGATGAGACACAGAATTAGAGAGGCCATTGCTTCCAAAACTTCGAAATTGTTGACCAAAGTATGGGGAGAATTGGGCTTTAGGTTGGATGTGTGCCGTATAAATAAAGGTGCACATATCAAATATTTGTAGGATAAACTAGGTTAATAAACAATTTAAAGTAGGACATAATTTTATGGACATTCTATATATTAAGGTGATTACAGATTGAAGGTCCCTGTGATTTCTAAGGCAGGATGAGTTTGTGGTGGTTTACCATTGCCTTCCGCGGGATTATTTTATAAAATACTAATAATCTGCGATATGTCTATGCTGTGAATAGTTTCTTATTGCTTACTACTTGTAGATATAAAATAAACTCCCAGTACTCAGACAAGAGATACTTTATATAAAGTCATATTATAATATGGAGAATTTGGTATATTCTATGCTGATTATGCAAAAAAAATGTTTCAAAAACTGTGTTATATAGCCTTGTCGACATCTATGTCATGGTGATAACGCTGGACGGAAGAATGTTGGAATGATTTATTTCTGGAGAAAACAGGAATATGAAATTGAGCAGACTTTTTATTCCAGAATATTTTTAACACTTTTCTGAAGAATGTTGTGCAATCCTCATAACTTTATTAAAACATTATTACACAATTGCAATAACTTGCCTGGCTAAAGCAACTTGTGTGAGATAGCTAGTAGTCCATTTTTTTTTTGCTGTATTAATAATATTAATACTTACAAAGAAATGACAAAAACTTATTGTAAATATTTTATTACGTATATGAATTAAAAACTACATAATAGCCAAATAGATAATTATTAATTATACTCAATTATTAAATCTGATAAAAAGTAAAAAGTAATTCATGTACCGTAACATAATTACATTTTAGAAAACTAGAATTACAACTTTAAATATACATATGTATAAAATTTTCTGTAAATTATTCTATAATGCAATAGATTTTTATTTCGATGTTTGTTAATCTTACAGTATACAGTCTTTGAATGTATATACTGTATAGAAGTCGCGAGTGGATAGGATTTACTCTACGTTTTTTCAAAAGCCTATGATGAGCAGCTTGGGAACTTCACCGCTGCAGTGCGCTGCCGTAACGCCCTGTATCGTCTTAGTTGTTATTTACACGTTAGAGCGCAGCTCTGTCGCCCGCTGTCATTCCCCGCACCCCCCATCTATCTTTCACTGCAGCTCAAAGTCATTCAACAGGAGGGGGAAGGGTGGTTGAAGAGTTCGACACTTGTCCGCTAGGGACCACCACAAGTCGATGCCCGAGAGATGGTGGCGATTGCGGCGGTGACTTAACCAACTACCTCAAAACAGTATTATAAATTTTAACCTGGGCTGGCGACTTCTATACAGTATATATATTCAAAGATACAGTCATCGACGAGCATCGACTTTATATGTAGGCCTACCAGAGAAAATAAGCCCGGGGTTTTTTCGGTTATCGCCGTGATTCCATTTGACAATTTAGTAAGAAATAAAATACATTCTGGCTACTTAAAAAAGCTGTCTATCAGTAACTGCTCAAATTTCCTCTCAAGTAAAGCTTTCTTTAATCGTGTATAAACTGACAACGTATTAGAAAAAGTTGTTCCCTTGTACGGCATTTGGCAGGAGTTATTTTGTGAATGAATGGAAGACTGAGGTCACGGAGGTGAAGGTCAAAGGTCAAAGGTCAAGAATACGACCGTAACGAAAATTCCAATGTTGACATCGTCCAAGATGGCCATTGTGACGTCACAATTAAAGATGACGGGAGAACACGCAGCGCTGGCTACTAACTCCTGGCCTCGGAAACACATTCATACACTACTGATGGAATTTTAGTGTAATATATGACCTATGTGTTAACCCAGGTTATGAGCTAGCTACGTGCCATATCTCAACCAAATCCGTTCAGCCTTTCTGGCGCGACTGAGTAACAAACAAACATATTTGCTCAGACGTTTTCGTATTTAAAATATTGGCGCGACTAATCTTCATACAGCTACGATTTGTTTTGCTATCCAATTACTAACCGACTTAAGAATACACATCCTCTCCATAGACTAATGAATAAACCAAACCATACTATATTTTATAATAAATGTAAGCATACAGTCCGTCTCACCAAAACTGTTATCTCGCTGGCGATAAAACACCATTTACTTTTCCATATATCCCTTAAGCTTTCGAGATAGCCGGCTCAGTTGAAGCGTGGGGCTCCGCAGAGGAGCGTCGAGCTATGAAGAGAAGATGGTTAGCGTCGGGTGTTTTGGTGACGTTCACAGTGTTCATGCTTTATCTAAGCTCGCGGGTTGTAAGAAATAGGGTGGCGACGGTAAGGTTGGCCGGCGAGAAGGATAAAAACCCAAGATCGAACCGAGATCTGAAGAAAATTCTCTACTGGAACTCGTTCTTCGGGTATGAAGACTACGCATTCGGGTTCGGCAGGGCACCGTTCGTGAAGAACAATTGCCCCGTCGACAACTGCCTCGTCACCAACCGCCGAGACGTAGGCCCGAATCTCGAGGACTTCGACGCCATAATCTTCCACGCGTGGCAGCTGGGGTGGATCACCAAAAGGGCTTTGTCCGCCAGAAGGCGCCCTCACCAGAGGTACGTGTTCTTCCTGCTAGAGTCTCCCAGCATACATCGCTCGAGGCTGGACCACCTGACCGATTTCTTCAACTGGACCATGACCTACCGCCGGGACTCGGACATCTACAGGCCGTACAGTCTGTTCGTGCCGGTGAACGAATCGCGCTCCTACCTGGACCTCGACCAGATGCGACATCCCGTTTGGGCGGACCCTGTGAACGCGACTCCCGTGGAAGTTCCCTCGGGGAAGACGAGACTGGTGGCTTGGTTCGTGTCCAACTGCCGCACGCCGGGCAAGCGGGAGCTGTACGTCCAAGAGCTCAGCAAGCACGTGCAGGTCGACGTCTACGGCAAGTGCGGGTCGCCGGAGTGTCCCTGGCACAAGAGAGGAGAGTGCTTGCGCAGGTACAAGTTCTACCTGTCGTTCGAGAACTCGCTGTGCCGCGACTACGCGACGGAGAAGCTCTTCTCCGTGATGCGGCACGACGTGGTGCCCGTCGTGTACGGCGGCGCCGACTACCGGGAGGTCGCCCCTCCGGGTTCGTACGTCGACACCAAGGACTTCGCGAACCCCGAGCGTCTGGCGGAGCACCTCAAGTACCTGGACGCCAACCCGCGCGAGTACGCCAAGTACCTGAGCTGGAAGCGCTCGTACGCCGTCAGGGACGACGTAATGGCTCTCGCCATGTGCAAGCTGTGCGCGATGCTCAACGACCCGTCGCTGCCGCCGAAGAGCTACGGCGACATACACCAGTGGTACGGTGGCCCGCCCGTTTGCCGGTATCCGGTGTCCAAATGGAGTAGGTATCGGAGAAGGTAACACAACAAGCTGAACAGCGAAAGCACCAGTTTAGTTCCTTGGATTCAGGTATTAGTTAAAATTGGTTCTTATTTATAACCAAAGACCAAACCTGATCGTCTTGGCTGCAAGGAAACAAATACTTATGAACGGCAATAACTGTATTATAAAGTGCAATCTTACTAAAATAAAATATTTTATTAATTGTTAGCGTAAACAAATAATTTGATTGTATGTAGGTACTTTTGTGGTTTTGCATTTAATTTAATTTTTTAACTTCTAATATATTTTTTGTTGAATCTGTTATAAAGTATAAATTATTTTTCGTGGTTAAACATTTACAGATTTTGTGACGTTAAAAGTAAATATTCTGTTACCTCGTTTCTCCATTTATATTAAAATTAATTAAAAATTTTATAAGACAGTAATGCAGCAAACCAGTTTGCACATTTTTATATTTAGAAGTATTATACACATAAAAACTAATATTTTCTTTTAAATATAAACAACGTAGTGAGTTCTACCACTATAATGTTTTACAAAAGTATTTATATGATTAAAAGTATGTTAAGTTTTATATCTCAAATTCAGTAATTCTACGGAGATAATTGTCACAATGTTGTGCATGGATATGACCAGGATGATTGAAGTTACTTTGTTTGACACAGGCTTAAAAAGATTGTAATAGCTTTTATACATTCTAACTAGCCACAAGTATTGAATAGTTTGGTTTGTTTGTGAATTGTCGATATATTTATTTAATATCTCAAGTAATTTTTTGACGATTGTTCACAATTACCTGTTTTATTTTTTATATTGGCCAGTAAGCATTGAGTTAATATTTTTTAAAAAATAAAACAAGTCAAATTATTCTACAAAATATAGGTAAATAAATTTTGCTTCACTGCACGATAAAACATTAAAGGTAGGTAGTTTATCTCCTACAACTACAAATGAAATAACTCTCGAATGTGCATTTCTATCTGCACGTAAAATAAATAATACTTTAAAAAACTAAACAAAAACACGCTTTATATAGAAAACAAAACTAAAAAATAGAAAATAATTTTTTAAAAATTTGAATTAAGAACAGTGTAAAAAATAATAAATATAAATTAATAATAGTGCACATTAAAAATGTATTTTATTTTAAAAAAAGCATGGGGTGCGTTTTAAGATATTATCGAAATGATAATCCTCCTCATATATGTCAAAATATTTATAACTATTGACACCATGCACCCACGCTTTTTTTAAACAAAATACATTTTTTATACACACTATTATTAATTTATATTTATTAAAAAATTTTACACTATTCTTAAATCAAATTTATTAAAATTTATTTTCTATTTTTTAGTTTGGTTTTCTATATATGGCGTGATTTTTTTAGATTTTTAAAATATTATTTATTTTTTACTTTTTAGTTTAGTTTATTTATAATTTAAAGTTTGCAAATGTCTCACAAAATTTTTTCTCCTATTTGTTCCAGTCCGATTCCACTGTAAGTTTCATTTGCATGCAGTTGTACCAAACTACACTGGAGTATTCTAAGAAATGTTTTAAAATTTATATTTTCTTTCTGTCTTCTTTGATTAGGAAACGTTCACATTCTTTGTTGAAATCTTTAATCCACTGGTAATCATTTGAGTTTCTGTCCGTGAATTTCTCAATCATGAAATCTTTTGCAATTTTTCCCAAATTTTGAGTGTCAGATATAGTTTTTTTTTTTTCCTTCAAAATTTTTTTAACCGTTTTTCCAATTTTTTATTTGATCCACTAGGTATAGATTCAGCAATTTTTGTTTTTTCCTCAATTTCTTCTAGGTAAAAATCTTTAAAATGTAAGTTTTGCTCTCTATCCAAATATGTTTTTGATATAGGTATCATCTGTCAAACTTATCCATATTTTCCGTGTTTGATGTCTTTTATTTAATGATTTACTGACCTTGGCATAATTTGGAGTATTTGTAACTGCTTGGTGTAGATTTTCAGTTTGGTGTTCCAGTGGAATTTCAAAAATCTGCCCATCAGGTGTAGCTATTGAGGTTATGCATATGGTGTATGTTTTCCCATATGATGTTTGTTTCACGTCAAAATCAAACCTCAATTTTTCCATGTTTCGTGAAATATTTGCAGAAAATGTTGTTTTATAATAACGTTTCACTCTTGGTTAATTGGTAAAATGAAACAAAGATGTAATTGTGTTTCTCTATTTAACGAAAGAAACAAAATTTAAAGCCCTTATTTTAGGTTTTTTCCCATATTTTTACAAATATAGATAATATACTCTTCAAGAAAGTATATTGTTCACAATAATCATAACCCACTCTCACTTTTCATTTAATTAAATGTCACAATATTTAGTAGGCTTTGTTTATATCGCGCCAAAGATAAACTGAAAGAAAAGAGTTCGCACATGAGCGAAATGATTTTCTTTACAATGTATGAACTCTTTTCTTTCAGTTTGTCTTTGGCGCGATATAAACAAAGCCTACTAAATGTTGTGAAATTATATAAATTGACAAAAATCTTATTTTGCAAATTGAATAATGGAATAATCTTATCAAATTAGTGTATTGTCTTCGGTCCTCGATAAATCTATTGATGTTTGAATGAAATCTGGCCGTTTAAAGTGGGTCAAAATCGCACCCAAAGGAGTCGGTTACAAACATACAATCAAACAAACATACAGGTGAAGCTAATATAAAGCGTGTAAAATTTTATTAATTTTTATATGCATATATTGGCGTTTGCAACTAATTAGTTTCTATTACTAGGACAAACAGCACATATTCAGGAAAGTAGACGATTTTAGGTAGTTTCCTTAATGACTATGCAATTCAAATAGTTTAATACGATGCAATATACCAACGTAATTCCATAAACGTGCAGTAAAGACCCCACTTGGTTATGAATAATGCAGGCCTTTACAATATTCTAAAGTGGTATCATTGTCAATCTGTCTGCACCAAATATCTACATCTGGGGCATGCTTTGTGTTAATAAAGGTAATTTATAAACAGAAATAAATCAAATATATACACGTACATGTTAACAAAATAAGTCAACTAAAGTTATTGCGAGAGTAAAAATAATTATTTTCGTGTATTCCAAATTCAACTGAACGTATTGAAAATTGTAATTAGTTAACAAAACAAGCTCTTCAGAAAAATCTTAGTAAATATTCCCTATTTAATAAATCCAAAAATGCCATATGAATTCTACGGGTCAAAATATTTATAACTTTTTCTGTAATTGTCGAAAAAAATTAATAAATTGAGTGTGTACAAATTATAAAAATAATTGCAATATTATCTTCCTTTGGAAATAACGTAACCAAAAATGTATTTGTAAAATAAAATTGAAACAGCAAGTATTAAGAAAGTGTTTTTTTTTTTAGAAACTAATTTCTCATTACAAAATATTTTCAAATAATATTAACATCCATACACCTTTTAAAATAACGAAAAACTCATTTAATCTTAAAAAAATTACAGATTATGCATAAAAATATTACCGAAAAAATCAATATATATATAATTTTTAAACTCATGACACAAATAAATATATATATAGCGATGACATTACGATAAATTCTCCAGCTAAACTCTACGGCCTTACCTACGGTTTACTACAGAGTTTCCTAATATCAGATAGTGATTATTCACAGAATATTTGCCTACATATTAATAACAAATTTACAACCATCAAAATTACAAAAACATTGAAATTACATAGTAAGCTGGTAGTCACTGAAACGGGTCATTTCAAAGAGATTATTAGATGCCACGTGTTTCCACTGTTTCTACTACTTTAAATCTCAATAAACAAAATATTGTGGCAAACGAGGCAAGCTTGAAAAAAAACAACTTTAAACTAAACGCAAAACCGTTTAGGATAATTTTATACATTGATTTATCAAATTGACATAGAAATTATATTTGTGTACCAATCACGAAATTATATTTTTAAAAATGTATTGTTTTGGCATACCAAAATAACTAATAAACTTAATAAAGGCAAAACTATTGTTTTTGAAAGAAAAATATTTTTTTAATTTTTTTTTTTCAAGACATAACATGTAAAGTACTGAATGATTTATTAATTAGATTTTCAAAAATCACAAACTTGTTTAATGAATTATCTAATTCAGAGATATGAAGATAGCATACATTTTTTTTAAAATTAATATTGGCATAAAAACAATACATTTGTAATGCTGACAGAAATTCTGACAAATTTACTGAATTGTTTGCTTAATTTAGCAAATAAATATGTTTCTTCACAAACACTCAAAAAAATATATTCCGTCACTGCAAATAGCCAAAATTAATAGATTTTCATAATTATCAAAGGAAACGGGTTTCAGGGCGAGTTGAGATGTGCAGGAAAGCTGTCACGCCCCAGACGTGAGAACTTCCTACACTTATGCTTGCCTGTATTTTGGTTTGAGTATATCATGCTCGTGTCAACGACCGGGCCATAGGCGATAACAGTTATTGCCCACACGCCTAGAGCGCTGTTCGAAGTGGCAACTGCTAAGTTGTCATACATGAATTACCACACGGATGACGACTCTTCAACCTACTCTCTGTCCAGCTGATGGTCTTACCTATGTTTGCGGAACGCCCAAATCAAATGGTGAATCATGGTGTTTACAATTTTAAGCACTGTATTTTATGGCAGCAACTGTTTTCAACGATTGAATTTCTGATGTGTAAACATCTTAGCTCTCGGTATACGCCATTTTGTGAATGGAATGGAAGTCTAATTACCGGAAATGTGTAACCACAGTGGCGAATTCGTCAAAATGGCCGAACTAAGTGTAGCATCATAAACCCACATATAGTAACGTTCGTTAACATAAGGGTACATACAAAACTTATTGTTGTACCAAATGAAACTATATAACAGTGAAACTACGAAGGCATTTATTTGATTAAGAAAAAAGTTCATAGTGAAAAGGAATCTTATGAGTTCAGAAAAGTACTTCATTGTTGATACACCAGGTTATTTATCGTCGAAAGTATTCGGTTTTACTGTCAAGGCTTGTTTTCCACTTAATACCGTGGCCTTTAAATTAAATGACTCTTTGATTAAACGTGCATCGGTTAAGTAAACATCATTACTTGTCGGGAACTGCAATTGTTCACACCATCGTTGAGAGAGAAAATAATTCAAAAGCCGCTTCTCTAGGGCTTGGCTGAAAGTATGATGATCAGTTAGTGGCACCCACGTAGCACAAGAGAGGTTCCGTATGGGCTACAATAAAAGATTCCAACCGCTGCCTGAGACAGTATACCATCAACTATGATTGTTTTTATGTTTTAACCTCTTATGTAATACCTACTTTAGACACAGTAACTACCTTATTATTTTGTGTGCGGTGTAGAGTTAATTTAATGCGTAATCATAATTACTGATATTCACACAGAACATAAATATATGTAACAACCTTTCCTCACTCAAAGCTGTGTTGTTTTCAAATAATTTATAGTTATTTTAAAGCACACTTATCTCTTTAACGATATATTTCATCACTGTGAGCAACAATTTTCCCGCCAAAGAAACCTCCCAGACAATACTGTGCACAATCAAAAATGCCAAACTTTTTTTTTTGCTAATGATCTATGGACTATTTGATCTTTCACAGATCATTTTTAATTTGCTGCCAAGGGAGCTAACAAGAAAAATTCAGTAGGTACACAATTGTTTAAGATAGGAAAACACACAATACGGCAAAATCCAGCTTGTGAAATTTTTTAGTGAAATTTTTTTCCGAGTAAGTTGATGAAGTGGGGAGGTAATGGTAATTGCTTATCTTCTCACCAACAAGTTCATAAGAGACGGTGGTATGTTCAAAACATGAATGAAGACCGTGGAAAGTTCAAATCGTTTATTTGAACCAGAAAATGTACAAGTTCTCGCGTTTGTTCCACGACTTAAAATCGAGGAAATGACAGTCTAAAAGCTAAGCAGTTAGTGGGAGCCAAAAAAATTTTCTTTATGTACGGTTTTCAAAAAATTTAAACTATTGAAAATTTATAAGAATTTATACAGTGTTTTAAAATACATTGTACATACGTAAAAAAAATTATGAAAGAAAACTATATTGGCACCAGTTACCGTATATGTATGTCAGTGAAAAACCTGAAGAACAGACAAAATAAAATAAATATACAAATAAATACCCAAAACAAGTAGTTTAATTCAGCCGATGTCAAAAGATATATAACAATATCGCAGCATAGACGAACAAGATGGGCAGACAACGACTAGACAGTTGAAAAAAAGATCAGTAAATGCAAAAAAAATAACTTAGACAACACATCAGCAAATAGAGGAACACAACGATGCTACTAAGCAGATAATCTGGTCAACATACAGACTACAACACAGACACCGTATACCGCTACATAAGTTGAGTTACGAGCTTCAATTCTATGGTGATATTTGCTTGGCTTTTATCGTGTATTCCATGAATTTTAAAACATATTGTTTTTATTTTTATTTTTATTTTTAATAGTAAAATTCTGTCAAACTGCCAGTACTTAACGTTATCGCAATTTATTTTCGCACAAAAAAAAACTTCTGCTTACGTACCGACATACTTATCAGAAATATCTTATCTGTTTAACATTATTTAAAATATTTTATTGTAGAAAAAAATTGTCTCTTACGGCTATATTTCACAAGAATCTCAAATAACAACGATAAAAAGAAACTGAAACCCATACTCAGTTTCTGGAGGATGTAAGACTGTGGCCACAGCACGAAAACTAAGCCTGCGTGGTCCTTATCCGGGAAAAAAAAACGTCGCTGTCCTGGCTACAGGTTTATCGATCCTTGCCGTGGTGTTAGAGAGAGAGAGAGAGGGACGGAGGGCTTGATTGCGCGAAGCTAGCGCAAATTCATACAAGTTCCCGATACCTGGTGAAGTTTTGTTCGTTCGTTCGTTCGTTCGTTCGTTCGGCGGCGTTTTCACGTCGGCCGTTCCGCGCGCAGAGACGCTTCGTGGTTCCGAAACTCCTCGGCGGTCGCGAGTTCGAGAGCAGAGCGACTCGGCGCACGCGGCGAGCTATCGATCACGGCCGCTGCACCGGCTGGGGAAGCCTACGACGTACATTCTGTATTGCACAGACCCGAATACTCACGTTGGTAAGCCTTCTTTCAACAGACGAGAGAGCCGAACCACGAAGTTCCCCGAAGTTCATGCTCGCTTTTTTTTTTTTTTTTTTCAGTTCTATCTCATTGTATAAACCGGTGTGGCATAAAATTTTTCGGTCGATTAGGATAGGTTAGCTACATTATAAATACTTTAAAACTTTGGGGATGGAGGGTTATATCAGGTAAGTATAGCTACATTCAAAATACTGTATAATCATTTTATGGTTGCTTAGCAAATAACTTTTTAATATTTAGCTATCCGGGGCTAGGAAACAGTTTACATGATTTCACAGTATCGTTAATGTAGCTATCCCAACCAAATCAACCGTCCAAAATGTTTTAAAGTATTCATGATGTAGCTAACCTAACCTAATTGACCATTAGTTATCATTAGTTGTATATTTATTCATTTACAATGAACAAAAAAAAAAAACAGAAGATGCACGATAGGGAGTTTGGCTCTCTCGTCTGTTTTGAAAGAAGGCTTGCCAACGTGAGTATTAGGGTCTGTGCAATACAGAATGTACGTCGTAGGCTTCCCGCGCCGGTGCAGCGGCTCGATACCCGCGGCGAGCTATCGATCACGGCTCTCCCCGCTCAAACCGCCGCCGGGCCCCGGTGAAGGGCTAGGTCACGCCAGGCGGAGAGCCATCAGCTCTCTCCGACCGACGCTCGATTACCTGGCCGCGGTCAAGTTACCGATGTGGTTTTTTTTTTTCTCTCCCCCGAGTACGACCCACGGTTCACAGTTATGAAAGCCACAACCACGACGTCGAACTGATCCCGAAGTTTACCGAAGTAAAATATGAGGTTACGTCAGTGTTTAAGCTGTAGTCATAATGCTGCGACGGACACGAAAAACAGGGTCGCCGTAACAACACCACAGAATACCCGCCCCAACGGCCTGCTACAAGTAGATAATATTTCTGATTCCATCGCGTCATGCCGCACGACGGAAAGAAAACCGGTAAATCATACAAAAACCGAACTTCAAAAATATTCACCTACTTCGAAAATCTTTACGCTGAAAAAACGAAATTTTCAGTTCACGTGTGGGTACACTCTCATATTTGTAGTATCCCTTCAACTGTTTACATAAAAGAGCACATCATCGTCTTAATGGTTAACGTTTCTGTTCAACTTTTAGTTGATATTTAATTTTGATTCTCCGTTTTAGCGAACAGCCGAATTAATTTATCTAACATAACTATATCATGCTTCCTCATATCTAAAATAAACTTAAAATTATTTATTGCCAGAGACGACTAAATGTTATGTTTTTATACACGACAACTGTCAACAGGAGATAAAAGCTATGTACAGCGCCTGTACTGTTTTTAGCTCATTCTATACTGCATTTTATGGACGTATTAGACATATCAGACATATTAGACAGCCATATTAGAGTACGTATTGTTAATGTTGTCGTGGTATTGGTGGCCCTACGCTATTATCTCTGTCGTGCTGGAACGATGTACGACGTGTAATAGCTATGGTTTGTCGTGTGTATGTCGTCGCATTGTGACTCCAGCTTGATAATAGTTGTTTTTTTTTTTCGGGACGGCATGTTAGTTAGGTTAGGTTAAAACAAGTATAATGAAAAGTTGGTTAGGTTAGGTTAGCGTTATTTAAACTACTATGTGACCGACCGTCAAATATATAAATCTTTGCAATATGGTGATTTTTCACCTTAGATCGGTAGAATTCGGAGAACTTGGGAACTGTTCGGGTGTGGCACTCATCCCTGTGATATGTAGGCTTTCCTACTTTTCTAATAGCTCAATGCTAAATCAAATCTTAGGAAATTAAATATATTTTTTTAAACTATTGTATTTAACTTATGTTTTAGGACCTTGACTGTTTTAATGTACATATTTTAAAATAATGTTACGATTTACCGCGGGGTTCGTAAAGGGTAGCCCAATTAAAGATTTTGTCTCTAAACTGTTTTATTTATTGCCACTACTTATGGCACTTACAATTAATCTTATAAAATGGCAAATAATCAATTGCACTTAAAAATGTTGCTTCCCCAGTCACTCGTTTTCACACACCGCACAACTCGCTGGGCCGCACCTCTGACGCAAATCTCGTCGCAGCACCCTTCGTGGATCTCCACCGCGGGACTCTGTCGCCACACTCCACCGCCGCCGACGCACTTGCTTTCGCCGAGGATCCACTCAACGCCCTGCTCGGAACTTCGCTCGGAACTCCACCGCGGGAAAACTCCCGACTTCACTGAACTGAACTTACTCCCAGCCCTGGAACCTTCGTCCAAGGACTTCACCACTCTGTTGCACCCGCGGCACTATCGCCCCGGAAACTCCGCCGCGGGAAAGCTCCAGCCTGAACTCTCTCTACTTACTGCCTTGCTGAGGCCGATGTCCTCTTTTTATGTATCAGCCGCCATTTCTGGAACTCACGAGCGCGGCCGGGGCCAGTCGCGTCATTCCGTGCCGACACTACGGCAGAAATATCTCGAAATACGTGTCGGCAGCTCGCGTAACTCCGCAGCTGTCAGGTTTCAGTAACGTGTCAAAGGCAGGGCGCCGCGCGGGCAGTGGTGGGAAGGAGGAAGGAAGGCGACAATCCTTGTTATCTTCCAGGCGCGCGCGACGCATATCATGTTGCGGCAGCTGCCAGCTAACTCTGCACCTGCACGTGTCCCGGCCTTGCTCACGTTCGTAACAATAAATTTAGGAAAACCTCAAATTGTTAGATACCACTTCAAAAAAGAGAAACGGAATTATTGCAAATTTTAATCAAATGTTGCACGTGGTGAATCTTGACAAAACAAAGAATGTAACATGTCGTTGAGAAAGTGATCGTTGTGATGGCTGCAAGGAATATCATTCATTGAGCGGGAATTTTGTGAATTATGCGTGAATTTAATATTTACTATGTCCGGCAAAAAGACCTCCCGTATTTGGAAAGGGCGCTGCGTGAGTTGTGGTGGGGATACGTCGATGGAGGGGATATCGATCGATAGCGGTAAACGTGCCATTGTCAGTAGGTGTAATGGCGTGGCGTAGTGAACATCGTGCGTTTGTTGTGGAGGAGTTTATTCGTAACGGAAGTTCTGTGATTAATACTCAGCGAGCATTTCGCATTCGGTTCGAACTTGGCCGACATGATTCTGTTCCGGATAGAAAAACTATTCACGTTTGGGTATCAAACTTTAGAGCAACAGGTTCTGCACTGAAAAGAAAATCGCCTGGCCGACCTCGGACTGTTACAACGCCGGAAAATGTGGCACGTGTGAGAGCATCCATCCAGCAATCTACAAAGCGTTCAGCACTTAAACAGGCAGCTGCCCTAGGATTGTCTGATCGGAGTGTAAGAAGAATCCTGCACAGAGATATTCACATGCACCCATACAAAATGATGGTTTCCCAAGAACTAAGTGAGAGAGATTTTGAAACTCGTAGAGCTGTGTGTGAGGACATTCTTCAGAACATTTCCCCTGGTGCTGTATTGATTTCATCTGATGAGGCCCACTTCCACTTGTCAGGTACTGTAAATAAACAAAATTTCCGCTACTGGGCAGCAGAAAGCCCACAGGAACTTCACCAACGACCACTTCACAGCCCTCGTGTGACAGTTTGGTGCGCCGTTTCAGAATTCGGTGTGTGGGGTCCGTATATTTTTGAAGAAGATGGGCTTACGGTAACGGTTAATTCGAATCGCTACTGTCACATGATCGAGACCTTCCTCTAACCTAAGTTAAACTAGTTTCTTAGAGACCATGCAGAGGGAGAAGTCTGGTTCCAACAAGATGGCGCTACAGCTCACACTTCGCGGCGATCTCTAGCAATTATGAGAGAGTTGTTTCCTGGACGTCTTCTGTCTTTGCGAGGAGACATCGCCTGGCCCCCGAGATCGCCTGATTTATCACCTTGTGACTTTTTTCTTTGGGGACATTTAAATGCGCAAGTTTATAAACATCGTCCCACAACCCTGCAAGCACTTAAGGAGTCAATCACCCAGGAAGTGGCTGCCATTCCACCGGAAATGACATGAAGAACTATGGAAAACTTCCGGGAAAGGCTTCGTCAATGTGTCAACAATGGAGGACGCCATTTATCTGACATAATGTTTAAAACCAAGTAGTTTGAAATGGCATAGTATTTGTTGTTCACAATTAAAAGTATTTTTTCTGTATCTTTCTTCGTTTGTTTGTATCTGCCTTTTGAAATATGGGAGGTCTTTTTGCCGGACCCTGTACTTCAAAGACAGGAGACCAAACAACATTGATATGCTTTTCCTCACTTTCCCATCGCTACATCCGCTAAAAAAAATGTTACGATGCCCTGGAAAAAAAACTGCAGGGCTGCTACGGCACATGCTAACGAAAGAATCCATAATTATGTTTGTCATATAGATGTTTATGCATATAATAATTATTTACTGTTAATCTCCATCGAGATATAGCATTTGAATATTTAAGTTCATTAATAGGAAACACAGATCATTTGCTGACTTGCGGCACGTTTATTGTAAATCAAAAGTGTCACAAAGCCACCATTATGTTAGACAAGTTTGCGATCTCGTAGCACAATTACAAAGAAAATGGAGTAGATTAAATAGAACTGAGTGTCTACCCACTACTAATATTTTAAAAGGATAAATATTATAAAAAAAATATTTTTAACATTAAAATAACATCTTACAATCAAAAAGTATTTAAATTAAGACATTAAAAAAATAATAAATATACATGCCTTAAATTAATTTCTCTTATTCAATGTTCTCCGAAATATCACCTCTTAAGTTGTTACACAAAATAATATTATTAAAAAAATAAAAAATTAATGGAATCCATTAATCAGTTTTTTTGTTTGGTTAACGGATATTGCCATTATTAGTTATTTCTGCATTGTTACATTTGCGTCCGTTTGGAAACAGAGGAAAGGTGTAAAAAATTTCGAGATTTTGTTTAAGTAGTACTAAGCAAATTAAGAATATACTAATACTTTAGAGAAGAAATTTGATATCTGTACTCTACATTCAAATAAATATGCGATTATATCCAAATGTATATATGTCTTAAAACAGTGGGAGGTCTTTGTAATAAGGTAAACACATTAAATTATTCTAAGCATAGATTCAACTATAATAAATGAGTGTTAGTGTAAACGATGACATAAACATAGTTAAAATTAAATAGGTGCGTGTTTAAAACATTTTTTAATTATATATCTCATAAAATGGTTGGTAAATGTGATTTATTTAAGGTAAAATATATACTCAAACACTCTAAAACAAAGATTATAAAATCAGGTCCTCAATCCAAAAATTACTAAATCCTATGCATAAATACTTTAAACTATATAATTTTAGAATTTTTTTCATGAAATAAATGTTTTATGCACCTTACAATTAATCGTGTTTATTTATTTAGTAAACATGTTTGTAATTAATTACGTACTTTTGTTTAAATGGTGAGAATTTGGCAATACCCTGAAACTGCGTGAGTGTAGCCGCGTTTTACTAGCAAGTGTATACTAAATAAACTCTTTTTTAAATAATTATTTCTTTTTAATAACTTTGAATACATATCTGAGTCCGTAAGTTTGGTTATTTTAAGCTAAGCATGCACAGATTTTACTTATAATCGAATAAATATTTAAAAAAATGCTGAGCCGGGAGCCAGTTATTTTCGAAGTGCCCGCCGTGGGATGCGGGATGATTGTGTTTTGTTTCTTAACTGTGTTCTTCCCCTTCCGTTCAGCGTTTCTTCTCCCTCCCTACTACCCCCTTCTGATTCCGTTCCTTCCCCTGTGCGCATGCGTACGAATGATTTGATTTGGTTTTGACGGCAGTAATACATATGTATCTCAGAATCAAGGACAGGCAAACACCTACTGGAATGTAATTAATTAATGGTTCAAAGTAAAATGTTTTGCCAAAATTAATAGAATATGAGACAGTGATAAATTAAAAACGTCACTTGTATCATTCTCCAAGATTCACGGAATCAAGGTTAAGTGATCGTGCAAAGTAGTAGGTGATCCAAAGATGTTTCTTCAGCCTGTGCTCGAAGGCAGCTAGAGTACTTAGAATGCCTTTTCACCAAGTCCAGTTTTTTCGAGAGCCTGCTATACAAGGTTGTATGGCTGCGTGTGTGAGGGATCCACACAATACACTGACCTTGTCCCGGGAATAAATTAAGTTAATAACTTCACGACCCAGCAGGAAATAGAACACAGGTTCTTTGACTCATCAGTAGGGACACCAGTATTTCGCGAATAAATTTTATGTCAAGGTATTTCACAAAACACTGTAGCTTTTTCTGAGAGTCATGGCAAACTTTCAGGGTGCAGCAGTACGGTGACCACATTCTCATTGGCCCCGTCAAAAGCGGGACGACACCTCTCAACGACCTCAGCCAATAACCACAGGAGAAAAGCTACAGTATTTTGTGAAATACCTTGACACGAAATGTATTCGCGAAATACAGGTGTCCCTACTCATCAGCCAAAAGCTCTGAAATTACCAGCAGAACAAATCTCATAAATCTTTCAGTTCTTTTGGTTTCAGGACAGTGCAAGAAATAGGCACACTCACCATCTTCTGCTTGGCGCCGATGCTGTTGAGCTCCTGCAGAGGCATGCCGTTCCTCAGGGTGCAGTAGCCCGGGTAGCCGTGGCCCGGCAGGTCTTGCTGCAGCAGGCTCCTGGAGGGCGACATGGTCTCGATGGTTGATATGTGCTGCCGCTTGCGCACGAAGTCCGCGTGCTCCTCGCTATCCACTGCGACAACACGTCTGCTCTTACCATCGACTATACCACAACTACCACGACCAGGGTCGAACAGGAAGCGAACTGTCACGAGCTGTTTCGGGACAAACCACTGTAAACTGAGAGTCAGCACGGCCGAAATAGGATTCCCAACGTGGATGCTCTGGAATGCGAGAAACCGCACCGCTTCGCTAAGCCAAACAACTCATGGATGGTCAAACTAAATACTATAAGAAATTGGACTGATATCGAAACTATCATAAGCTAATTAATAAGCTTTAAAAAAATTTAAATAAAAGGGAATTTAATTAATTAAGCTGTTTCCGGACATGCATTCCCTCACACGTACCGATATGTTTGCTAGTCACCACTGCAAAATTCAATACGATGTAATTATGTACTGTAAAAATATTATCTCTCTCTCTCTACATGTTTGTTATTCACCGCCCAAGGGCTGCAGGGATATAATCTCTAAACACATGTTTACTAATCACCGCACCAGGGCTGCAGGTTGATACTGTTGGCCGTACAGGTATAATCTCCCTCGCTACATGCGCTGCAGAAATGCAGGTAGATATTGCTGGCAGCACAGGTATAGCACGCGCGCCACTCACCGCTGCAGGGCTGCGGGATGATGTCGGGGTTCTTCTCGTCGCTGTCGCCGCTCTCGTTCCCCCCGGGGTCCAGCTTGCTGACGGGGCTGCTGCCGCCCTTGTCGCCGGAGCTGCCGCTGCTGCCGCCACAGCGCTGCTCCGCCGCCTTGTGCCTCTTGCGGCGGTCCTCGTTGCGAGAGCACTGCAGCCTCAGCACCAGCACGATCACCACGGCCACGATCACCAGCGCCGTGAAGATGCCGACCAGCACGCTCATCATCGGCGTGAACCGGAACCCGGTCCTCGGCCGCTCTGTTGACAACCAGTCCCGTCCCAACCTCTATGGTACTAATATGATATACCAGAATTTACAGACTTTCGTTTTTGTAGAATGATTTAAAAACTTTTTTAAATGTTATATTAATATAATTAAAAATACCACTTAGATTTAAAAAAACAATGCATGTTTATGGTAAATTAGTTTTTTCTTTCTTAATTGTTTGAGAAATATTTCGTAAATATAAATGCGGTTTAATAAAAATAGTGTCCTATATATTTCCTTTTTTATTTATTTTTAAATGGCTTAGGAAAAAAACAATATAGTATTTGATGTTTATTGAAAAACAAGCTCATATTGCTCGTTAGATTACTCGGAGAAGACCTGACTCCTTCTGGAAAAGATACTAGACTTTGAAGCGTCGCAGCTGCTGCATTGTTAAGCTACGGAAAAGCTGCGATAAGGCAGATGATAAGAGTTGAATAGCTCTTTTTGTCAACCAGTACAACCTTCTACTTCCTCAAAGCACCGCCTGATAGTTAAAGCATCATCTACGGGATTTAATATTTCCTCAAGTAATTTAAATTGCTAAATTCTTGCAAACTGTTGTATCTTCTAATGAGTTACACTTCTACCACAAGCGAGAAGGGGGGGGGGGGGGTTATGACCTCATTATAATTGAATCCATACTCCCAAGTGCTTATGCCATGGAATTGGAATTATTGGGATCTCAGTGCTTCGGAGAAATGGTATTTGCAAGTGATTCCGCTTTGTCATAGCATGGGATTATGAAGGAGCTTGTGTGGATAACAGTAGGGATTCCCACCAGTCTCATTTAAATTGCCATGATTCATGTCCAAGAAGTATAAATTCTCTGCTAGGATTTCCTTTGCAATCTCTGATTAAGACTGGTTTAAATTCATTATGGTATTGGTTGGCTCCTATGCTGAGAGGCAGTTAAAGGTGACATTTAGTGAGCACTAACCAGAGAGAGTAAGGATGCATTGGATGAGATTTCAATGGATCCAGTTTTCTTTGGATGGCTGTAAGGGTATCAAAGTGGTCGTGAAGAGTGATTAAAGAACCACTGTTTCGGTCTTTTAATGTAAGTAAATTTACTAGGTAGCCAAAAGTCTTGTCGGAAATTAAATTACGACGTACATGGGTGCCCAATGAAAGTCTGGCTCGAAAGTCAGCTGAGGATGTATGAACGATATTTTGAAAAAAAAAAGAAAAACTGAAATTTAACAAGTTTTAATTGTTTTTGTACGAAATTAGAAAAAGGTAAATCATTGGTCCATGCAATTTTTTAATTTCAATTTCATTACGAAGAAAATGTACTAATACGTTCAAGAAAATGAAAACAAGAGCATGGACAGGAATTCTAACTGAAGTCATCCAACCACGAGCAAATCACTTTGATCCATTGGACCAAACAATAAAAACCATCACAGCACTCTACACTACATCTGTAGAGCAGCCATCTGACCACCCTTCAGACACTGCTGCTGGTCCCAAATCCAGTGACAGCACCACCCTCGAGACCCCGTCAGTCTCGCCAGCACCACACTGGCATGTCTTGGAAGAGTTGGACGCAGCTACAGGGTAAGGGGTAGAGGGTGCACGGTGATGCAAGCGGGGACGAGACGCACCCTTCTCGGCCGTGAGCTGCTTCTCGGGCAGCCGCAGCGTGGAGGCCTGCGTGACCACCGGCTCGCTGCGGCCCTTCAGGTTGAACGAGTACACGTAGACGAGGTAGTGGCTGGACGGGTCGAGCCCGGCGACGGAGAAGCGAGGGTAGGAGCCGGTCATGTTGACGCGCACCTCGTGGCTGCTGGAGTCGCGCACCTCCAGCAGGAAGGACTGCGGCAGGCCGCCGTTGTAGCCTTCCTGGCAGCGGATCGAGAACGACGTCATCGACGAGTTGGCGACCGAGCAGTTGCGCACCAAGTCCGGCCGACCTAATTTCAAATGCAATCAATTATTATCGTTTCAAAAATTATTTTTCTATTGCAATGTTTTGGATGTTATACACAGTAATAAACCTCAAAAAGATAATTTTAAGTTTCAAGTCAAAAACTTAGGAATAAACTGTGAGCAGAGTTACTCTATACTAATACAGGTATAATTTGTTTACATGTGAATTAATTCAAAGAAAGGTAAGAAAAAAATGTTTAGATTGTTTTCCATTGAACAATAAATTAATTTTTTTTTTTGAAAAATATCCGTCACTTGTTCGAGGTAACAATAGCATGGACTTTTGCACTGAGGTTAAAACGATGTTAGGTTTTTATGCCCAATTAATGAGATTTATGTGATTGTCATAGTTACGGTACTTATGTTCTTACCAAATTGTGTTTCGCTTCTCATTGTCGGGCTTTCTCTTAATTCTAAATAATCAAAAATTATTCATCATCAGAAAAAAAATGCTACATGTAAAATACAGATGTAATCCTTGTACATCCCTCTGATCTCTTGTTGGAACCAATTGTAAGTATTATCGCATACCACCGGCTATCTGTACATAACTGCTGCTCTTGTGGTAAGGTATATATAGGTGTTTACAGAAAGCAAGCCCACACAGACAGGTATCTACAGGCGAGTTCACACAACCCTCCATCTCAGAAGATAACAGTCATCTCAACTTTGGTCAACAGAGCTAGAGCCATTTAGAAGACAATGTTGGGGAAGAAATAAAACATCTAGCAAGTGCTTTTCAAGCAAATGGTTTTTCAAAATTAGTAATTAAGGAATGCCATGAAGTCACCTTGACAGCATAAGAAAGAGCATCTTCCTAATAAAGATTTCATTACTTATGTCAAAGGAATATCAGACCAAGTGGCAAGTTTCTTAGGAAGTATGAAATTCACACAGTTCTCAAACCTATAAATAAGATTGAGGGGTCTCTAACATCTGTGAAAGACAAAACTCCAGCCGATAACCTAGCTGATGTATAGAAGATTCCATGTTCTTGTGGTAAGGTATATATAGGACAAACTGGCAGACGAATAATCACAAAGGTTAAAGAACATATCAGCGACCATAAACATGGAAACGCATGATCAGCTGTAGCAGAACACTCATGAGAAACAAGACCGCATTGATTTCGACCAATTCCACACCATAGCCAACATCCTACAATACAAGAAAAGATAAATTCGAGAATCAGTAGAAATTTTAAAACACCCAGCAAACATAAATAGAGAAGATGGCAAAAAATTAGGCAGAATATGGGATCCACTCTTCAGAAAACCTCATAACCTAGCTCTGCATATAAAAAAAATTCAGGTAGCCTCTGGTTGACCAACCAGCCCTGCCAATCAGAAGAGAAGAGGCCACTGATTTGCCAGAACCCCCAGCCAATCACAGAAGCCCAGCTACGATTGACCAAACCAACAGGCAAACCAGACGAAAGGAAGGCTGTGATGGGCCCAGAGCTGCAACCAATCGGAAAACACTACTCTCAGGCGAGAATAATAAAGGCAGAAGAACTTGTAATAACCTCAGTAGATAACTCTACCCTGATGATGGCGACTGCAATGTGAATCGAAATGTGGGTGATATATTCGCCTTGGACACAGCTGCAACCCAGAAACCAAGCTACTTGCAACATTTATATCTTGTTAATAAAAACATATGAAGTACACTGAAAAATGATACAAGGGCAATATTCTTTGCGCCAAAAAAAGATTACTGAGTTGCTAATTAAAATGCCATGCCAAAGATGTCATCACTAAAAAAAAATCATGCAGTGATCACGTAATCAACGTGAACTCACCAGCGGGGATGATGTGAAAGACGCAGGGCTTGCGCTGGTTGCCGATGGTGTTGGCGGCCCAGCACAGGAGAGTGCCGTAGTCCAGGTCCGTCATGGGCGTGTAGGAGACCACGCTGGAGGTCCCCTGCAGGTGGATGTGCGCCGATGGAACATCCACCGCCTCCGCCGAGTTGTTGAACATCCAGCGGAAGGTGACCTGGGAGGGGTTGGCCTCCACCTCGCACGATATGTTCACCTTCTCCTGCTTGGCCACGCCGTGCACCCTCGTCTGGCTGGGTCGGCACGTCGGGGCATCTGCGAGCCACATTCAGTGACGTAGAAATCGTACATCGATAAAAAGAAATGTTGGCCCTGAAAGCCCAGAATCAGATTGGAGGACGTCCAAAGTGACATGCAACACAGTACATGCAGTAATGTACAAAGTGTTTTCCCGTTAAGAGAAAGGTTTGCCCTGAAAACCCAGGATCAGATTACAGCATGACCAAATGATGTGTGACACAATACATGCAGTAATTTAGAAATCGTTGATCCATAAAGGAAAGGTTGGTCCTGAAAGCCCAGGATTGATTGTAGCATTGTAGCAGAAGTATGGAAGTGCTCCAATCGGGCCAGGTTCTATCAGAGTGAATGGTTTCAGGCCTTTTGGGTCACCAAGTCCATCAGAAAGATTGACTTAAGTTTGGTGGGTCCGAATGTGTTGTTTGCCTTAAAGTCTTTAGGATGGGCGTGCCATCTCCTGTATCTATGTCTCACCGTGTGCCAAGTATTCACAAAAGGTTTCCAGGTTTTGGCACGTAACAAGCACTCCTCTGTCTGGGGTGTTGAATTCTTGTACTCACACATGACGTTCAGGTAGAAAGGTGCGCTCTCGCCGTCCCCCTCGGTGTTGTAGCCGACACACGTGTAGTTCCCAGCACTGGCCCTGCTCACGCCCTGCAGCACTAGGGACTGGTTGCTGATCAGCACTCTCTGACTGGTGTTGTGGCTCAGGGTTTTTTTCTGCAACACATAATCTTTGATACACGTAGAAATACGTTTTGCTCTCTTGAAGACAAATTTCGCTAAGAAACAAAAATATTAATAACCATCAAATATATTTTGGTAATCTGTTTACATTAAAAAAGATCTATAATAACGATAGTTCATGAACCCTTCTAATGTAAATTTTTCATTGGTGCATAAAAACATCAAACCGTTTAAAAACACCAACTTTTTTTGTAAATATGTTACTTATTTTTACATGAAATTTAAATAATAAATTACTTTTCTATGTTTTTATCTACCAAAAATATTTTAAAATTTTTTTGAAATATTCTTGGTTTTATAAAATAATGTTACTGTTTGACATAATAAGTGAACCTACAGCATTTCTTAGAGTAGTTCAGTCTCTAGAAATCATGATGAGTGTTACGCTAAAAAAAACTATTAAAAAGGTTTGGTGCATTAACAAATTTGTCCTACTCTATGTTACAGAAGTACTATGGTTTTACATAACGAAATTTAAATAGAAAATGCAATTCATTAATAAAAACCAAATTCCAGTTCTAGGCTTTTCGTGCAATGCTTACTGAACTTTATTCTATGAGATTTCCTCGCGAATTTTTTTTTTCTTTTAGGTGACGTAACACACATTTCACTAAGGTATTTTCGGTGATATATCATTTCATTAAATACATTTTACTTTTAAGGAAGAGGGAAAAGGACTGAGGCCCAAGTCGTTTTATATTTTAATTCAAGGAAATAATACTTTTATTTTTTTTATAGTTGAGGTCACATCCCTTGAAAACATTTTTAGCTTAAAGGTTTACATAAAGGGTTTTTAAATCCCACATTTTTAGTTAATCTGATAATTAGAAATTTTTTAAAAATTTTTATACGTCTAACAAACTATGGTTTAAAAATATTAATCAATGTAAAAAGAATATTTTTAGTGTACGTATTCCATTTTTTTTAAATATCTAAGCAATATCGACGGTATTATTGTTTAAGTCTGGGTTATAAACGCCTTTAAGCAGTTTTTATTGACACACTGACTGTGAGAAATAATTCAAAGATGTTTATAAAGATTGTAAAAGCAAATCCGTTTAAGCCCGTAGTGAGATGTCCATGTTTATGGATACTCACATTGTGCCTCCACTCAACCTTGTATATCGGTGGATGGGCATTGATCGTGCAGTCAAAATAAACGTCCGTCCCTTCTCGGATGGTGTTAGGGTTGAGCGACGTGCCCAAATTTATCTTGACCTCCGGAACATCTGGAACCCAAGAAAGTAATAATTATCAAAACAAGGTCTTTATTTGAAAAAGTTAACAAATTATTTCATATGATGTGTTAAACACTAATTGGTATACCCTTTACCTTTAAAGTTTTTAAAACTTTACTAAATGCTATCTCCGTACATTACTTTGTGAATAATACTTTAAAAGAACTTTAAAAGAATGTTGACTTTAAGACTTTAAAAGACTTTAAAAGAATGTTGGGTTTAATAAGCAAATACAATACTTATATGTAATGCTACTCCCGCAAAACTGCGAATACTGCCTGATAACTCATGCGACCCCAGAAAAAGAATTACTGTGGACTTACTAGTTTATGCTTCCTCTGAACTAAAAATTTTGGTATTACATTTGTTCCTAAAAGAGAATTCAGGAAAAATAAAGATTATGCAGAAAACAGCTGTTAGAATTTCACATAATGTTCAACGTGAAGTTAGGTAGTAGGCAAATTGATGCAATTTACAAAAATAAGTGTTCATTTAAAATGATTTCGAAAAAAAAAAATTAATCTAGATTCGTAAAGAAAAAAAGTTGCATCGAGTTCAAAAACCATTACATCGATTCTCAAAACCAAATAATTGATCTCTCTCCTCTACTAAGGGTTGTTGCTCTTGGTATATATTTGACTTTTGAGTGGAGGTAAAAATTCTAACTTACAGAAGATCTCTCCCTGGAAACATATTTTGTTTTCTGAGGTCATGTGGCTTGAAAGAAAAATATTACAGGAAGAAATTGGAAAACAACAACCAGAATTTTTAGTTTTGCTGATGAAAGAGTTCCGGGAAATTGCCTTTACCCATTAACTGAGCTTATGACCCGAAATACATAATGTTGGGTTCAAATAGTCTCTATGGCATGACACATTTTTAAAGTTTAATTTTGAAAGTTAGCCTTCGGTAAAGCAGATAACACTTGTGAATGAATTTGTAAAGACCATTACAAAGTATACATTGACAGATTTACTACAGCTGCAGTCATTATCAAAAACGTCTTCAATACTAAACATCAGTCACTTCACAGGATAAACTAATTGTAGCAGATAATGACTAGTAACATCACGCGTTCCAATTAATATACTTAATAATCTCTTGACACAGACTGAGAAACAACTCACATCTTGAACCGGTGGGTCTAGAGTCATGAAATGTTGCATAGGAGTTACTTATATAACGTAGGTGAGCTCTGAGAAAGGATATTTTAAAATTCAGCCTCTAAAGGGGTCAAATAGGGGAAGAAAGTATTTTACGGAAGTATGTCATTTTTGAAGTTGGAAATATGGAAATAGGCGTTTAAACTTATTTTTGTAAAAAAAAAGTCACTTGTAAAAGCGTTTTTGCTAATTCATCAAAGATGAGGATCAAATACTTTCCCATCGAGCACACGGCTAGTCTACTTTAAAAAACTCTTAATACTGATTGACTGATAGACAATGCACGGCCTAAATCTGTGGACCTAGAGATTTGAAATTTGGAGCAAATATTCCACGGGTGCCCTAGGGGTACACTAAGAAGGGATTTTTTTTTTAATTACATCCCTAAAAAAAGAAAATGGGTGGTAAATTGATTTTTTAAAAAGCTACTATGATGTAATTTCGTAAAGATACTCAAAATAAATAAGATAACACGTTGACGTTTCCTTCATCTCCATGACCACAGCTATTGGATTTTTTATGCATTCTTCGTCACCATTAAAAAATTTTCGGGGGCGTTACATTAGTTCCCAGTGGGGGTTTATCCCGGGCAACGCCGGGTACTTCAGCTAGTTACAAATAATGCTTTAACGAAGCCAAGTTTTGCGAATTATAAGAAAAAAGTTGTGTGCTGCCGCTGTCTTTCTTCTCCTCGGACGCATAGGCCAATCGAGTGGAAGAGAGATAGATGCGGCGCAAGCGTACAATGAGCGTAACGGGACACAGCGTAACGGAACAATGTGCGTAACGGGACACTTTTTCGTGCGTGCAGCCGGCGTTCATCGATTTATTAGACGTCACGTCAAAAATTATTTGGCCTGAAAGTTATTTAAACAAATATGGCGTCTTCCCATTTATATCTCTCCAGCTTAAGTGAACTGAGGTCCTAGCTCTGAACTCTCGGGGCATGCGTTCAGAACAAGCTGGCATCGCTGTGTCGAAGGAGGGGATTGGACACGCCACAGCCAAGAGGCAAGTTCGTATGGTCTGGAGCGAATAGCAGCCCGGCTTTGCTACAACTCACCAGCCGCATTTCCGCCCCGTAAAGTACAGCCTATGTCGTTGAATACGTCTCAAATTTGATCCGTTTTAAAAGTATAACGACTGTTGTTCTGTCAACGGTGTACGTGAAACAACTCGTTGATGCGGTTGTGTTCTGAAACTAACGCCATGTGTTGCTTTGCAAGTGAAAGTTTGGAAATGGAATCTATTGGCATTCCTTTTGAGAACTGTCATACATGTGTCAAGTTATGTAATGTTTTACACATAATTAAAGAATTAAACCTACATTCAAACACATGCCATATTTTTATACTTGACTGTTAGAGAATTATATTTTACCCAAGAAATCCGTGTGCAAATATCCAGCCAGTTATTTTCCGTCCCGACTTACTTGGGAAACGTATTCTTGTCGGGGCCACTTGCATAAGTTGTCACAAAGGATGTAACTTTCCGTAAGAGAAGTTTAAATTTTTCAAATTATATAAAATCTGCTGATTTCTACTGTTTTATCTGCTGTGTGAGATAATTCAAATGTTTTATACTAAAAAAATACTTTATTTCTACTGTAAAACTATCGATGAATTTTGTGACTACTAAACCATAGCTACTAAAAATTACATAAATTGTATTAAAGTAAAATATTTTTAATATAATTAATTTAAGAAAGCAAAACACCTAAAGAATGTTCTGAGTAAGATGTACACAACTTAATTTAAAAGCTGTTATTTATTTACTTGTGAACCCATCTTGACAGTCAACAGTAATTTCCGTGAATTATCACTCGTTTCTCTGGCGAAATTCAGCATCATGTAATCAACACTGGGATTTCAAGGAGGGCTTATCTACCAGGTACCAGATAACCTGGAATTTCAGACCCCCGACTATTATCAAGTGATAAATGGTTGGCGCGATATTAGCCAAGAAGGATCAGGCCATTAAAGTGGAATTAATAGAATAATAAATTTGGTTTTTCCTCACAGTAAACTCCTCTAATTGGAGAATCTTGTTTTACTCCAGTCTCTAAACTTTATCTCTGCTCCTCAGCCTAGATATCATAGAACTTCATGGGTCAACCTATCTTTTTATACAAAACGTGCTTATACACAAATATTTCAGTATATATTATAATTATGTGTAGCAAAGTTTGCAGTATGATATATTTCATTCTTTATATTATGACCACAAATGTTTTTTTGTAGATAAAATCATTTTTGGTACGTTTTCTCCAAACTAATTATGTTTGAAAATTTATTTAAAAATGTAGTTTTAATTTTTTGGTTTATAATTTTTTATTATTTTTATAGTAATTATATTTTAGTAACATAAAATAAAAATTTTCAGAGGTCCAGCACAACTAATATTCTAGTGTCGGTTAAGTTTTAGCGTACATAATCGACAAACTACATACTTTTTTTTACTTATCGTCTTTGTCGAAAATATGTTTTCTTTAAAGGTTTTAAAAATGCATTAACCTATAAAGATTAACATATGAAAATTACTCTACTTAAGAATTTACAATGAAAAATTGGAATTACTTTTAATAAATAAACTAATAAGTACAATCTAAACATAGGATTGCATTTTCATCAAGAATATTTATTTTTTATTGATCTATTTTAATATTTTATTTAAAAGGTTAAAAATGTATAATACTTGACAGTAAAAAAAATATTTTGTATTTTGGTTGTGTTCTAAAGTAGATACAAATATTGTTATAAACAAGTCTGTAATTTTGTGTACTATTTTACTGCTATAGTTTTGCTCAAATGCTAATTTAGCTGATACCATAGGTTCTGTTTTTCTTTTTGGCTGTTTAATCAATATTACTGAAATTTGTGCAGTTTGCAACAGTATGTTTCGCTAGTCGCTTCTTTGTAGGCAGTTGACACAAGGCTGTATTTTACGGTCGACAAAATGACTAGTGTGTTAAGTTGCTAGTTGAAGTTTAACTAACCACTTCCTGTAACTCGAATCCTTCATACTACAAATAATTCCGTATTGAATCACAATACAAATATATTCACATTCGTGATGATTTTTGTACATTAAAATATCACGTTAAGTAAGGTTTTGTTGTATATATCTTCCTGATATACTGTTAAATAAATACTAGACAAAACAATGAAAAATATCAATTAACTGTAGGAAAGTAAGGTTAAAAATAATATTTTATTATTTCTTTCTTATTTGGTATTAAATTTTACTACGTGTTTTTTGGACTGTTTGATGTTGTGTATTCCAAAATACGTACAAGATATTTTAAAAATTAAATTTTGTAATGGTCTTAATTAGTAATTCACAACAATATTTTGCATATTTTTTCTATTGCACTTTATCTTAGTGCCTCATGTGCAGCGAGATAATTTGAGACAGTAAACACACAACCACAGAAGAATCGGCCATGTTTTATAGTGAAAAGTTATTCCAGCAATGAAGTGAGGCATAAAAAAGGCGCAATTTACCCAAGGACTGCTGGAATTAAAGAACACGGGACTTCCAGAATAGTAGCCGTTTATTTCGGGACGTTTCTACGAGTTCTGTCACCAGTCGGCCACATAATTTGCTTTAAATCGTTTCGGTAAACTGTGGAAGGTTAATGTAATGTTAATCCAAAGATTTTTCGTTTTCTCCTCCGATGGCGTCCGAGATTCTGTTACACATGGCGCGATGGTAAATAGGTTGGCTTATTATTTTTTACGTACGATTGTTAGAGCGAAAATAATTAAGTACTAAAATGGTGTGTAATAGCTGAATCTATTGCAGGCTTCCGACTGTGGTTTGTGTATGGGGTTCAATGACCGACAGCTATCTTGGATGAATTTTGTAAAATGGTAAATTTTCATTAATATAGTTTTCGTATGTTTATTAACGATACAGAAAATCTTTTCTAATGCTTGATTATGTTCGCAGATAAAATTATGTATCTTACTGAATATTTACCTCAATTTTACCCCTTAGAAAAATAATTTCTCTAAATGGTAGAATTGTGGTAGGTATTATTCGTATATTTATTATTGGTACAGTATGGTTTTTTTTATTCAAACCCAATATAGTTTTCTTTGTATGAACATATTAGAAAATATAATTAAATATTTAAAACAACATTTAACTCTTTTTGACGCCTTAAAAGGATGAATTTCGCAAAATAGTTGAACTGTTTGTTGGTAGTTTTCATATGCTTATTATTGATGCCCAATATATTTTTTTTGATTCTAGATTAGTTCGGACATATAATTAAATATCTTATAACCTTAAGTACCCCTATTAAGGGTTGAAATTAGCAAAACGGTTTAGTTGTAGTTGGTAGCTTTCGTATGTTTATTATTGACACCCTATATCATATTTTATGGATGACTAGATGTATAAATATATTCTTCTAACTTAATACAATATTTATTTCTTTTTTTCTTTAGGGGTTGCACTTGGCAAAATGTAACTACAGGGGTTGGTTTTTTTGGAATGTTTATTATTGGTAATCAATATATTCTCTTATGCTTGATCAACTTGAGAGCTATAACTATTTGATTAAAACTATATTTACCCCTTATTTACCCCCTTAGACGTTGAACTTCAAAAAATGATAAAATTGTGGCCCATTGTTTTTGAATGTTTATTATCGGTACTCAATCTTTTTTCTTGTGCTTATTTAGCTTCTGAGATTTAATTAATTATTTTTAAACCTAAGTTACACCTTTCTTCACCCATTAGGAATTGAATTTCGCCAAATCTTAAAATTTCTAATTGGGTGTTTAGTTGTGATTTACTTTGGTACCTAATACCTTTTTTTAATCTTGATAAGCTTTGCAGATAATACCATAATTGCCCCTTTTTTTAATCATTTACAGGTGGAATTCTTTAATCATATATAGCCTAGTGTTTAAATTAACAAAAATAATTTATCAAATATTTCATCAAGTAGTTTACGTGTGATGCCGGAACAGACAAACTAATAAAAATTCCAAAATATCCATTTTTAATACCATAGAAGTAACAATTTTCAATATTTATATGTATATATATTAATTTCATCCAAAAGCTTTATTATTAGTATATATGTATCTACAAAGAACAATAGTAAGGTTAAGTCTTACATGTTATACTGATTTGATTTGTTTTCCCCGTCATTGATATTATTAAATTTCACACGATAATACGCTTTGTTTTGGTTGTCTGTCATTATAATTTTGAACGGATATTTACCTGGTGTAATAAATTGCGTGCAAAATTTAGCAAAATTTATTTTTTAAACAAATAATGGCACGACATTTCACAAGTTTTATAATAATTAACGAATATCTGTTTAAAATATCTGTGTGAGAACAATAATTTAAGAAAACCTTTTTTTTTGTTAAAATTAATATAAAAATATTTAGAACCGAGATAGAACTAAAGTAATTATTTAACATGTATTGCGTACGATTGGAGTGTGCATGTTATTCATTTTATATAGTTAAATGTGTATAAATTTTACTATTTATAATTCTGAAAAGAAAAAAAAAGAATTTAATTAGTTTCACAATTTTGGAAAATATGTGAAGTATGTATATATTAAAAAGGTATTGATTTTTACAAAGTTAATGCGACTATTAAAATTAATAAAATAAAAAAAATATCGCTTATTCATCTATCGTCTATTTTAAAACAATTCGCATGAAAAAAAATACACTCTGAAAAACATGTACTACATGAACGTTTATACAAGAGAACATATATTTACACCTGTGAAAATTTTCACACACAAACAATCTTCACAAAAATACCTATGATCTTCTTAAAAAAAATTTAAGCTGTGACGTGTCACTTTAAAATGTACTTATAATGTACCTTTAAATAATAATAATAAAAGTTGCACGAAGAAAGTAAGGAAGAAGTGTTTAGATAAAATTATACAAATGTTTCTTTATAAGAAGTATTAAATTTTTTTCGCCTGCATAATATTCATAAAATGTTGTTCCTGATATTTTAAGCAGATTGAATTGTTGTCACTTAGTATAAAAAACACAGATTTTTTAATGAAAGAAATTAAACTTTATTCAATACCAAAAACATTGTTAAAAGAGGCAATCTATTTTCCTCTTGAAGTAGCAGTAAAGAACGCCAGTCACACAACTGTGGTGCTAGCAAATTGAAAAAGTGCTGGTTAAAGTGACTCGAACGGAAACAGGAGGAAGAAGAAAAATCGCCTTTCCTCGGTAACAACACGTTTGATCGAGTAAGGCGCAGTAGAAGGCTTAGATGTCTCGTTCGAGGAGATATAAGGCTTTCTCCGTATCTGCTACAAAATCAATACTGGTGCTTCTTCAAGATCGGATATTCTGGTATCGTTTTACGGTGAATGTTCTTGGAAAGTTTCCAGCCACTAAAAAAAATCCTTAATTAACTTTGCATTACTCATACTTAATTTAATTTTATAGTATATATTAAATTAATTACTTCTCTAAAACTTAACACTACATATAATAATTAAAAAAACATAAAATATTTCGCAATAACTTAATTTTTCACAAAAAAATGTACATGGCTAATCATCACGAAGCAAAAAAAATGCAATAATCAGTGAAATAATAAAATTTACCTTTAAATCGAAGTAAATAATGGGGGGAAAAGGATCATAACCAAACATTTTTTTATGTAAGCAAATTTTTTTTGTTTGCAAAAGTAAAGGAGCATTAAAAATATTCTTATAATATATTCAGGAAGTTTTATTTAGTTGCTGTAATTTTCGATGAAGCCAGCTTTCCGCTAATTCTTTTCTTTGTAAATTAAATTTACGAGATCAAGGTGTAGGCCTATAGCTAGAGTTTTCGAGGATATTATCTTGCTCATTTGTATTATTTAAAAGAAAAACTGATGTAAGATTTAAAACTGCCTGCTTATCGAGCTTTCGATTAGTGTTTTTGTTTATGCCGGGAGAATTACTAAGTTAACACAATACAAATCAGTATTTTTTGGTTTAAAAAAAAAAGTGCCGTAGAGTGACGATATATATATATATATATATATATATATATTAACTTATGTTTGAAAGAAATGTTCAAGAAGAAATGTCAATAGTGAGACGAGAACATCTGAACTTAGTGCCCGTTGTAGTCTCTCCAATGGTAACTTCGGTGATGAATGTTCTGCGTTAGAGAACTTCGAGTAGTTGAGGTATTCTTTCCATTCGTGCGAACTTAAAGGGGTTTCAGCCGGCGCCGAACAGTCTTATGACGGCTGCAGTGGCAAATTCCATGACGGACGGTGGACTCCGGGCTGTAAATCGACAGCTCTCGGACGGGCGTGGAGCGGGTTTGTCCGGTCTCCGGACGGACATCCTGACTAGGCACGTATCTGGGACACCGACGAATTTCGTGCTTTCTTTGCCGACTTTAACCCCGTATACTTCCCTACCCTCAACACCCACCTTTTTTTTTTTTGGTCCTTTTCTCCCTCGTCCTACTCGAGAAAATTGCCCGATAAATCTACCAGTCACAACTCATTGTATTTCATTCCACAGCATTCCCTCTCCCGCGAACAAGCAGAAAGGAAGGTTAGAGAAGAAAGAAAAATTCCTCCACGCCCTTCTCCTCTTCGCAAATCCCACCTTGTCCAAACAGTTCCGATCGCCAGATTCCTTTTGTCAACCCTTTTTCGGACGAAAGAAAAAAAAATGGGTTAGGTAACAGCTGCGCCTAGGAGGTGGAAAAACGAACAAGGGACTTTTCGGCAGCACGACACGAGACATGAATGATTTGTTTCGCGCGGGACAGTGGGATATCGAAATTGATATCACGAAAAGATTGAACTGTAGGAATTCTTGAGAAAAAACATAAATTACTGTTTTTGAGGCTATAAAAAAAGAATACCACAGAGACATTTAATTTCGAAGAGATGAATAATTGTTATTGATTATGAAGGCTCAAATGTAACGAACGTTAAATAAAATTCGTTTTTTTTTCTATGTGTTAAAACCATCCCTAGGTGAGATAAAGCACAGTTTTCATACATAAAAAAAATTCTGAAATTATATAAATATAAAAAAATATATATTTTTAAGTGAGTTGCCTTATCCCGATGTGTGTGAAACCTTAATTGGAAATAAATCATATAAAGGAAACAGCGAAAACCTCTTCAGATAGTTCTTGATGAAACAGCAGGTCATAAGACAAAATATATTCACTTCGAATCATTGATTGGCTTTAATGCTTAGAATTTTTTTTTTCTTTTCAATGGTTTCCGTTCGAAAATGAGTGCGACATAAACTGTGTGGTCTATCGTCACATTAGAGCGTTCGTCACATGACAACCACTTTGCCAACTTGAATGTTTACATTGAGGCGTTTGCTACGCCTCCATTAGTTTCACTTTTATAATTAATTTGTAGTTTTAACGTCTTTTGTATTATTAACGTCTTTTTAAATTGATTTGGTTTAGATTATATTATATGATATTATAGATAGTTTGGCGCTTGTCTCAAACTCGCCCTGAAGTATGGTTAAAAAAACATTACGGACATTAGCGGCTCTGCGTTTGTTTTTCCACGAGCCAACACCGCGCCGCGCGCGGAGCGGTGTGACGTCATGGGGAGGCGTGAACGAGCGGACCACTGCGGCTGGCTAGCGGACTGACGGGGCTAGCGGCTGGTTGAGTGCACATCGGCTTGCGGGAGCAAGCGTCTTGGGCTGCAGCAAAATGGAAGCCAGTATTCCATTCACCAACGCTTCGAGCAGTGCCCAGCCCGGGGCTGTCATCCACCACGCTGCATGGACAAAAAGTAAGCCTCGACGCACTTGGTATTAACAATCAGACATCGGGTTGAGTTTTCGATGGAACGAAAAGAGAGCGACTATAGTGATCACAAACTGAGACCTTGATAGCATCAGAAATCGTTAACGCCGCGAACTAAACTCTATTGCTTTTTCATGTTGGGCTGTGCGAGAAAACTACATTTACTGCAAATGAGACTTAGACGTTTTTATGCTGTGGTGCGGGATGTTAGGCACGGATTATAGCGTCACAACTAGAGACCGATTTGACGAAAAGAGTTGGGGATGTGCAAAAAACATTTAAAGACAACTACGTTATCCATGATTACTTTTAACGGAGTTGTTAGGGAAAATCTAAACTTTCTTAAATGTTTGCAAAATTAAGTGTAAAATGTAGTTGTAATGATTAGTTATATTAGATGTGTTTTTTTTAATGCAAGATTGCGATCTGCAAATTTGTGTCAGTTGTCCTGTAGTCAATGTACCAAGCCAATACCAAGCCGTAAAATTAAATAGCAAACAGGCAGTGATGCACTTAATTATTTTCCATGCCGTCTTTTCCCACTTAGGGGATGTACTTTTCACTGCATTTACCCTTTTTACCCAACTGCGATTTCTGGCTTTAAACCCGAGCGCCTCAAGTAAGGCCTCAATATTTCATTCCACTACAGCGCTATAAGGCCCCTGTCATGCGGGCTTAGTATGCGCGAACTCTATTACAATGTGTAGGGTAGTCAGGGCCGGCGAACCCATAAGACGAGTCAGGAGACCACCTACGGAAGCCACATATTAGGGGCGGCAAAAAGGGAGGGGAAAAAAAATTCCAAATGTTAGTAAAAAAATTTAATGCAAAATTTTGCTTTCAACATTTATTTGTGTATTCATTTATAATTTTCGTTTTATTAAATTCATTGCTGGTCTTCTTATATTTCGTTTTACAGAGCATTGAAACTGATTTTATAATAAAGCGAATGTGAGCTCTGCTGAATAAATTTATTTGTGGAAAATATCTTGTTTGAGTGACTTTTTTTTTCTTATATACATTTTCCGGAAGATTGAATTCGCAAAGGTGGTCACCTTAGCTATGGGAGGGGTAACATGACACACATAATTTTTTTTTATTAAAAGTTAATTGAGTAAATTGTTTATGAATTTTTTAATTTTTCCCAAATATCTCGGATTTTCAATATGGCGGCCTAACGAAAAATGCAAAGTTCTAGAATCCAAGATATAGGGTGTAACATAAGCAAAATATTTTACTAACATTTTATTTAAAATGTAATAAATTATTTTTAATTTTTTTAATTTATAAAATACACCTTTTTTTTTTTCGGGAATCGAACTAAGGGCTGAAATTGACTAAGTAACTTAATATTTGAAGTAAGTATGTTTTAATTTTTTGGTTGTTTTTTTTTTTTTGGAATTTTTTATCAAAAATTGAAGAATTCCAATTTTACAGGTAAGGTCATGGTCGTGACTCGGTAGTTAGAGCGGTTTGCTTTTTGTATTCTTAAGCCTTTTTTGAGATTATTTGGTTATTTCAAAGGCAAAAATCTTTTGAGGTATTTAAATTTCTAATTTTAGAATATATTTTTTTAGGAATAAAATGGGTATTTTCCCCTCAAAATGGGAATTTATCTCTCGAAACAGGGAATTATTTAAGAATTTGGGAAATTTTGAGACCAAGAGGGCCGCTGTGACGTCAAAATACAATATGGCGGTATTGGCTCCAGCTCCTCGCACATGTACTAGGGCCAGTCAATTTGCCCATTTATATACTACTGCTTCTGGCCATGAAATCGGTTTAAAATATTTGGATTAAAGTTGCTTGACTTCTGGTTTAAAGTCATGTCGAAGTCAAAGATTTCACGGACGTTTCGGTTGACCTTGCAGTTGCCGTTACCAAAGGTAGCAGTTAGTTTCCTGATGGTGGTGACTTCAAGGTAAAATATTCGCATTCGATGCAGCTTCACCATAAAGGTATTTTTGTTTGATAACCCAGCTCTCTTAGCCGTTAGGCCTTACCGGCCTGGGGCCCCCACGGGTGTGGGTACGGATACACCGTACACGCAAAGGAGGTGTTATGACCAGAGGTTGAGGCTACCCGTCTCAACATAGTCACCACGATCCTCCCCCAGCAGCGGTGCCAACGTGGAGGCAGAGGGTTGCCACTTGGGTTGGAGAGGCTATATATTCGCATCCAACACCCTTTCCGCGAACCTGTTGGGTCATGTCTTGGATACTAGAGCTGGCAACAGCTCCGACACTTCAAACGACAATCGCCTTCCTAATCGGATAGTGGTAGCCACAGAGTTCAGGCAGAGGGGACCTCGGGGTCGCCTTAGTCTCCTCACCAACTACTAGACAAAGGGGGCTCCTTGTCGAGCAGTTTACAGCCCTTTTTTTTAGGCCCGGGTGCCCGACCTGCGACACCACTCCCAGATAGGTAAGGTCCACTCCCGCCTCGACGCAGCTACATAAGTAAGTCACGAATAAGGGTTTCCCCCCCCCCTTTTCTTTGATAACCCAGCGCTCTTAGCCAATCAGCCCTGCCGCCCTGGGGCCCCCACGGGCGTGGATGCGGATACGCCGCATACGCAACCGGGAAGAGCATTAGAGCTTTTGGCTATGCAAAGGGGCTGAGGCTACCCATCCCAGCTTATGCACCACCTCCGGCCCCCTACTCCACTCAGCTCACCAGCAAGTTGGATGCTCCCAATGCCCTCTGGAGTCATCACTTCTGGTGCCTACCCCAGTCTCCCAGTCGAGCAACTCCAAACAATTTCCGCAAAAAAAAATCTACGATTTTCATTTAACTGAAAACATGCAAACGTCTTGAGTCGCTGGACTCACACTGTATGTCGAGCTTCCAGCCGTCCTCCAGGGCCTCGCTGGAGAGGACCGTGTTCTCGGCGCGGCAGGACAGGTACCTGCCGGCGTCCTCCTTGGAGGGCCGCAGAGTCAGCGTGCTGGTCGTCGTGTTGCCGTCGCTGGCCGTCTGAAATCAGTAGAGACCCGTGAATTTCGCGGATTCATTTCGTGTTATGCTAGAATTCAAATAATTATACCTCAGTGCTGCTTCTGTCATTGGTTCTCTGTTAATCTGGAGGACCGAGGGCCAATTAGAGAGACCCTCACTCATAGAACTGTCGAATCACAGGCCCACCCAGTCGAGACGACTCACAAGTCAACAGCCAATGAACAGTGGCATTTATCCGAGTTTGTAGAGGATATTGGAGTCTATCCTGGAGGTCATTGAACCCGCGAAATTCACGGGTCTCTAGCAATCAGTCACACGGCAGGGCTCACGATGCGACTTTGTCCGCGGAGCCACAGGCAAAGCAATTTGCTGAAATTCCTTCAGCAGGCGGTATCCGAGTTCATCCCGAGGCCGACTTCAGCAGTCGACACTGCCTGCGAAGCTGTGTTAGCTAGTAATGGTTTTTACGAGTCTGTGTTATAACTAGGGGCCGGAAAAATTCGCGGATTCAATGACCTCTGGGATAGCCTCCATTAACCTCTGCATTTCTCAAGTAAACACGCGTGTTCATTTGGGTACTAAATTGCGAGGCGTCTCCAATGGGTAGCTTGTGATTCGACGCTTCTTTGGTCGATAGTCTCTCATTGGCCCAGAGAGCTCCAGTTAAACTGCGAGCCAATAGCATAACCAGCAGAATTGTACACATGTTTGAATTTCAGCCTATGACGAAATAAATCCGCGAATTTTTTCGGTCTCTAGTTATAACTAGAGACCCGTGGAATTCGCGGGTTCAATGACCTCCAGGATAGACTCCAACATCCTCTACACACTCGGGCAAATGCCAAACTGTTCATTGGCTGCTGACTTGTGAGTCGTCTCGACTGGGTGGCCTGTGATTCGACACTTCTTTGAGCGAGGGTCTCTAATTGGCCCTCAGTCCTCCAGATTAGCAGTGGACCAGTGGTAGAAGCAGCGCTGAGGTATAATTATTTTAATTTTAGCATAACACGAAATGAACCCGCGAATTCCACGGGTCTCTAGTTATAACTATGGGACATGTATAGGGGCAGGCATTTTTCGCGAATAAATCTGAACGCCTACTAGACTGCAACAAGGTATACGCGCACCAGTGGTTTCTTACGTGTGATTGGCGGCCGTCTGCGAGATAAATAGTTGACTTAGTTGGCTGAGCCACTCAGGGCGCGTTTGCTTCCGCACTGACCCACTGTGATTGGTGTTTTAACAATCGTCGTGTACCTGAAAGAAAGTCGCCCAATCACGAAACACACACGATGCTACACTGTTTTAACTTTTAGCTAGTCTCGGAATCTTTTCACGAAATATGCATGGCCCCTAGACATGTATTATTTCGGGAAAATATTCTAAGACAAACATTGCGTTGAAACATTGTAACACTATATGTGTTTAACGAATGGTTGAGATTCTTTCTGATTTTGACTGTCTCAGTACAACCTGGAAGTTTGTTCTTACTCCTTCGGGAGAATATTCCTGTCATATGAGGTGTTGAAGCAATTTTCCGCACTAGTATCCGAGACAGAACCCAACAGAACCACGTGAAGGGTGCATGGATGTGAATAAATAGCCTTTCAGCACCAAAGACACTCACTAACACTAATTCTACCCCTTTATTTTTCACCCCCCCCCCCTTTCCCAGCAACAATGGTTAGTTTTATCAAAAATGGTTTCATAAAACATTTTTAAATAAAAAATATAAATTTTTTAAACAATTCTAACGTATTTGATAATGTTTGTGCTAAGAGAGTTATGATTTTTTTTTAATTACTATTCATTATAATTTTAACCCATTGCAGCAACAGTTCGTTTAATCAAAAATAGTTTTAGACAAAAGTTTTAGATAGAAATTATAATATTAATACATCATTTGCACAAATTCGATATTTTGCCTACGAAGGGAGTTATAATTTTTTTATCCTTTGTGTTTTCAACCCCTTGCAATATATTTTTAATTATTTTTTCTGCAGCTGCACGACTTACGTTGAGCCATTTTAATCCATTTTTTTTGTTAAAACGGCTAGTCGCAAAACAGCATAGGGAATGCATGGTTTTGATTTAAGTTCAAAACCTGCTTAGTTTTTTTTATGAGAAATGAGTCTGTCTGGAATAGTTTAAGATTACATGTAACCAGTGGCCGAGTTCATATATTACACTTTATTAGGCCGGCTTGACCTATAACCGTGACCTCAATCAGTATACGTTACTGATAACGCACGTTGCTGTTGCTTGATAGAAGTACGTACGTAAATACTTTCCATAAAAAACATACAAATTATGTAATCTTTTAATATAATATTTTGAAATCAGAAACTCACGAAGTGGGACTCATTATGTTTTATTCGACAGTTGTTTTAAAACTATCACATTCAAATCTTGCAGGCAAATATTTCAGGCAAAATTTTAAACTGATGTCAAGCGTCGTTTATATTTCTGCTACTTTTTTTCTGTAGAAACTTCTAGAATGTTTCCAAATTCCAGTGATTGTTTGAACGTTACACCCGCTCAAGTAAAGTTAGTATATATTCGTTTATAATTAGTTGGTTCCAAAAGTTTTTTCATTAATAACCTTCTACTCCAGCAGTGAAAATTAACAGGTGTAAGGAACAACAAAATCATTTTTGTTTTCGAACGGTAATCTAATTTAACCTATCCAAGAGTTTATTTTTAAATGTCAATAAACATTTACGAGTACCAACTTTTGAAACATTTTAGGTTTTCATTAAAATTTAATTTGTTATTTTCATTTTTCGCTTGCATTGATTTTACTATTTATCTGCTTTTTAAACATCTGAGCGTTTCTCGGACTTGAGAAAATGTAATGTCGTTATTCTGGCACGCATTAGAAGACCTTTAACCAACGGCGAACTTTACTATTAGAATAAACATAAAATTTAATGCACTTTTCAACTAACGGACCTCTTATTAAAGATGAGTTCGTCGTGGATTCCAAAAAATAATGTCCTTCTTAAAACTTCGCTGGATTTCAGATTCCAAGTTTTGTATTCGTTTTCAAACAAAAATTAACATGCACGTGAAACTGGCAAAACTGTTTACTTGCTGTAACTTAAAATTACTTTTAAGCTTTTGATTTACCACTGCCAGATTTTTCTTGTTATTTCATGTCCAACGTAATTAACAATTCACGAAGATATTCGTAAACTTACGAATGTCACAGCATTATCAATAGGTAACTTCGTAGATTTAAAGTGGATGTTTTTAAAATTGTGCAAGGGTCTCAAAGGGGTGTTTGATATCCATTTGGCTGGAGCCGAAGAGGAATAGTCTAAACACACAGGAGGCAGCCGACGAGCAGTTTGTCATTTCCCCGAAAATGTCGACGACAGCCCATTCTGGCCTCGTGGTACAGCGGAATAGTTGGGCATCCCAGGTTGCACGGCGAAGCCTGAACGTGAGAGACTTCAAGGAGGATGAATGTCGTCACTTCGCGAACAAGCTCAACCCTCGCCGCGGTGACGTACGACTGTTCTTCACGACCGCGACAAAGAGCCGGTTCTGTTGTTTAGGGGGCAAGTTTAGCGTGTGAGCGATCGGGGCGTCAAACTTGGCACGGCCGCCGCAGTGCTGCAGGAAGGTCACCAAACAAAACCCCGAGTATTCCGACGAGCGAGGCACGACCCCGTTTAGCCGCAGTCACAGCGTCCACGGCGTCACGTAGCCCGGAGCACTACGTCACTGCTTCCTCCTTCCTCGCGTTCGCCTGTACGTCAGGCGCCATCCATCGCGAAGCGTGAGTCTCGGCCAAGCACGCAGGGAAATGGGTCGACGACGCCTCGCCTAGACTCGTCCATACGTCTGCATAATACAAGTTGTCCACAAAAAGAACGTCCCTGTTTCAGTGGTACATCATTAAAGCTTAACTTAGACTATTTACAACAAATCATACATCAAAATGAAGATAAAATAACATAGCTATTCTTGCGGCACACATCCAAACTATAAAGTAGAATTATTTCCACACTTTGGTTAAAACGTCCTGTGTCTCAACTCTTGCAAATCGGTAGGTAGCGGCGAAACGTAGCCCCAATATTTTTTAAAAAAATTCAAAGGAAAAAATATCGCTTGGCGTTATGTCACGTGAACGTGGAGATCCAGCGAAAAGAGCTCTGTCGTCTCTACCATTACGACCAATCCAACGGTCAGGGACTTGGACGTTCAATCATTCTCGTACAAAGAGATTCATATGGGGAGGGGTTTCATTCTGTTGCCAAATAAAGTTGGGTAAAGAGCCATTCTTTCGCGTTGCATAACGAGAAAACAACAAAGCAGTTTTCACGCATGCGTTTATCTAAAACTGTTTGAGTTGCTTTTTAATTGTGACCTTGAACCAACACACTACAACGCTTAAAGTTGATACAAATACTTCAGAATTAATAATAATTTAAATATTAGTTTCTATGGTGGTTCTTTAAAAAGAAAACCTGATGTGTTTAAAAAAAATTCTTTTTAAATGGTTGTAAGCTGGGTGCCACAGCTGGTTATGTATTGACATATTCTTGTTTCAGTGAATGTTGTCATCAAACCCACGTGGATCTGATTACTAATGATTTGACCACAAAAAAAGGGTTTTACGATAACAAAATTGTTCAAAGTTGTTATTTTTTTCGCGGAATCGATTAAAAATGAACTAGTTATTAATAATCAAACAGAAACTCAAACACAGAAGGTTTTTATGATTTAAGAACTTCTAAAATGCACCAATTGCCGTCCTTCGAACGGTATTGTTTTGACTACTTATTATATTGGTCCAAAAAGTCGATTTATTTTATAATAATTACTGATATAGAACGAACACAGGATTCTATGTACCTTGCCAAGATATTCATCACTGTGTAGGTAAAATAATGTTTATTCAGATATTTCACGGTTTCACGACAATGTGCTTGGGTGATTGTGTTGTTTGGTGAAGAAATAATGTGTCTTAGAGCATTTTTAATGTAAAGTTAGTTTAAATAGTGTTTTACAATTGATGTATTCACATAAAAATTATTTTTTCATAGACGCAGTTTGGTGAAGTGAAGGTGCATGTTGGCCATTTTCTACTGGACACACTTTGCGTACAATGTTGGACTAAAAAAAAAAATGTGAGCAAGTCTTTCAATATTCGCCAGATATGTGTAATAGGTAGATACCTGCAAAATTCGCGGATTCATTGACCTCTAGGATAGACTCCACAGTCCTTTAAATACTCGCGGAAATGACACCTGTTCATTGGCTACTGACGCGTGAGACGTCTCAACTAGGCTGTCCGTAATTCAGTACTTTCTTGGTTTAGTGTTTCCCATTGGCTCACAGTTCCCCGGATAAAATGTGGGCCAATCGCAGAAGCGGTACGAAGGTATAGTGGTTTTTATGCTAGCCTATCGCGAAATGAATCCGCGGATTTTGCATGTCTCTAGTAATAGGCTATATAACCTCGGTAACGAGCAAATTCATGTGTTCTCATTTTGCAAATACACTTAAAATGCAAAACTCTGACTTGAAAGTGAACGTAGTATACTTAGAAAATATATTGCCGAGTTTTATAAATATACGCAAAATATGTATTCAACTGTGTTTCCGGACGCGAATCAGACGTAGTTTCCAGACGCGTCGCTAGAATTCGCTGCTGGAGCAGCTACGTCAACTACTGAAAAATTTAATTAGCAGATCGAAGTTTCAAACTATAGAATGAAATGGCTGAAAAAAAAAACTAAATCCTGGATTTGGACGTGAATTTCAACAAGAAATATTTATTAAAATTCTGCTCATCTTGTTAAAATTAATTTAAAGTTTAAAAATTTTAAGTTTCCCTTTGGTTTTGTGAACTTTGGTTGCGGTCACCCGCCACTGATGGCAGCACCTTTGGTTATATATTTCCGTTCCATTCGTGAAATCACTCCTGCCAAATGTCTGTACCGAGAGCTGAGGATGTTACACGTCTAAAAAAAAATTCGACTTTTGCAGCTCACGCTTCGGGTCTGTAATCCTTACTTGGTCGACGACGACGTCCTCTATCCCCCCCCCCCCCACTTTTTTTCTCCACACCAAGTGTTACACCTCTTCGCCAGTTCCTCTTCGCCTTCCGTCGTAGTGAAGGCCCTCCACGCGTCACAAGGGCCTCGGCGGTCCCTCCCAGGTTCCTGTAGGGCGCGTAGTGGCTGTGGCACGTGTCCTCGCATAGCCCTTATGTTCCATAGCTCTCTTCGAACACCCCTCCACCTCCCGGGCCAACCCTTCACCCACCCTACGTGGTCGCGTCATCTCAACGGGTTACATGTTTGGTTTCTTCGACACTATGTGATCTCCGATGACTAGAGACCTGCAAAATTCGCGGATTCATTGACCTCTAGGATAGACACCACAGTCCTTTAAATACTCGCGGAAATGACACCTCTTCATTGGCTACTGACGCGTGAGACGTCTCAAATAGGCTGTCAGTAATTCGGCACTTTCTTGGTTTAGTGTTTCCCATTGGCTCACAGTTCCCCGGATAAAATGTGGGCCAATCGCAGAAGCGGTACGAAGGTATAGTTGTTTTGATGCTAGCCTATCGCGAAATGAATCCGCGAATTTTTCATGTCTCTACCGATGACATGGGGCATGTATTTTTCGCGAAAAAATCTGAATGTCCATTAGACTCCAACAATGTATACCAACATCAGTGATTTCATCTTGTGATTGGCGGTCGTCTGCTTGAGAAGCCATTGCCTTATTCGACAGAGCCATTGAGGTCATGTTTGCTTCTGCGCTGAATTGCTGTGATTGGTGTGCGGACAGTACGCATGTACCTGAAAGAAACTCGACCAATCACGAAACACAGACGATGCTAAAGTGTTTTTACTCCCAGCTAGTCTCGAAATCTTTTCGCGAAAAATGCATGCCCCTACCGATGACTTACGTAGGCACTTTCTACAGAGGCACGTAAACAGTGACGTGTACCCGGAAACATTTCACGCGTATATTTAACGTGCTCGGCATGATTTTAAAGATTTTTCAAGTTAAAACTTCGTGTCTAAGTTTCGTATTATGGGTGTATTTGAAACATGATCACTGGCGAGTACTATAACTAGGTATTTTACACTAATTTTTATACATGCAACCATTATATTTTGACGAGAGCTGACGATTAAAACCTAAATGAACGTTCTATCTTATCCGAGTCAACAGTTATACTGAATGGAAATCTTTAAACGTAGCAAAATGACCTCAAAATAGCGGCGCTTCCCCCTCCACCACGCGCGATGCTTCAATGACATCACCTAACGTAACGAATTCTTTGATCCTTTAGCTATCCAGTGGTGTAATTAAATTTCTGATGGAGATGATAGATTTGTAGCTGCAACACCAAACTCTATCCCCCAATTTTGTTATCATTCGTTTTTTGAATTGCCTCGCACTATGGAAGCAATTTTTAAAGACGTATTCACGTCAAAAAAAAAAAAAAAGCTCATATTTTTGTTCTTGCATAATGCCTGTGTCTATGGGATGAACAAGCTATTCCCATCGGAGAGAAACCGGGCGAAATAATAATAAAAAGAGAGAAAGAAAGAGTTGTAGACGGAGAAAGCTTGATGAGTGAAAGCTAAGTGACGAGTCTAGAATACAACCCCTTTGCGCCGCCCTGAATATCGTAGTTTTTTATTATCCACGCGAAGCTGAAACCATGGGGCTGTTTAATGCAAGAGAAGTGATTGAATGGGAGGTGGCCTTTTGGCCTACGGCAGGATATTCCTGGCATGATGGCTGCGCCTCCCGAAACAGGCTGCAGTTCGTTACACGAGCGATGTACGTAATTTTCGTGTGCATTCGAAAGCGACTCGCTACTCGTCGGCCGCGTGTACGAATAATTAAATTAGGTCATTTCAGGAGGTTGATGATTATGATTGGAACGGCGCGAATGAGCAGTCAAGAAATGTAGTGGTGAGGGAAACTGTATTACGCAAACAACAAAACACACCCACTAACTGATACGTCCGCCAAGTTCTTCAGTTGTGGAAATAAAAGAGTGCGTGTAACACAGTACACGTCATAGAAGTGAAACTTCTTTGGAATTAAAACCTCGCCTGGTTAATATATCGTAAGGGGTAAAGCAGCAGAGAGAGAGAGAGAGAGAGAGAGAGAGAAAGAGAGAGAGAGAGTGAGAGAGAGAGGGAGAGAGAGAGAGACTATATCTAAATAAATATTTCTCATTGTTTAAGTGCTTACACCATAACGAAAAAAGTGCGTGTTACTGTTTCTTCAAACAATTCTGCCATTTGGAACACGCCAAATCTCTGAACGAAATTTGAAATATATATTATAGGTAGCGCTATCTATGCGGAAAATGCAGGGACACTCTCAACAGCGCTCTCTACGCTGCTGGTTGAACAAGGAGGAACGCGAGCGCGCTCATCTGTCTCTTTTTGTTCTATTTTATTTTTTTTGGCAGGGGTCAAATCATCGCACAAAGAGGAGATCAAAATCTAGTATTTATATCTCTTGCACCTAATATCTATTCGCTGTCCTTGTTGCGTCAGAAACTTTTCACAGCAGTGTTTTACGAAAACGTTGCATTAAAATTAGACCTTGAAATTTTACTCGCCTAAAAAAACTTCACTTCAATTTGTGTGAGGCATGTGGGTAACATTAACACTTTACCAGTACCATAAATTTAAACAATGCAAGTAAACAAATAATGACAAAAATGAATAAAAAATATTTTTAGGACCTCGTTGGAGATTTCCGTTAGTTATGAGTAAAATAACTCTACTTTCTTGCAAAAAAAAAATAGTACCGGTCTCCTTGACCTATATCATAGAAGATAAATAATACAATCTAACTTTAAACCCGTAGCGATTGTAAGCAGCTTTTATAAAGCAAACTAGCTAAAAACCCACGGCTTCGCTCGCACAATTTCTGAGTATCCTAAAGTCTTACTATTAAAAAAGCTATGTGATTAATTCCAAACATTTTTACTAAATAAATATACAAAACAAATTGTTAAATGCATAAAATATTTATTTCAATACACAAAAGTTTAAGAATTATATTTTTGAAGTAGTTATACGTAGGCCTCCTTTTTTTTTAGTATAGATTAACTATCTGATTTTAAAACTACTTTTTCAGAGTGTTCGAAGATATATTGTACCTTGATGAAATCACACTTACCTCCTTTTCATTTCATGAGGTAGACAATTGAAATAATTTTAATCTGCACCTAAATGATTAAAATAATGATTATGCTATCGTTTACACTCAAACTTTCATTTACTATATTTAGAAGTAATTTTAGAATTATTAAAAATAATCCTTATTAAAAATACCTCCACATCTTTATTTGAAATATATAAAAAATTATCGAATTTATTATACAACATATTAGTAGACTCTTAGTTTTTACTTAGTTTTACTTAAAAAAAATCCCAAAAATTTTTTACCCCTCATCTCTTTTCCCACAGGGATGCCAATGTAAAAATTAAGAACTAAGTAAATATGACAATATCTACTAACGAAACAAAAACCAAACAGAACACTTTTCTTTCTTTTAACCGCATATGCGAACTCCAAACAATTATAATAAACTTATATTTATATTCAGTCCAAAACTAATTTTGCCAATAATGATTTAATAGATACCATAACTTTTTTATTTTATAAATACATAATATTAACACTTGTTAAATCTTAAGAGGTGACATTTTGGTAAAATGGTGAATAAGAGAAGTTAGGTTGACATGTTTTATAAAAATTATCCCCTATTCTTAAAATAAGTTTGGCATGATCAGAATACATTTTTTTTGAAAACTATTTTCAATATTTAAATTGTATTTTATAGTCAGATGGATCACAAGGAGTAATTACTATTTCTTTGAAGCCATCAAGATGGTGCCCATTTCTTCACCAGGTGATAGATACCATGCTTATTGGACCCCGAATTCTGGCAAACCAGGTCGTAGAGCCAGTTTCGGAAAGTGGCTGCACTGTAATAAGTAGGCATGGGGCTATTTATAGTCAGAACATTCACTAGCAGTAATCACTGACTAATTAGAGCCATCGAAATGGTGGCCATCTCTCATCCAGGCAATGCTATCATATGGCTTGGATCCCGAGGACTGGCACAGAAGGTTGTAGTGGCATTCTTGGAACAGCGGTTGCTCTGGCCCCAGTAGTAATAGTTTTTTTAAGTCAGAAGGTTCACAAGGAGTTCTCCTTTAAGCCATCAAGACGGTGGACTGTCGTACACCAGGCAATGCATAAATGCAGTTTGAACCTCGAGAACAGCAAGTCTTAGCGCTAATCATAGAAAAGCATCTACTATGGGCTCAGTAGTAATGGTGCGCTTTTTGGTCAGGAGATTCACCAGAACTAATAACGGTCTGCTTGAAGCCATTAATATGGTGGCCATTTCACCACCAAATTACTGACTCAGCAGATTTTTTTTCACCAGTATTGAGACAGCAGCTGAACTGTTCCACTCAAATTTGTGCGTTTTATATTGAGAAGGTGTAAAAGGATTACTCTCTGTCTATTTGGATGCTTCTAGACGGTGGCCATCCCTCCACCAGGTGATGCTGGCTGGTGGCCTGGACCCCGAGGACTGACACAGCAGGTCATAGCGCCGGCCTTCAGAAAGCGGCTAAACTGCCCCATTATTAATGGTGTGAACACTCAAGAGGAATACTCACTGTCTCTTTGGATCCTTCTAGCCGGTGGCCATCCCTCCACCAGGTGATGCTGGCAGGAGGTCTGGACCCCGAGGACTGGCACAGAAGGTCGTAGCGCCGGCCTTGAGACAGGGGCTGCTCCGCCCCCAGTATCCGCACGTCCAGCGGTGCAACTGCGGACAAGAGACGAGTTGCTGACTCCTAGAAGCTAAGAAGTTATCTTTCGTTAAAAGCAAATAACCTTCTTCTGTGTTTACATCTATTTATATATATTTCGTAGGCTTTATTGTCATTGCTTATCAAAGAAAATACGCTGTAGTAGTGTTCAATGTGGTGATTTAATTTTTAACCAGGAAATTATTATCTTCTCTGTTTTCATTTATTTCATTCTGTACGTTTAAATAGATATTTAAAATTATAATGTGAATTCTGTGTTTGACTGGCACCTTACTTTCAATGCCTTTTTATATTGGAATTCCAATAGTAGTCAACAATTCGAGGCCTGGTGTTTTGGCGCACATTTACTAGTGGAACATACATCAAGCTAGTCTTGGTTCATTTGTAAGGAAATAATACATTTTTGTAGATTTTCTGGCGTATCAGGTTCAGTCTTATTGCTTGGTGATGTAAAAAATTCTAGAATGGAGATCGTTCACGGTTAGGACAAAAAAAAATCATAATATGTTTTTTATCTATGCATATGATCTCTTCTGAGTTTAGTAGCACAGGCGTGGCCTCAACCCGAAAACACAAGAAGTAGTTAATATGTCGTATATTATTAATTTATCAATGATGAAGGTACGCAAAATTTTATTGTGGTAAGTTGAAACACAGTCGTTACTGATGTGTTGTAAGTGGTGATTTGTTTGTTGTTCTTGGCTGTAGAATCTTGTAGCTCGCACCAGGAGCTATCTAACCCCGCCGAGTTAGATAAAAGTAAAACAATGTGAACTATTTTTGAATAAGAAATATATTTATTTAAAATAATATAATATTTTAATATTTTATCAGTAATTTTTAATGTATTAGTTAAGAAGCCATTGCACATGAAATTAAACGCAAGGAAAAGATGGTAAAATCTTACGTTAAACTCCAGGTAAGTAACAAATGGTTCCCTAATGACTCCGCATTGCAAATTAAATAACGTGAACAGCACCCAGCACCACACGACGCAGATAAAACCGCGTTAAATATAATCCGCCCAGTTAAAGAAACGGAATGAGGTCGCATATAATCGCAGCGGCGAGGAAGAAGGGGGGAAAAGGAAGGACATAATTCAGCTGCGGAGGAGTTCTTGCGCGGCGTGTGGGACCGGGAGGCGGCCCTCCGCTGCAGAAGCTCGGGTCGTGCACGAAGGAGGCGATAACGTTAAGCACGGGCAGTTTGAAACCAGGAACAAACGCCGCAGGGGAAACGACGCTGCCGGCGGTATCGGCGAGGGGGGGAAGCGGTCGTAGAAACGGCCCGGAACCTTCCGGGAAAATGCGGTGTTTCGGGGATGTGACCTCGCGGAGGTCCTTATTCGGACACTGGAAGTTACTGCGGTTTCGGCGCGTTCGCCGATACCGGCGAGTCAAGGCAAGCGCAGACTACGTCGTTGGGACGCACCCCAACGCCGCAACGCCGAACGTACATTAACGCCGAAAACCATAACGCCGAAACGCCAAATTGACCACAACGCTGACAGCTAGAAAACTGCTGTGTACCACAACGCCGAATTACCACAACGCCGAAATACATTAACCCCGAAAAATGTCATTGCAGGACTGCCACAAAGGTTAGGTTAGGTAAGGTTAGCACACAAATTCATTCAGTTGTTTTTTATTTTGCTCCTGTGGCTCCCCCCCCACCCCCTTCCCCACAGCAACATTTTTCGCCGTTACTGTATTTCGGCTTTGTGGTACACAGCATTTTTCTAGCTGTCGGCTTTGCGTTTAATTTGGCATTCGGCGTTATGGTATTCGGCGTTATTGTACGTTCGGCGTTGTGGCATTTCGGCGTTGTGTTAACGACCCCTACGTCGTGCATAGCGACAACAGCAACGGCTTGTATACGCCCATGTGATGGTCTCATTATTTCATTCAGACGTAAAGTTAACATATTTCCATGAATAGTTTCGAAATGTTTTTATGTTGGCATTTCTTATACTTCGTAATCCTTCTTGCATTAAATGCCAATGACCCTCCAACAACAAGAAAAAAAAAATTTTACGAATATATTATTGTGAACAAATAAATGTATTTTTTTTTTCAATCTTATTCAACCTTGACTGATCCAACTTGAATGTAGACTTATTTATGATGCTTGCTTTTGTAAATTAAAAATATAGAGGTCCTTATAACGTCAGATGTAGTGTGTCTCGAATTTGACAGTTATTAAAAAAAGTAGCAACAAAGTACTTAATTATCAACCACCAATTGTAAAGCAACTTTCAGAATACAAACACTGTTGAAAGAACAACACCGGCAGGATGATATGTGCTAATTTTGAGAACTATCTGATTTGAGAAACTTAACATAATACAGTTAAAAAACTTTCGGTTACGGTCAGGTGTTACGTGTGTTCCTTTAATGCTTAAACGTTACGAGAGCACTTCTATGACAAGTAAATTTTACATCTTTTATGGTTTTAAAACTCAATATTGTACCAAAAATATTTTGAATATTTTGCTGCCCTTTGGAAACAATGAACTTGATTTTACTGAATCATTTGTGTGGAACGACTGCTTAATGACTCATATGAATCTGGCAGAAAATAGGATACGTTCATGGGATGGCCGTGAAGAGATGGTCACGCAAGGTGATTAAGAACCAGAGTTCCTGGTAAAGGAATACGCATTTGTACTGAGAGAGATCCCCGCAACAAGAGGAAAAGCGAATCTAGGACGCCCGTAAAAGTATTCTGGTATCCGAGGGCGGTATTCCAAGACGTTCGGGTAACGTGGCAAATAAGCACTGCCTTGTTGGGTTACAAACCGTGACCTAACTCGCGGGCCGTATTCCAGAACGTGTCTAAACTGAATCCCAGTTAGGTATGAGATCAGCAACCGTTTTAATAAATGATGTCCTGCACGAGGCAATAAACTGGTTCCAGCGCATCTGAGTGAACGTTTCGCATACAACGATGCAATACTTACGGCAAAAATCCTAGAGACAGCAGCACCATTTGCACAAAAATTGAACCACCTTGCTAGTTTCCTCAAATACTTTTTAAGTTGCCATTTTTTTTGACGTGACAACGTCTAATAAATCGATGAACACCGGCTGCACGCACGAAAAATAGTCCTGTTACGCACATTGTCCCGTTACGCTGTGTCCCGTTACGCTCATTGTACGCTTGCGCCGCATCTATCTCTCTTCCACTCGATTGGAACAACCATCGATTTGACTTTTTCGAGGCACATTAAACTTGAAACACTCCCATTCGTTTCCTACTTTTCCTATCATCGTCCTATCCTTAACAGAATAACACAGATTGGAAGAAGTTAAATAGCAAACACGTATAAAAGTTATAGTTAAAATAATTTCTTCGTTAAAGCAATAAACATATTTGAATTAATGAGTGCAAATAAAAGTAAATTTATCAATTAAATTGCATATTTCATTTCACTCCTTATTTGTATCCATACAAAATAGTGATAATTCAATAATAATGATTCAATTTTATTCATAAAAGTATGCAATCATTTAATAAATGTTTTGTTATGACGTTGTCACGTTAAACTATCGTCCGTTAACCGACTTTACAGACAACCAATTTTTTTTAGTGGTCATTAAAGTGTAAAAAATGCATTCCAGGATAGTCTCACTGTCATAAAGTTTCGTTTGGCACACCAATACGCTTGAAATGTACCCCGATGTTCACGAAAGTGACTATACAAAAATCAATGGCGCCAGACGCGGGTTCACTATCTGGACGAAATCTACGAAAGGTGAGCTTTGTGTATGCGCGTAAGTTTGGGCAAACAGACATGTCACGGCTAGGACACCAAAAAACGAAACGTGAAAATAAGGGACTGTTCGTGTCCTCTCGTGCATTAGTAATATGGTTTAGGTCTAGGTGTAGCATATTGAACACCTAATTCCGTATTTTGTGTCTTGGAATACCGGCCCGAGTTCATTGTCTTGCCACTACGCCTCGTAGATCCACTAAAATAGATTCGTGGTTCGTTTCCTCTTTTACTGGAACTATCCTGTCAGTCATTAAAGAGGCCCAAAAGAATTTCTTCTAAATAATGGGACAACAAAAGCATATCACCGCTTAACAATCAATCGCAAAATAAAGCCCTTTTCAAAAGCTTTAAGAATTATTAAACATAGGTAGACCTGGTTTTTGTATATATATATTTTTTTTAATTTAAAAAGAACTAAGTTATTTTTTTGTCTACAGACTATCAAAGGATTTTCATAGGGAAACAATAACGAAAATAGGAGGTTGAATATTCGAGTTCGGTTTCTAAACACGTCAGGATGTAGAGCCGTGTAACGGGGAACGGTACAAAGTCAATCGGTCCGGAACTGCCTGTAGCGCCACTTCCACTGTACACGGCAAAGCGCTCAGCGCGGACTGCCTACTGGCTTCCATCTCACCCCCTCTGGGACAAGAAGAGGGTTGGACGCACGGCAGATAAATTGATGCTATCTGCAGGATCACACGCGCGACAAAGTACAAAGTGAGGTTGAAGGCAAAAAAAAATACAGGGAGGGGAGGAGGGGGCGGTGTGATACCGTTGGCACCAATTACTTAGTGCCCCATCAAATTATACACGTGATGCTGCTCCGGGGTCGTATATCGACGTCTGACCTCTCCTTTTCCGGTCAAACGCGGTCGTCACGCACTATCCTCTCGCTCCGACTCCTTTGAGGTAAAAAAAAATTGCTTTGGACACGAGTATGAGTCTCCGTTGGTTAGCCTGCATTATTGTTGATATCCACGCAGTTTTTTTTTTATTTTCATCTAATTAATCTCTTGATCGGATTTCTTCAATCATGAGCAGTCTGAACGTCAACACGCTGAAAATTGAGCTGCAGTGCATAATTTAAGTGAATATTTCACAGATGTTGTTATGGGTAATCCATCATTAGTCAATCTGTTGCCCATACAAGTAGAATAAAAAAAACGTTGGCTCCTTATTTTGCTGTCGTTTCCATGTTCTCCAAGCAAATAAAAAAAATTCGTACAGTATTTCTGCATTTTATGACTTTGCTTGTTTATCAACTCGAACTTTGCCGTGGAGTTAAAAAGTAGTAAGGGAGTGATTGTCTCGTGTAGATACTGAAGTGATTTTGTGTTTCGGAACACACCCCACTCAGATGACCTAAACGAAGGCTGGGTTACAACCTGCGTTTAACGGCTGTAAATAATTAAATATATGAGAATCGTAGAAATTTTGTGTTGTGCTTATTCTTGTACAAACAGTTTAACTAAAATCAGAAAGGTATTACTTTTTTTTAATACAATAACAAAATAACGTATTTAACCTTTGTATCTGGCTTTACGTATATTTAATTTTGTTAAGTTTCAGAAACGTAAAATATTATTTTAATAATGTGTTCTTAGACAATAAAATTAGAATGAAAAACCATTTTACACATGCTTTCACTTCACTCAAAATATAACATTTCAATTAAAGAAAACCAAGCAAACTATTTTACTATGAGACAAGATGACTTCAAAGCGACTAGTAATAATAATCCATTTCCAGGTTTAATGTGATTTCCTCTGAATATACCTTTGTCATATAGGAAAAAAAAACAAAGTAAATTATTTTTAACAATCGTAAATTATCTATCCCTTTTAAGTCACAATGCAAAAAAAATGATTATGTGAGAGCAAATTAAGTCAAATAATCTACCTAAATAACACCTAAATTGCGTTCTGAGTAAAATAAAATATATTCTGTAATTTTTTTTGTATGAAATACGTGATAGTTTTGAAATTTATTTCTGAGGAAGACTTTATTGTGTTGCGAAATGCATTACATTGTCTATCGTACAATATTAATAATGTGAAACACTTGAGAATGAGTCAATAGTTTTACAACACTTATGCCAAGTTTAACGCCGCGCCGCCAGCAAAGCGAACGACCGCGCAAGCAGAAGAACCATCAGAACTTGAACCGTGTGACGGGCAGCTCAAGCCTGTCTGGTCCTCGGCAATAATTCTGAGGCAATCACACGCGCCACCGCACCCACGATTCGTCACTTGGCGCGCGAAATTGCGAAGGGATCAAACGAATTATCCGTCGCACACCGCCCACAACATCTTCCTCCGCCCCACGGGTAAAATCGATTGGATTCCAACGCTTAGGGCTGTTAACAGCCGAGTAAGCCCATGTTTCATTTTATTTTTTGACTAGATAGTGCCCGGCATGCGTTGCAATGCCTCATTCAAATTTTTATGATTAGTTTTAAGTAGGTACACATGCACAAAACATCTCTATATATCTCTCTATACCTCCCTATATATCTCACTATATCCCTATATCGCTCTAACTGTATATATCTCCATATATCTAACAATATCTCAATATCCATATATATCTCCATAGCACTATCTCGCTCTATCCTCTATATCTATCCTCTATATCTCTCCATCGCTACCTCTATCTCTGTACGTCTTTCTATCTCTATATTTTTCTCTATCCCACAATATGTCACTCTATTTCTCTATATTTCTCTGTCTATTTTATCTCTCTCTTTATTCGCGTGCTACCATTAGAATTCGGACCATAGAAATGATGAACTGTCATTAAGCACTCACTGATGATTATCCGATACTTATCCGATATTTTAATAATGCCATATTATAGTAACTTTAAAAGTGTTCGAAAAATTAAGTGTATTACTTCTTAATGAATTTGAACAAGATTAACAGTATTTTTATAAAACTCGTCGTCGGAAAGTTTATATGCAAAATGAACAACATGAGAACACATGAGGTTAGATGTTAACACAACACTGGCAAGTACTGGAAAACACGCTCGCTTTTTTAACAAAAATATATCAACTTATTAACTCTACTTACGTTTTAATGCACAACTACAAGCAGGAAAATCCAGCATTTTTATTGTTACTGACGCCAAAATATTTAATCTCCTTCCTTTTAATATCACATTACATTTCCTGATCATACAGCAATACACTATAAGCACAAATGAAAAATGAAATTAAGAGGATTAGACAATAGTAACAAAATCTAAATACTTAAAGTATCACCTTTACTAATTCATTAAATAAATGTTTCATAAATGTAAATATTGTTAAATTACATAATATTTAAGATTTCAAAAATTCAAAAAAATAAAATATTGTATCAAGTTTTTAATATGAATTTTTGTGTTAGTTTACAAAAGCAAGTTACTTTTAGAATGCCAATATTCCTATTCAATTGGGTTGGATATTTTTCTAATAAAAATAACACTGTTTTCTTATATCTCCGAATCATTGAAAAATAAATATACTTTTAATAATATAAACTTCTTCAAAGCTAAAAGCAGGCCAATGATTTGAATTTTTTTTAAAGAAAGTAGTTAAAATAGAGTTGATTAATTAGACAGTCGTAAAATATATAATTTTTAAAATGTTTTCATTAATTTTGCATATAAAACATTTTTAACATGACTAACTCATTAAATGTTAAAAGTTTTCTTTCTCAATTTAATAATCTTATAGAAAATTTAAATATCTAATAAATAGATTTCAAGAATTCAATAAGAGTGGCCTACAAAGAAAAAACTTGTATTAATAACATGTCAATTGCATTTATATATAATCGTCTTAAACATACGAATATAAACTAGCAGTAAAACCAAAACAAAACTACAGATATGTAAGCAATTATGTCATTATTCAAAATACCTCACATTTGCTATATTATATAACCTTTTATATTAGTTAAATTTATAGCAATAAGATTAATACCAGTTTAAAAAACCAAAACATGACACTAGCAAATGGTATTCACAAGATACATAGACGTGCACGGTGGCCTCTATCGGCTGTGTCCTGTTGTTGTTTCTCATTAGCACGTGAACAGTAATAGCAGTATATTACATAAGGAGATAGCAGCAGGTGGTACTCACAGTTCATGTCGACATGCACGGTGGCCTCCAGCGGCTGTGTCCTGTTGTTTCTCACTAGCACGTGGACAGTAAAAGCATTATATTACAAAAGAAGATAGCAGCAGGTGGTACTCACAGTTCAAGTCGACGTGCACGGTGACCTCCAGCGGCTGTGTCCTGTTGTTTCTCATTAGCACGTGAACAGTAATAGCAGTATATTACATAAGGAGATAGCAGCAGGCGGTACTCACAGTTCATGTCGACGTGCACGGTGGCCTCCAGCGGCTGTGTCCTGTTGTTGTTTCTCATTAGCACGTGAACAGTAATAGCAGTATATTACATAAGGAGATAGCAGCAGGCGGTACTCACAGTTCATGTCGACGTGCACGGTGGCCTCCAGCGGCTGTGTCCTGTTGTTGTTTCTCATTAGCACGTGAACAGTAATAGCAGTATATTACATAAGGAGATAGCAGCAAGTGGTACTCACAGTTCATGTCGACATGCACGGTGGCCTCCAGCGGCTGTGTCCTGTTGTTTCTCACTAGCACGTGGACAGTAAAAGCATTATATTACAAAAGGAGATAGCAGCAGGTGGTACTCACAGTTCAAGTCGACGTGCACTGTGGCCTCCAGCGGCTGTGTCCTGTTGTTTCTCATTAGCACGTGAACAGTAATAGCAGTATATTACATAAGGAGATAGCAGCAGGCGGTACTCACAGTTCATGTCGACGTGCACGGTGGCCTCCAGCGGCTGTGTCCTGTTGTTGTTTCTCATTAGCACGTGAACAGTAATAGCAGTATATTACATAAGGAGATAGCAGCAGGTGGTACTCACAGTTCATGTCGACGTGCACGGTGGCCTCCAGCGGCTGTGTCCTGTTGTTGTTTCTCATTAGCACGTGAACAGTAATAGCAGTATATTACATAAGGAGATAGCAGCAGGTGGTACTCACAGTTCATGTCGACATGCACGGTGGCCTCCAGCGGCTGTGTCCTGTTGTTTCTCACTAGCACGTGGACAGTAAAAGCATTATATTACAAAAGGAGATAGCAGCAGGTGGTACTCACAGTTCAAGTCGACGTGCACGGTGACCTCCAGCGGCTGTCCTGTTGTTTCTCATTAGCACGTGAACAGTAATAGCAGTATATTACATAAGGAGATAGCAGCAGGCGGTACTCACAGTTCATGTCGACGTGCACGGTGGCCTCCAGCGGCTGTGTCCTGTTGTTGTTTCTCATTAGCACATGAACAGCGATAGCAGTATATTACATAAGGAGATAGCAGCAGGCGGCACTCACAGTTCATGTCAACGTGCACGGTGGCCTCCAGCGACTGTGTCCTGTTGTTTCTCATTAGCACGTGAACAGTAATAGCAGTATATTACATAAGGAGATAGCAGCAGGTGGTACTCACAGTTCATGTCGACGTGCATGGTGACCTCCAGCGGCTGTTTCCTGTTGTTGTTTCTCATTAGCACGTGAACAGTAATAGCAGTATATTACATAAGGAGATAGCAGCAGGCGGTACTCACAGCTCATGTCGACGTGCATGGTGGCCTCCAGAGGCTGTGTCCTGTTGTTTCTCATCAGCACGTGAACAGTAATAGCAGTATATTACATAAGGAGATAGCAGCAGGTGGTGTTCACAGTTCATGTCAACGTGCACGGTGGCCTCCAGCGACTGTGTCCTGTTGTTGTTTCTCATTAGCACGTGAACAGTAATAGCAGTATATTACATAAGGAGATAGCAGCAGGTGGTACTCACAGTTCATGTCGACATGCACGGTGGCCTCCAGCGGCTGTGTCCTGTTGTTTCTCACTAGCACGTGGACAGTAAAAGCATTATATTACAAAAGGAGATAGCAGCAGGTGGTACTCACAGTTCAAGTCGACGTGCACGGTGACCTCCAGCGGCTGTGTCCTGTTGTTTCTCATTAGCACGTGAACAGTAATAGCAGTATATTACATAAGGAGATAGCAGCAGGCGGTACTCACAGTTCATGTCGACGTGCACGGTGGCCTCCAGCGGCTGTGTCCTGTTGTTGTTTCTCATTAGCACATGAACAGCGATAGCAGTATATTACATAAGGAGATAGCAGCAGGCGGCACTCACAGTTCATGTCAACGTGCACGGTGGACTCCAGCGACTGTGTCCTGTTGTTTCTCATTAGCACGTGAACATTAATAGTAGTATATTACATAAGGAGATAGCAGCAGGTGGTACTCACAGTTCATGTCGACGTGCATGGTGACCTCCAGCGGCTGTTTCCTGTTGTTGTTTCTCATTAGTACGTGAACAGTAATAGCAGTATATTACATAAGGAGATAGCAGCAGGCGGTACTCACAGCTCATGTCGACGTGCACGGTGGCCTCCAGCGGCTGTGTCCTGTTGTTTCTCATCAGCACGTGAACAGTAATAGCAGTATATTACATAAGGAGATAGCAGCAGGTGGTGTTCACAGTTCATGTCAACGTGCACGGTGGCCTCCAGCGACTGTGTCCTGTTGTTTCTCATTAGCACGTGAACAGTAATGGCAGTATATTACATAAGGATATAGCAGCAGGAGGCACTCACAGTTCATGTCGACGTGCACGGTGGCCTCCAGCGGCTGTGTCCTGTTGTTGTTTCTCGCCACGCACCGGAGCTGCGAGTGCAGGTCCTCTCGCCCCAGGTTCATGATCACCAGCTCACTGCGCACTTGGTCGCCGACATCCCCCGCCTCCTCTTGGGCGCTCTGCATCTCGTCGTTCCTGTACCACAGCACCGTAGGCTTGGGCTTTCCTGCAACAGACATATTATAATTTTTAAAAATTTTTTGATCCATTTTGGTCCGGTGTTACACTTTACAGTTGAACCGGTGATGCTCCTATTGCAGGAAACGTCACGGACACTACCATGAGCCGGTTTCTCCTGATTTAGAGTAACTCCTTGTCTCCCTTTTCTATCTTCATTAACACATGCCATGCCATCATTGTCTTGCATTTTCACATATTTTCCGCCTACGTTGAGAGATATTGCACCACGCACGGGATTTTTTTTTTGCTTGCCAAGACTTTATTTGTTGTTTGCTTCATTAACAGGAAGTTACTTCTTTGCTGCTACATAAAGTGGAATTTTTTTAAAAATATATATTTATAATTATTTAATTTCATATCATACTTCTAATTAACTATGGACTACTATATTTCTTATTTCACTCATATCATTCTTTTACATATAAGGTTAGTCCATTAACTCAAAATAACTTAAAATCAAGGAGTGTGTGAAAAGTTTTGATAAAATTAAAGTAATGAAAATAAATCTGCCATTTTTATTGTTAAATAAAATTAGTTTGCGACACTAGCTGTTTGAAATGTTATATCGCTTTGTTTTGTGTTTAATTACTTCTTTACGTAAATTTGTTTTAAACCAATTATAATTTGTAAGCAAGCGCACGCGAAAATGTTTACCACAATTTTATTTTGACATACATAAATCTGACAACATCATATCACTTAATTATGTCTCATGATTAAGTGTTTAACGCCCCGTCTTTGTACGGCAGACGCTGCAGCGCGAGCCAATCAGCGTTCAACTACAGTGGCCCAGTGGTACAGATGCGCCGTTTACCGTTTTAAATCGGAGAGCCAAAGATTCACTTGTCCCCGATCATTTCCGGAACGCATCCGAAGTTTTCGCCTCTCGCTTTGAAGTAGTAAGAATGACGATAATTTTGCGTGACATTACCCCTTGCATGGTAGACTCTTTTTTTTTAACCCTGACATACTCTTATTTTTGACAATCATCTTGTTCTGTGTTATCCTGCTTGCTAAATGTAATGTTTTCTTTGTGTCTATGCAGGCTTTTCCTGGGTCTAACTTAACTATAGGTAGTGTTTAGTCTGGATCTAAGATATTTAAATGGATAAATCGGTGCCAAGGCTGGCCAATTGCCTCTTAGTACACAATGCATGCAATCCTTCCTAGGGTTCCGCGGAACACCTTTTAGGAATCACTGCTTTAGAAAACCAACCAAATTATAAATATCTTTGACGCCATGTTCGTTGCAACACAATATTTCGGTTAATTTACTATCAATATTTTTAATTTTGCGATTATATATTGTTCTGACTATTCAGGTTTAAAATATATATTTCAAGTTAGTTTCACTATAATAAAGTTTAATTCGGCATACCAACACGCGTAGTACATCCCCCGATGTTCACGAGAGTTAATGTATACGGTTGCATGTTGCCATACATAGGTCTGCTATCCTGATGACATCGGGTCGTGGCTATAGTAGCTTCAGCATGCATGTGCATTAGGACTTTCTACCGGTTAATTGTTCGTTGTGTAGTATGCGCTAATTTCATTGTATTTCTTGTGCACACTAAAATTTCATCCTCAACGCACCAAAAGAACGCAGTTGATGACAATTCTGGTGTAGGAGGAAAGGTTACAGGTTCAACATTAAGGCATTTACATTCGAAGCGTTCGATATTCCTGATTTTCGGCTAGCCCTGAGAAATTAATAGCACCATCTTGTTAAACAGAATTATAGATAGGTTTTAAAAACGGGAAAATTTTTTTACCGTTTTTTCCTTAAAAGGAATTCTTTCGAATGTTTATCACGCTCGGCATTATTTTAAAGAAGTATACCTTCACTTTTGTTTCTGGGTTTCATTATACGTTTATTTGCAACATGAGAACACATGATTCAGCTCGTTACCGAGGTTATATGTTTAAGCATCACTGGCGAGTACTGAAATACTCGCACACAAATATAATTTTTATTTTTAATTGGCTGATCTGTCATTACCAAAAACTAAATTTAGTAATGATTACCTGAATGACTGAAAATATACCACCTCAACAAAGAAAATAAAATACATTGGTGCGAGAATCTGATTTATGACACTTTTACCTTATCCACCTTATCTAACTTTACTTTTACGATATCAAAATAAAAACTAAAATAAAAAGCGATAGAAGTGAAATTTTTTTGCCAATTCCAACCTCGACTCGTAAGAATATCGTAAGGTGTAAAACGGCAGAGAGAGAGAGAGAGAGTGAGAGAGAGAATGAGAGAGAGAAAACAATTTTATAAATAAACATGAATTAACATAATAATTGCTCACTTACTGCTCTGAACATTCATAATTAATGATCACCAAATAATGATTAATTAACAATAATTATAATTCACTGTAAAAACAATCACGCCATAAAATGTTGTATTAAAATTTTCAGGGCGCCTTATAAAGCACAAAAACAATTATAATAAAAATTTATGCACGTTTTAAACTCTAAATCAACTTTGATACATTTTATTCTCAACCAAATGTAAAGTATTACTTATTGTTACTCAGCAAATCCGTTTATACAATTTAATAACAAGAAAACCAAGCGGGGGGTAATTTGGATTTCATTTAATTTTCAAGATCCTCACATTTGTATTTACTTAAAATTTGATTAAAATAGAAAATGATAAACATGAATTAACAAAATTATTGTTACTTCAAAATAACAAATCAGGATATCAATAATTTTTGATCAATCAATATTGATTAATTAACAACTACTACTCACCTTTGAAATACTCACACCACAAAGGAAATGTTTTTAGTATATATAAAATGTAGGACTGAGTATAATATATTAGTTTTTAATTTAGTTTTATATTATGTTTAGGTTAGATGTGATCTAGTATTAAGATAGAATCTTTTTTTAGTCCGCAAATTATCACCTTATCATTGAGTTATAGTGCAACAGATTATATCAATACGATACATAGATATACTGCAATGCATTCGTAGGCACTGATAATGTTCTGCCGTCAAAGGAATGAAAACTAAACTGCACGGACCTACCTCACGGTAATTATTTACATTATAACCGTATAACCACAAAATAAAAATAAAAATAATTATCATCATCCAACGCACAGGATTTGCTTGAACATTATTAAATCTAGTTACTATATTCTTAATTGAAACCTTGAAATTTTACTTCTTTCGTGCTTCAAAAATGTTTCACTTAAAACAAACTGAAAATCCACTACATGAACGAAAGCGGATAATCCTAGTGTCTGAGTTACAGTCAATGAACAGAAATTTCCTTTTTTTTTTTTTTATCGCACACACGACCGCAACGGCAATAACGGACACACGGCTAAGGATCTCCATCCAATTGTCCTCTAACGAGATGCCGCGTGTTCTCACGTTATGGTAGATAAATTTTCCCCCCTCCCCCCCCCCCCCTCAACAAAAAAAAAATTCCCTGCTGCTAACTGAGCAGTGGTTCCTGTTCGCTGAACAGACATAGCGGCCTTTCGAAGTTACGAGAAAAGGATATTATGTATATATATATATATATATATATATTATATAAAGATTTGAGTTAGATAAACGGATGAGCTACTCTGAAAAATATAATTACGTTTATGAATGACAAGTTAATTATTTTAAAATAAAACATTGCGTCCATAATTAGTTTTTTTTTTTTTGTTTCTGGATTTTCTAATAATGTATTGTCTAACATAACACCAAAATATACTTTGAATCAACTGCAAATTAAATATTACTAACAATTCACTGAAATATGAGTTATTGGTTTCCAGGAAGACATTTATCCACTTTTAAAAAACTACATAACTTTCGTATTCCTGAAATATCATTCTGTATTTCATACTTAAATTTAATTAATACTTCGGCTTTCATGAACTTGAGTAGTATAGAAAAGGGGCTCCGGGCACAGGCTTCAGGCTGAGGTGCGAGGTGCCGAGCCACATCTCTGATTGTGAAGTCACGGCGGCGCTAGCGTACAATGAGCGTAACGAGACACAGCGTAACGGGACAAGTAGTACCGTGACTTTGACCTTGACCTCGGCGGCCATCTTGGATCCGCCAAAAGTTTTCTTTGATATCATAAAAATACAAAAAAATAATAAAAAGTTTAAAATAAAAACAAAAATTACAAAAACAAATTCTGCTAGCTTGTGACCATCTCATTGTAGTGCAAAGTTACAGTAACAGTTCAAGCCAGATTTTGTTTTTGTATTTTTTGTTTTTAATTTTAATTTTTTATTAATTTTTTTGTATATTTATGATATCAAAGAAAACTTTTGGTGGTTTCTCCGTGTGCTTCCGATTATTCTTGTAAATATTATGGTAGTTTTCTCCGTGTGCTCCTGATTATTCTTGACAATATTTTGTTGGTTTTCTCCGAGTGCTTCTGATTATTCCTGACTAGACATCTTATGGTTTTCTCCGAGTGCTTATGGTTGCAGATGATAAATTTATCTCTGCATGAAGGGATTTTTTTACTTAATGAGGCATGACATTTTATTCAAGGTTGCATTTAATTAGTGAATTTCTGCTACTTAATAAACGCTTGTAATATTTTTATCAAGTGGAAATTAAAAAAATATCATTACTCAGTCAAATAATAATAATCTCTGAGAAATCTAAGAAGCACTAACAGGAAGGACGGACTCCTTCTCCTTGGAGTCTAGTGAAGCCATCCTTCTTTTGCGATCGTTAGTGAGCATCCCGCATCCCGCATAAAAGAACTAAATATTATTTACCTGCAAGCAACATGTGGCGACATCTGTTGTTGAAAAGCAGAACTACATGCATAAAGTACTTTTGCATGAGATATATTAATTCTCGCTGATGAAATATGAAAATATTTCTATTTAAGTATTGGATCTAATTTAAAACACTCAATTGGTATCTGGCATTAGTCTCAGTAACTAATATGAATTCTGATTTGGGATCTGACGCTGTATCGAAAGAACATAGGTGTAAGTTTTGCAGCAAAGAGTTTATCTTGAGAAAGAATAAAAGACAACACGAGAAGAATGACTGTGTTAAAAATCCACTACGCAATATGATAAGTTGTGTTCGATGTAGTAAGTCGTTTACGCGGAGAGAGAGCTTAAAAAGACATAGCAGAACTTGTAACGCCAAGCCTGCGTACAAGCTAGAGGACAACGATTAATCTACTAGACTAAGGAAGAGTGATCTGCATTACGACAATAATTTTCCTGGCTCTTACGATCTCAACAAAGAAATTAAATTGAAGGAGGTTGATGATTTATGCAAGAATGAAGACAATGGAAGAATCCTTAATGTGAAAAGTGAGAATATATTCCAGCCGAATTTAAGTAGATCTTTCCTACTTTGTAAAAAAAATGATGGACTCCTAAAAAGGAAGCATGAAGACGATTTAGACACTTCGACATCATCAACATCGAATTCTTACGGTAATCTGGGTGAAGACAATGCCTTCTACGGTGATTGTTACAGTGACTCTGAGTCTGTTGACAAAGACATAGACTGTGATGAAGCACCTAAAGCTGACAAGATCGAAGAATTTTGCTGTGTCCTGAGACCGAAACGATGGAAAAGTCGTGATATATTAAATAAATCTGATCAAGATTGTGATGATCACTGTCTCAAAAATGAAAGTTACCCTGAGATTGGTGGTAAAACGGAAGACACCAGAGATCATAATATTTATTATAAACATGCAAGGAAGATAGTGGTAGAAGAGAATGATTACACATCATGGAAAGATCCAAACATATTGGTTGACCGGCTAAGACTTCTACATGGTTCGCTTTGTGCAGGAAACTATTCGTGCATCAAAGAAATATCCTTCATACTTAAAGAACTGAGGAAAGCTGGCTACATACAATAATGGTTTGTTTTACTTGCATTTGTATAATGTAAAGAAATAAAATAAATAATTTAAATTATGAAAATTTAATGTTTTTATTTCTTGTATTCTGATTTCTAACTAAGACTTAGTTCTCGTAACTTGCGCTTCATTTTTGCCTTTTTGTTGATGGAAATCCAAAATGTGCTTCCTTTTTTGATGATGCTTCCAAAATGTGCTGCCTTTATGATGGTGCAATAAAATGTGCTGCCTTTTTGATTATGGTGCTTCCAAATGTGCTGCCTTTTTGATGTTCCTTCCAAATGTGCTTCCTTTTTGTTGATGTTGCTTCCAAATGTGCTTCCTTTTTTTATGGTGCTTCCAAAATGTGCTTCCTTTTTTGATGTTGCTTCCAAATGTGCTTCCTTTTTGTTAATTGTGCTGCCTTTTTGATTGGATTCTTGGTCCTCTAGTAAGCGTAAAAACATGATCCGTTGGTTCAATTGAATATAATTAGCTGACGATGAGGAAGGTCGTGAGGTTCGGAAATAACAGGTCTATACGTCTGACATTGATTATGACCCGGTCTCTAGGTCCGAAGACGCGTTGTCTATATGTATGTATGGCTTTGTACATGAACGTTTTAGAGGTTACTCAGATTATCGAAAAACTAGACTTTCATGTTAGGCTTATCGGCAAAAGTATTTAATTCGTCGAACATTGTCGTACATTGACTTGTGTTTTATTTTTGAAGAGAGAATGATTTATAAACTCCGCGAAAGGTAATGGAAAAACAGAATATTAAATTTATTTAATATTTAGTTAAACTTGTTACTGTTCAAGTATCGAATCGAGCGCAGGAATCCAGCGATTCAATATGTAAATTAATTAGTGATTTTTTTGATGAATTTTGGATTTTTTCCCGAATTTCTAGCTAAATAATTACACGATTGCAAGATGGCGCCCAAATTTAAAAATTGCGGGGGGCACCTCGGTAATAAATGATTACTGCACTGTATCGGGTCATAATAAAATTTTCCAGATGGAAATGTACTCTATAAAAACGAGTACACACACAAGATGGTGTACTCCAGCATATGGTAGCTCCTGGTAGCATGTACTGAACATAAAATGTTGGATCCATGATAGTCGACAAGGACAAAGTCAAATTTAAAGGTGAAGCTCAAAGTCAAATTTCAAGGTCAAGGTCAAAGTTCAAGGTCAAATTTCAAGGTCAAGGTCAAAGTTCAAGGTCAAGGTAAAAGTTCAATGCCAACAGTTGAGGACAAAGGTATGGTAACCAGAAAATTATACTAACATGGTATCAGCACACTCTAGCAGACGAAAACAAGATGGTGGTCTCCCGCAGATGATGACAAGATGGCGGACATGACGTCATACCAGCTGACGATATATATCTTGGTATTGGTGGCAGTAGATCAGTCTGTAGGTGGCTTCTGTGGAGGAATATTCTGTTGTTTTGTTTTGCTCTTAGCGGTTTTGAACCAAGGACAGGAATCGAACTAATCAATCAGTATTCCAATGAGTAAATTTTTTGATGAATTTTGGAATTTTTCTCTAATCTCTAGCATTAAAATTACGGATTTTAAAGATGGCGGCCGTTACGAAAAGTGCAATGGTGTTTTTTTAAGATTTTTACTATGTAAATAAATTGATTAATTTTTTCATGATTTTTAAAATTTTTCCCGATTTTCTAACATAAGAATTGCGGATTTTCAAGATGGCGAACGTAACGATAATTGCAACAGGTATATATTAATACATGATGGTGGTTCAGTCTCGAACAGGTGGTGCTATTATTACTTCAAATTAAAAAAATTACAGTTCCGAATATGCATGTTATTTTTATATATACCTACCTTATTTAATTCTCAGTCTGTTAAATCTCGCGATGGTCGTGCGGTTAAAGGCGTGTGTTTTCCAACCTAGAGATTAGAGCTGCGATGGTTCGAATCACAGCGCTTCCAATATATTTTTCATAAAAAATTAAATTTAAAATGTCGATAAGGACCATAATAGCTATGGTAGGTTATGGAACATCAACCTTATGTTACGAGACAGTGTGACGCTGGCGCTCTCTAGGAACAAACAACAGAAACAAAGTCGACGGCATCCAAGATGGTGGCCTCCAGCGGAACAGAAAAAAACATGAGCGACGCTGGTGCTATCTAGGAACAAACAACAGAAAGAAAGTCGACGGTATCCAAGATGGCTGCCTTCAGCAGAACAGAAAAAAAATCAATATGGTGCCCATGACGAAAATTTCATCAAGAGTGAGTGGGGCGCTCGATTTAAAGATGGCGGATCCAAGATGGCGGATCCAAGATGGCGGATCCAAGATGGCGGATCCAAGATGGCGGATCCAAGATGGCGGATCCAAGATGGCGGATCCAAGATGGTGGATCCAATATGGCCGCCGAGGTCAAGGTCAAAGTCACGGTACTACTTGTCCCGTTACGCTGTGTCTCGTTACGCTCATTGTACGCTAGCGCCGCCGTGACGTCACAATCAGAGATGTGGCTCGGCCCCTCGCACCTCAGCCTGAATCCTGCGCCCGGAGCCCCTTTTCTATACTACTAACCTGTGTATAAGTTACTAATTTTAAATCCACCGGCTTCAGTCAGTAAATAATCCGTGCAAAACGTTTTTAGTGAAAAGAATATTAAAAAAAAAACTACTTTCGAAAGAAATTATAATTAATTTGATGACGTTGAGTATTTATTCTATGGTGTAAAATTATACTCTCAACTGAACTTATCTGCGGTAATTTAAATGACATTAGTTATTCATACTATTTATACTGATTTCAAAAAGCAAAATTATATGAAAAAGTATTTATTTACAATCAGACTATGTTAAGTAAAGTATTTCTTTAAATATAGTCTTGTTATCATATGATGTTGTATAGTATTTTTTAATTTATACTTTTTAAAGTTTTTGAAATTAATACTAAATTATTTCAATATAAATAAAAGTGTAAATTCTCGTACGTTCAAAATCTTAAACCTCCGAAATTCCTTGAACGTTTGCTCTGAAATTTCGACACAACTTTGCATTCGAATGCGCGCGTGTTTTTATGTATGCCTATGCAGGTAAAAATACAAATAAAATATAGATAGGTTAAAAAAATAATTTTTTTTAAAAAAAATATATTCATGGCTACATACAGATGTCTAGAGAGATATATAGATACAGGTATATAGAGGAGAGAGATAGAGAGCCATAGAAGGATATACGTAGAGAGATAAAGAGATGTGCATAAAGAGAGAGATAGTGCCATAGAGAATTAGAGACGGATAGATGCCTTTGTATCTGTGTATCTACTTCAAACAAATTAAAAAAGAAATTGGTTTCAGGAATCGCAACGCATGTCGGGCGTTAGCTAGTATAAAATAATTGTAACATATTAAGCTCGTGTCAAAAAAAAACTCTCAATTTATTTTATTTAGATAGTATACTTTACGTGAATATCAGTTTTTGGTGATCTCCACGGCGGTGGTTGAAAAGGGGGACGCACCAAAACGCTGAAATGCCAAATTGACCACAACGCCGACAGCTAGATAACAGATGTGTACCACAACGCCGAATTACCACAACGCCGAAATACACTGACGCCGAAAAATGCCATTGCAGGACTGCCACAAATGTTTGGTTAGGTTAGACTAGGTTAGGTTAGACTAGGTTAGGTTATACTAGGTTAGGTTAGACTAGATTAGGCTAGGCTAGGTTATGTTAAGCTAGGCTAGGGTAGGATAGGCTAGGTTAAGTTAGGTTAGGTTATATTACGCTAGGTTAGGTTAGGTAAGGTTAGGTTTGATTGTGGTATTTCGGCGTTAAGGTACATTTAAGAAACACACACAAATTCATTCAGTTGTTATTACGGCGTTGTGGTACACAGCAGTTTTCTAGCTGTCGGCGTTGTGGTCCAATTTTGACATTCGGCGTTATGGTATTTCGGCGTTGTGGTAACGACCCGTTGAAAAGGTGACCAGACGCGAGGCAGAGCAGGATAACGGCGCGACGTCAGAGAGACCGCGCGCGGGAGCGGCGAGGCAGAGGGCCTGGAACTACCCCCCCCCCCCCCCCGTCCCCTGGAGAATCCAGGCCAAACACGTGGCGCGCTCCTCGTCCCGTGCGGGCTCTGCGGGAACCCTCTCGGCGCGGCGACTCACGTCCCGTAACGCAGTCGCGGCCACGAGGAGGAGGGGTGATGCGTGTCCCTCCAACTCCTTACCGCGAAGTCATGAGAAGACAATTTTTTTTTTTTGACGTGACAACGTCTGACAAATCGATGAACGCCGGCTGCACGCACGGAAAAGTGTCCCGTAACTCACATCGTCCCGTTACGCTGTGTCCCGTTACGCTCATTGTACGCTTGCGTCGCATCTATCTCTCTCTCCCACTCGATTGGAACAACCATCGATTTGACTTTTTCGAGGCACATTAAACTTGAAACACTCCCATTCGTTTCCTACTTTTCCTATCATCGTCCTATCCTTAACACAATAACACAGATTGGAAGAAGTTAAATAGCAAACACGTATGAAAGTTATAGTTAAACTAATCTGTTCGTTAAAGTAATAAAAATATTTGAATTAATGAGTGCAAATAAAAGTAAATTTATCAATTAAATTGTAGATTTAAATTCACTCCTTCTTTGTATCCATACAAAATAGTGATAATTCAATAAAAATTTATTCAATTTTATTCATAAAAGTATGCAATCATTTCATCAATGTTTTGTTATGACGTCACGTTAAACTATCGTCCGTAAACCGACTTCACAGGCTACCAATTTTTTATTTTTTTTTTGCAAAACATCAGTGAAGACAAGTATGTTACTGTGCGGGAAGCCACGAAGCCCACGGCTAATATCGTCAGTGTGTTAGTGTCAATAGAAATGTAAGTTTATATATATATATATATATACACACGCGCGCGTGTTAGAATTTTAATTTTATTTTTTCGTTAGGTTGGCTTTATAAACGATTTTCAGGCCCTATTCAAACACGGCGATAATCACGCGGTTTCGGCATCGCAGTTCACGCACACGAGCATCTTCGTGATCGTCGAGACGTGACCGCCGGGAAATGGAATCGCGCGGTGCCCGCTACGATCATGCTGCTGTGGCATCCTCCTACGAGAGCTTTCAGCACGTGTTACACCGCGCGGTTCTCACCAAAGAACTGTTGAAGAGGGGGGGGGGGGGGGGGAGGAGGGCGTACAAGTGCGACTCTCGCAACGGAAACTGAAACCCGTGTTTCCGCGCGACATGTGACGCTATCTCTTGTTGGGTGGGCCCATAACCACTACCAAACGAAAAATACTCTCGGGAGAGAGGTTCTAATACAAAGTTTTAGGTTAATAATTTTTTTCTACTTGGTAAAAGAGATTTCAAACATGTGGGGAAAAAAAATTAATGTGTAATAAAAAAATTCACGTTATTTATAAATGAGTAGGATATGAAACAAAAAGTCCGGTATGGCACACAACAAAATATGTGACCATCAAAAGAGAGTGAATTAATTTTCATTGGTTTGTTTGCCTAATAATAGCTTAAGCATTACTTCTCAAAATCAAATGTAGCTGTGTTGGCGACATATAATGAAAGCTACTATCTAGCGGGTGGGCCCGAAACTACTTCATATAACTAGGTCTCAGTTTTGGGAATTCGGAGTATCTCCCCCGTGGTTCGGGCGTCTACACGCTTCGAAACTGACATCGTCCGTCGAACGCAGCGCACTCGTATCGCACTTACGGACCGCGGTCGGCCAGCGCTGTCTGGACACACAGGCCGCCATTTTGCGGTTCAAACAGCACGGTGTGCAACCGCACCGCGTTTTGAGTTCAGCTGTTTCAAACCGACAACCTCCGACTGCAGGGTCGCTGCGGAGCGTGAAGTATTTTTTTTTTTTTTTTTTTTTTTTTTTTTTTTAAGGTTCTCGCAATTGCATTGGCACGCGCCATCGCTAGATGTCATATGCGTGTTTATCAGGCTGCAGACCCAATGGACACTCAGAAGTAGGAAAGGTTTCCAGAGTCTTTTGCATCCAATGCGCGATACATCGTAGGTCCCGCCCTTTGAATAAACACTGCTGCAAATCGCGTGCACAAGATGCGCTTGAAACATTTTTTGAGTCCTTCAAACCAAACAGTTTATTTGCCGATTTGACGAGTTGAGTCGAAATTTGACACACAATCTTCGGCTGCAGGTTCATTACAATAACTTAAGTTAAAACATATATGACGTCAACACAAAGGAAAATATGAAAATGAGATAAAGATTTAACCCTCAATTATTTCAATGAAATAATTTAATGAAAGCCGCAAATTGTGTTTAATTGAATCTTATCCTTTCAATTTTCAATATTAAATAGATAAACTATTTTTATAAAAAAATTGTTCAGCTGCAACTTCAAAGGGTACACAAACCTTTGGGAAGAACTTCGCACCATAGGTCTGACGTTTGTTTTCAACTTAGTTTTTTCATGAAGATCTTGCAGCATATGTTTGTCCGTTAAATTCTGACTCACTGTTTATAACTCTTAATGTGAGCACAGGTATAAAAGGGTTCAAGTTATTAAATCTTTGAGCACTTCGTGAGTTAAAATTTTCATGCAGTAAGTGTTTTAAATTTCATAACTGATGCATTCAAATATGCTGAGAGACACATTCTGAGACAGTAACAGGGTGGGGCTGTGCCTACCTTCTAGAGCCAGCTTTATTTGCCAATAATAATGCATCTCATTAACCAGCTTCAAATGAATAAAGTATGGCTCTAAAATAACAGTCACCGAATATGCTTAAATTATCAGTAGTTGTTTCTTTAAACACGTATTCTAACTTTATCATTAGTGGTGGAAAGTATGTACATTACGTGGCAATTTTTGTTTAAGAATTTAATGTTATGAAAATAAAGGATCTAAAGTCCTTGGATAGACTAAAACTAGTTTTCAACCATCATCTTTTCAAAATAACTTTTATAGAGGCAGGAACTCTGAACCACCTGCCTGCCAAGTGGATACTGCAAAACACCCAGATCTCCAAGAGAACGAAAAGCAATTACCAAATGTATTTTCCGTCCCGTCTTTCACGTGTCTCCTGTGTTCGCCCATGTACATGATAACGTTAGTCTATGGCGCCTACCACGGAAATTTCCACTCCTGTTAGGTTATTCATCCCGTAGCCAAACTCGACTCTTTGCTCTCTGACTTAAAGGATCCGTCAAGGAGATTTTCGCGCGGTACTCGTTCACGGGCAAAAACCCCTCGCCGCTGCCGAGAAATAATAAATACCCTCTTCGCCGGGGGCAATAAGGCAAAAAATAAAAATAAAATATACGAAGGTAGTTTCACCCCCCTCCCGCGAAATGAAGGCGAAATGAAAACATCCATCCGTCTTATTGCGGGGGAAGCAAGCGTGTTACGCGCGCGGGGTCGTAAACTGCCAGGGTCTCTTCCACCTCCTTCGTGACAGAGCGGCGCCTCGCGAAGGGAAGTCTCGCTGCTATCTGCCTTTCTCGTTCTCCCTCCCCCCCTTTTCGCTGGCCCCACCTAAACCCATCCCCTCTCCATCCTTCGAGCATTAATAATTCAGCAGACTGTAGCTCCTTATGATATCCACCACCTCACCTCCTCCCGCCCAGCCCATAAGGCGAGGCCTGAATATGTGATGGGCAGTTCTCTCCTCCCAACAAGCCAGGTCGGTGGAAGCTCTTCCGTACCTCTTTGACTGCTCGCGTCTCGAGATTAGAATGAATGTTGCGGCCGATCGGGTGGCAGAATAAAAAAAAACTGCTTTAAGTCGTGCGGTTGATATTGCATCACCCGAAAAAAAAATTACGTTCTCTCAGTAGGTACATAAATACATATACGCGCAGGATGATTTGTGAAGAGCTCTTTTGTCAAGTATATGCTAGAAGGCTTTCAAAATGTTAGAAATTACAGTAAGTTACGGACGTTTCAACGAATAACTCGCCTGAAGTAAACGAAGAGTTATTCGTAGTTTCAGAGGACTGGATATTCGTATAAGCTGCCAGATTTTTAATTCTGAGTTTACTTTGTCTATTTTATCCCGTTAAAAACAGGATAAAAAACGCACGTGGATGAAATAATAGCGTTCTTTCTGGAGTCTTAGCAAGTTTTTGAAGTTTTCCTGATATTCCAAGATTATTCTTGTGGATTCATGCCCAAAGCAAGTGAACTTTAAACCCATAAATAAACGAAGATGACGGTGAATTTACGAAGATCCTTGGATAATTAGTAACAAGCATTCTTCGTAAATTTGAGATTAATACTTTTAATGTGTATCTTTCATCATTTCGAGAGACAAATGCCGTACAAAAACACCATTCTTTTTAGTTCAGCGAAACAATTTTAGGTCTTGTTGTTTATAGTTGAGCATCAGAATGGTGCCCGAAAAGCTTAGAAATAAAAAATTCAGGAATATTTGTGTCTGCTTCCATACATTTGGCTCTACACTCAGGAACTCCTCTAGGCTACACACGAATGTCATCGATTACTGCAGCCGCATGATTGGTGCGTCCACAAAACAGAATTTCTTATTCCATCCCCATAAGCAAGAATATTTTCACTGTAGAGCATTTCGGATTCGTCGAACTAACCCGCCAACATTATGAATAGGATCGGAATCAGATCTCTGAAACGTATGTTTGCTTCAAATGATGTAAGGCAAAAGCCTCTGGGTGTCGGTGACGCCTTCTGAATATAGATTTTTTTTAACCAATTATTTTTCCAATTCCTTGAATTACCTAGTGCGTTTGATATAACACATGAAATAACTGCGACAAGTCTTGTGGTTAAAGTATTTAATTACAGTAAACTAACAACATATGCCCTTAGTTGTCATTTTTGTCGTCTCGATTAGTTGTTTGTTTTTAATAGGTCCTCTGTAATTAAATTGTTCTTTTTACTGTTGTTGTTTATTTTCTTTCTTTTTGTTTTTAGATTTTTGTTTCTAATCTAAATTGTATGCGAATGAAGGGTTTTTTTTTGCTGTTGTGGTTTTGTGGTTTGACTCCGCAATTTTCTCGATGGCTATTTGACAACTACGGTCTCTCTCTCTCTCTCTGATAATATCATAGGTCGGTATCGTATTTTTTTTGCCTTATGAACTATTCAATTAATTGTTTTCTCTTATTCTTCGTGTATTTTTTGAATAACTGACAACGCGAAAAAAGTAACGAAATTAATTAATGTAAAACGATGTGATATCAGAGTCCTGTCTGACCCAGTGGAGATGCTGTTCGCCGCGGTTTCACATTAAAATAACGTGCCACAAGCACTTTTTGGTGGAGCGGCTTCGATTCAGCTCTGGCACCGCCATTAAGTTTGGCACTAGGTTTATTATTAAGGCTGGTGCCACACCATGCGGTTGAGCCAGATTGGTTGCCAGTTTCAACTCTGTAATTTATTCAAGATAAGGGGTGAGAAAACCGCAGCTCGCGAACCAAATGCGGCTCTTTTCATAGGATTTCACAGCTTTAAAGCTCACAGCAAAAAAAAAATCATACCGACCAAAATCAAACGGCCCAATCACAGCGCATTTCCTCAACCTCTGCTCGCGCCTACCATAGCACCGCCCACCAGCACACTCGACCAGGTGCTTTTTTTTTACTTTAATAATTAATTAATTTAAATAATTAAGGTTTTCTTGTTTTATCAGAAGAGCCTTTATTTTTAAGACTTTATGTTGACTCTGCACATAAAATATTTTGATTTTTTTCTCGTTTCTTCTTTATAGTCTTAAAATTCCACGAAGATACATGTCGCAGCTCTCTAATAATTTGGAGAATGTGTTTAATTAATATCTGGCTCATCACACTTGAAAGTCAGCCAACCCCTGTTCTAGATCAGTAGTTCACACGCTTTGATGAATTTACTACGTGTATTCTTGAGGGAACTTAAATTTGCTATTTGAGAAAAGCGATCGAAAGAATATTCAGCCAAAAATCACTGCGGAAATTTGAGCCTCAGCTCAGGAACGCACAATGTGACACCAGCCTAATTGGTCCGAAATCTCTTTTCTCATAACTTTCCTCCGTTAAGTCTGACAAATTAATTTTTGTTGTATGAATTTTTGAGACTGTTGCACCTATTATTACTGTACTTCTTCTATACAACTTTTGGATTCTTCCTTAGATTCTTCGGAAGTGGAAATAAAACATTAAAATTAATCATGATTAATTTTAAGCCGTCCTTAATCAATTCAATCCTCATCAATGTCAACTGTGTATGTCAAGTGCAAAAAAAATCCATCAGGAATTAATTGGGAATCGGGGCAGTTTCTCCTTTAAAGGTCAACGTTTTGTAGCAACTCCGCCATAACACTTTTGCGGTATATTACATCGAATATCGTTTGAGATATGAATGAACTTTATTTTTGTTAGCTGCTGGAGCCAAATTCTTTGATATGTAAGTATGTGATTCCTATACAACAGTATTTTATCATCTTAAGAATCACGCGTGCTGTGTGATGACTTCATTTGTTATTTTTTTTAACCAGAATTCGATGAAGTTAAAATTAAATAGACCATCCTTTTAATTTATGAGATATTTTTAGAAAAAAAATTAACTTAAATATTTTTGTACGCTGATGCGTTGATCGCTTTCAAGCTAAAGAGGTTTTTTTTATGTAAACCGATTTTTTTTTCTGTTTTTCTATTTAGAAAACTACACTAGGTGCTGACGTGGGTATTCGTTTATATTCAAAATGAGATATTTGCCACCATTTGAGCTGTGTTTTATTATTTAGCGGTGGCCTCGTGTGTGTTTTGACTTGTCAACATTTACCTATTTTTATTTAAGCATGATTTTTTTTTACTCGCGCAGTAATGCAGGGAGAAACACAATCACGCGGGGATATTGTGGTTGTTTAGCGTACCATAAACTGGAGCAGGTGTGGTTAAACTATGGGACTAATGCGTAGAGACCTGAAAAATTCGCGGGTTCATTTCGTGTTATGCTAAAATTCAAATAATCATACCTTAGTGCTGCTTCTGTCATTGGTTCACTGTTAATCTGGAGGACTGAGGGCCAATTAGAGACCCTCACTCATAGAAATGTCGAATCACAGGCTGCCCAGTCGAGACGACTCACAAGTCAACAGCCAATGAAGTTGGCATTTGCCCGAGTGTGTAGATGATATTGGAGTTTATCCTGGAGGTCATTGAACCCACGAATTTTTCCGGTCTCTACTAATGCGTCATAACTGAGGTGTGTGTTTCAGCGGCGCGCGCCGGAAGAGCGACTCCTCGGGCGAGTTCCTGCCGCTAGCAGCTGGAGACAACACCTTGGGGTGAGCGGGGTGCTCGATTGGAGGTGCGGGGTGCTCGATTGGAGGTGCGGGGTGCTCGATTGGTGGTGTGGACTGCGTGGCCGGGAGAGCAGCCAGACAGCCGGGTCGAGTCGCCCTGCCAGAGCCACGGACATTCGAGCGACACCCGGCCACGACGTATTTTCTGCGTCGTGCGCAAGTCTGTGCATGAAGACATTTTGACCCGTCAGGGTTTTTTTTTTTTTGACGTGACAACGTCTAATAAATCTATGAACGCCGGCTGCACGCACGAAAAAGTGTCCCGTAACGCACATAGTCCCGTTACTCTGTGTCCCGTTACGCTCATTGTACGCTTGCGCCGCATCTCTCTCTCTCTCTCTTCCACTCGATTGGAACAACCATCGATTTGACTTTTTCGAGGCACGTTAAACTTGAAACACTCCCATTCGTTTCCTACTTTTCCTATCATCGTCCTATCCTTAACAGAATAACACAGATTTGAAGAAGTTAAATAGCAAACACGTATAAAAGTTATAGTTAAAATAATCTCTTCGTTAAAGTAATAAACATATTTGAATTAATGAGTGCAAATAAAAGAAAATTTATTAATTAAATTGTAGATTTCATTTCACTCCTTCTTTGTATCCATACAAAATAGTGATAAATCAATAAAAATGATTGAATTGTATTCATAAAAGTATGCAATAATTTCAACAATGTTTTGTTATGACGTTGTCACGTTTAACTATTGTCCGTAAACCGACTTTACAGACAACCATTTTTTTTTCCCCACAGACAGTGACGTATGCGTGGAGCAGTTCAAGCATTTCTTTGCGCCCAAACTGTTAGCTGCTGTAGTCAAATCGATGTCACATTTGCAAGCATTATACATATATAATGTGTGAACCATTACAATTATATGCCGAGATTGAAGATTAATTTCACGTAGAGCTTTACTTTACTGCTTAGCTCAGCGCAGTAGCGCCGCGCAAGCTAAGCGCTCACTTCACTGCGACCACACACTCGCGCCGCTAGGGTAAGCATGACTTGCACACACACACTACAGGTCTCTCGGTGCGTCCCTGCTTTTGACGTGAATACGTCTTTAAAATGGCTTCCATATTGGGAGTCAATTAAAAAAAAAAAACGAATGATAACAAAATTGGGGGATATAGTTTGGTGTTGCAGCTACATATCTATCATCCCCATCCAAAAATTTAATAACACCACTGGATAGCTAAAGGATCAAAGAATTCGTTACGCTAAGTGAGGACTGTGACGTATCACGCGCGGTGGAGGGGGAAGCGCCGCCATTTCGAGGTATTTTTTTGCGTTTCCATTTAGTATAACTTTTGACTCGGAGAAGCTACGACGGTCGTTTGAGTTTAAATAGTCAGCTTTCGTCAAAATCTATCGATTGCATATATAAAAAATATAAGTTTAAAATAGTTACAGTGAATATAGATGTTGATAAAATAAAAAAATAGCGTATTTTATATTTTGTATAGAAAAAATATTACCTGTTACGAACACGTATTCACGTAAAACACACGGCCGTGTTCACGACACAGCCACACGCCATTTTTTTCCAGCTTGCAGGACAGATTTCACGAAAACATTCGTTACGTTCCGCGGACGAGTGTTTTTTTTTACTCGAATTTTGTTTAACGAATGAGAAGTATGTCGAGACTTGCAAAAACGACACTTTAAGTTCAGGAGTTTAAAACACTAAACTCTTAAAGAACATTTTTTTTAAAAAACTGATTAAAAATATTACAACCTTCAGCTAGTGGTCACAGAGACTCTCTCTGTACCTTCAATATGTTGCATTTTCGTTGATCGCACACTCGTGTCATATTTGCCCCGAGGTTACGAGAAGAAAATAAATTTTTCACTGTTACGAAATGGCAATTCCCGAAGCCATTAATTAAAATCTCATGAGAATCTTCATAGTGAGACCTTTAAGAAATTAATTCAGATTTAGTGGTATTTATAATAATACCGTTTTAGTGTTGTTTAAACAAAATTGGAGAACTGCACTTTGCAAATACATTTGTATTTTTTATAGAATAATAAACTGGATAATATTTTGTAGAGAGACAGTACGAAGCTCTGTTACTTATTTATTATGTTCCTAGGAAATGTTGCTCTCTGTTATTTTTTTAACCGAAACGCGAGTAAGAGTTTGTATTAAGTTCAGTTCTCTTAAAATTTTTGCATTTTAGAATTTCAGTTCTGATCTTTCTATTCACAAAGGGGATTACAACGGGTTGTTTCACATTACAAATTATGTTTCGTAATAGTGGTGGCTCATAAAATAGTTTATATCCCGGAGTCTTCATTCGTTACGCAATCATCGCTGCGGGAGAATTAACATGGTGTGGCCAGGGTAGACGTTAAAAAAACCAATCGCACTACAGATGAATAATTATATTCAAGCTAGAACACGCATAAAATAATTTCATTAAAAAATTTACTTTGAAATAATTTTTTGGTTTACATTTATGTAAGTTTTAGTTAATGTCTGTACCTGTGCCAAAAACATAATATTTAATTGCCTTTTGAATGCGGTTATTCGTGAAACACGTAAACCAGTGCAAAAGTCTCGGGAAAAAATGCAAATTTTGCCACTGTATTTTTTTTTTTTTACTTTGTGGTACTCTTCTGCAAAACAAAAAGTTTGCTTCTTTTTCTTCACAAGCTTTCTCTTCCGCACAAGCTTCTGGAAAAGCTTCCTGGATTTTGTCTACTTTGAAACGGTGTGCCTTTTGCCAAACTTCCTGTATAACGTTGTATAAATCACGGATCTGTGAGGGGGAAAAAGGAACATCAAATCCTATTCAAATATTTAAGCATTTCCGATAGGCCTACTTTTAAAAGTAAATGTTTTGTGAGCTTTATCCGAAAAGATTTATGGTCCTTCCCACTCTGTCAGGAAAACTGTTACTAAAGTCACTTCACTGAAAATGCTTGATGTAAATCAAGGATATGACCAACGATTTCGAGAAACTAAAAATGTTTAAAGTTAAACGTCACATCACGCCTTCATCACCAGACGTTAAAAATATTCATAAATAACTGCAAGTTTTTCTTATTGATAGCCAGATATGAAGCTAAAGTTGCCAATTTAACCATCTTTCCTATGATCTAAACAATACAAAATATTACTAAATCTATTCTCGTGACGACAAAAATATAAACGTTTCAAAATTATTTTTGAAAAAATCCACACACATCACGCAGGTATTTTAGAAACCTTATTTTTAATGCCTGTAAATAAAGTGGCCTAAATAATTACGCCTTACGTCTTACGTGAAACCAACTGTATGTCGAATGGATGCAGTCAAAACTACCAGGGTAAACTATACCACAAATACAACCGATGTTATATAGAGCGTAAATAGGTTTTTTTTTCCAGTGAAATTTGCCAGCAACACGACAATAAGTGGATATATTTTAATTAATCCTTTTTTGTTTTATACCATTATGACAATAAGAGTTTTCTCTCTTGACAATGACGGTGCGAATTTTTTTATATAAACACGATTAATTAAATGAAACCTTTACAAATGGGCTGCACCTTACAAAACCTAAGTTTATGTTAGTTTACATTCAATTTATTTTGGTTTTGTTTAATTTATTTTACTAAGTTTCCATTAAAAATTACTGCCAAAAATAAAATAAAACGTGTGTTTTTACACAGGTCAATAAATCTTTTTATGTTTAAATATACTCATAAAATTGAACATGCATATAAAAGCTTATATTCACACATATATTTCGTAATAGTCCCAAACAAAATTAATAGGGAATACGGATATAATTCAGAGCTAAGAATAAAACATGTTAAAAAAAATAACACAAAACCAATGTTGAAGAAAATTTTCCTCTAAATATCAACAGGCTATATACAAGTGGTAATCAAATTTACTACGTCATGTAAGCAAGCAATTTTCTTTGTACGGGAAAAAAAAAATTTATATATATATATATATTTCTCAAAAGGTGAAAATATTCAAAATTGAAGATGAATTGTAATTAAAAAAATAATAACTTAAATAGAAATTTTCATCATATTTTATCGCCATAAAACCTCAAAATTTATAGATTAACTTATACTTATAATAATTATATAATTTTAAACAACTTTTGTAGATGAAACCAGAATGAAATATACTGACTGACATAGTCTAATTAAGTTAACACGTGCAAAGCGTTTTTCTTAACAAACACCTTAACATACATTAAAGTCTTCCCTCTTATGAAGCAAGCAATGCTCATATGTCGGAGTTTACACACACACACACACAAATATTTGAATCACGTTGACTTAACAGCGTATGTTCTGACAACACAAAGAGTTCTGCAGTTATTTTACACCTGATACTTCCAATGACCTGAAATCCGATAGTATAAGCATTAAATGTGGTTCGGGTACGAAAATTGAGTAGACAAAAAAAATATTTTTTTTTTTAAATAAGTGGAATTGGATCCATGCTGGTCAACATACAATTTCTGGCAGCATGCGAGACCATAATTCTTTACCTGGCACAAAACTCATTTTTCCCCCACCACCCCCCGGGAATTTTTTTTGCAGGACTTTTTTTTTGTTCACCCCTCTTCGCCCCTGTGCAGACTGCCAGAAACAAATTATGTTCTTTCAACCGCGTCCGACGCACGCGGACGCAGGTAATAAACAGCCTCACCTGGAACCTTATACTCTGGGATCTGAGCCAAGCTACACCCGCGGACGGGGCTGGGGGGGGGGGAGGTTTTGCTTTAACTCCGTTCTGTGCTCGGAACGTTGCTAAAAAAAAATAGTACCAATTTTAAAAAAGCCATTCCGATGAATGTTATATTGCGCCTCTAAACTGCGGCGCAGGAACCGAAAGAGATTTGATATTAACGTGTGTTGGATAATCATAAATAATTGATACGCACTGACCAGAATACATTTTTTAATCAAAATAAAATGAAATAACGCAATGAAATGAAACAAAAAAATACTAATAAGCATCTACGTATGATGATGTAAATACATTCAACGTATAATGTAAAAAAAGTTAAATACAAAATGTCGGAATTATTCGAAAATTTTTATATTCTCATTTTCAATGCATGATTTCTATTCAATTTAACGAAAAAAATAACACAGAATAGTTTAAAGGTAAAAAATAAAAATAATTACGGGCAATATTAACATTAATAGTTTCTAGTGTATTTACTAGTGTGGTTGTTAAAATTTTCTAAAGCGTCCATTAGAGGATGATTAATAACAATCTGAAAAATTAAACAAAGGAAAAACAAAGTAACAAAAAAAAAAGTGTCGATGAAACAAGTAGGTGCGGGGCCGCTATTGCTGTTAGATGGAAATTTTGATAGTACACAAATATTTAAAACTTATGTACACGTGTGCAAGAATGCGAGTGTACATACATACATACATCGTTAAGGGATTGCTCCCCTTTTTGGTTTGTTGACCCAGCCCTCTTAGCATCAGCAGGGGACGCACTACAACGCCGAACGTACAATAACGCCGAAAACCATAACGCCGAATGCCAAATTGACTACAACGCCGACAGCTAGAAAACTGATGTGTACCACAACGCCGAAATACATTAACGCCGAAAATTGTCATTGCAGTACTGCCACAAAGGTTAGGTTAGCCTATGGTTAGCACACAAATTCATTCAGTTGTTTTTCATTTTGCTCCTGTTCCCCCCCCCCCCCCCCCCCCCCCGCGCAGCAACATTTTTCGGCGTTACTATATTTCGGCGTTGTGGTACACAGCAGTTTTCTAACTGTCGGCGTTGCGGTCAATTTGGCATTCGGCGTTATGGTATTCGGCGTTATTGTACGTTCGGCGTTGTGGTAACGACCCGCATCAGCCCTACCGGCCTGGGACCAACATGGACAAGGATACGTAATACGCCGTACACGCAACCGGGAGAGGTGTTAGACCTTCGGGCTATGACCAGAGGCTGAGGATACCCATTTCAGCATAGCCACCACCACGCCCCCCAACAGCGGTGCCACGAGGTGGCAGAGGATTGCCATTGGTGCGGAGAGGTTGTGTATTAGCTTCAGTGCACCCGTTCCGTGAACCTGTTGGATCATGTCTCGGATTGCTAGAGCCAGCAACGACTCCGACACCTCAAGCGACAATAACCTTCCCCGTAGGGGCAGGCCCACTCCCGCAAGTATGCGAGTGGGTTTTTTGTGTTTTTTTCCGACCCGAAGGCCGGCTTATCCTCTACCTCCCCTCCCAAGTATGCGCCCTTACAGGGTAATTTGGGAGCTAACCTACAGATCTGTAGTTAAACATTCCAGAGCCTATAAATAAAGCCAGAATTTTACAAGGGATTGCTCCCCCCTTTTTTTTTTAACAGGAAAGGTGTTAGAGCTTCAGCTATGACCAGAAGACTAGGGCTACCCATCCCAGCATAGTCACCACCTCGGCCTCCTGTCTCACTCAGCTGACCAGACAGTTGGCTGTGTCCTCAGCCCTCACACCTTATCGGCACTGCTGGAGTATGCGAGTGTACAAAAATGAGACGTATTTAAGTTTTCGAGTGCGCAAGTATGCGATTGTGCTGTAGCGCAAAAAATGCCATCATTAGCGGCTACTGCCATCCGTGTTTGACGGCGAAAATATTCATAAATCCAGTATTAACTTTCTGTTATCATCCGAACGTTAAATTATTTCTTTTTTAAAGCTCTGGCGGCGTCATGGCTTTGACTTAATGAATGGACGTAAGAAGAAAAAAACGCCGTCTGACTCAATACTCGGATAGAATCTAAACTTCTTTGGCAATTCAAACCTCGAATCGTAAGTAAGTATATCGTAAGTGGTTAAACAGCAGTGAGAGAGGGAGAGAAAGAAGGAAAGAAGACAATTTTATAATAATGTTTAACTAACCACAAATATTACTCACTGTTGGCAAACCCACGCCATAAAAAAACTGTGCGTGTTTCTGTTTCTTCAAACAATTCTGCCATTTGGAACACGTCAAATCTCTGAGAGAAATATTAAATTCATAAGAGGTAGTGCCATCTATGCGGGAAATGCAGGGACTGTCAACAGCTCTCTCTACGCTGCTGGTTGAACAAGGAGGAGCGCGCTGGTAGCAAATATACAATTCAAGGCATTCACAGCTGACTGTATAGAATACCTATATCTATTTTCTGAAACAAGCGCATGCCCACACTCCCTGTCTTATTTATTTCGTTCATCTCTCAGTTCTATTTTTTTTTTTTGGAGGGGGATAAATCACTACTCTAGAGGAGAACGTAAACGAGTCTAGTTACATATATATAGCATAGTGCTCTCTTTATATTTCTTTTGCCAAGAACCTTTTTCTGTACTTTAAGCGTCAGAAACGTTTCACAACAATGTTTCACGAAAACGTTGTATTAAAATTCGGCCTTAAATTTTTATTCTCATCGCGCCCAAAGAAGTTTCACTTTAATAAATATAGATAGTAAAACTAGCTTTTACCCGCGGCTTCGCTCGCGTTATGTCCTTAAGTATCAAATATCATTGCAAAGAAAATAAAATATGGTAATTGTTTTTTATTGCGTGACTGGAATCATCAGTATTTAAAATTCTAACACCCGATTTAGCTTAAAAAACTGAAAACATGTTTTATTGAAATATGTTTCACTATTACAAAAAAAATGTAATCCTAACATTTTAAAAAGTTCAAAAAAGTTGAGTAATTAGATCCACATCATTTTCACTAAATTACAAAATTCTCTTGAAAGTAAAATATAACCTTCAGCATCAATGTCCAAACAACACTCACCGAAAAAATATACACCTAACCTCAAAAATTTAAAAAAGTTTAAGTATTGCTTGGCGGTGACAGAAAAATAAAATTGAATAGTAAATTGACCACCGGTATTATATTATTAAATTAGCGAATTATTTAATTTACTTATTGAAACACCAGATGGCGTTAAATGTCATCCAAATTACTCGAACTCGCAGTCAGACGATCATACAAACAAATATCAATTTTTTTTGGAAAAAAAATATTTTTTTTTTTTTTAAATAAAAAGTATCCTATGTTACTTCTAATACCTTCAAGAAAATGTGTACATTGTTTCATGATGATCGGTTAAGTAGTTTTCGCGTGAAAGCGTAACAAACAAACTTACATTCACATTGATAATATTAGTAATAATAATATATTTGGGAAACTCACAGGTTAAACGTAACGAATTTTATAAAAGCAAAACACGTTGTTGAATGTTTTCACTCTCTCTCTCTCCTACACAATGTAAAGAAGTCCATCGAGATACCGGACGCGCTATTGAGGGGGTTGACGGGAGGGGGGGGGATATAATATGTGCGCGGAGGGTCGCTGCGCCGCTTCAGGAAGGGAGTTTCAAACTGATTAAACGCGGGGCGCCCCGGATGAAGTGCCCTGGCGTCGGCGCGAAGGTACTTAAGTGGGTTGGGGGGCCTCCGGCAACACGGACCCCACTCACGACGGCTTACCTTGTGCGTGCGCGCGCGGAAATATTAAATTACAACGCCCGCCTCTTCGCGCGCGCGGCAAACATGCGATCCTGACAGGGCAGCCATGCCAACATCGACGCTAAAAAAAAAAAAAAAAACTTTCTTATGTAAAGGCTCAACTTCAATCTGAGATGTATAGTCTAGTAATCACACACTGACTTTTTATCTGTTATGTATCTTGATATTTTTTATTTTAAAAATTTATTATATTAGTAATGCATATTAATAATAATGTAAAAAAAAAACAAAAAATACATGCTGATAAACACAACATTCTATAGCTAGGTACAATGGATTTATATATTTCCTGACTGCTCAAAGTTAAAGTAACGAGTAACAAATTGAATTTAAATTACAAAGCTACATAAAAATTTTAGCATCTATAACAACAGAAAAAAATTTGCCAGGTCCAGTATTAGTGAATACTGCGGGAACTGGTACAAATTTCGCTAGACTCAACAGACCCCAGTAATATTTCCCATATGTTTTTATTCAGTAATTTAGTTGTTTTTTTTATGATTTGCCCGACCTACAGTTCTGCCAAACGCAGATTTTCCAAAAAAATATAGTGTTACAATAATCTGTTTTAAAATTTTGTAATCGCATGAATACATATTTTATATCCAGCTGGAGTATTTGACTCAACGTAATCGTTAATAGACTTCTTTCATGTGGGATATGGATAAAAAAAATTTAAATCTCACGTAGACAGTAGATTTTGTTAGGAAAGTTTAGTATAATATGTTTTCTACCTATTATTGCTAATATGGAGAGTATGCAATATTTTTTTGTTCGTCCATTCGAAGCGTTAACAAACATCTGCGCGCCGACTATAAGAAAGCCACGTATAGTTTTACCATGCGAAAAAAAAATTATGCTTCCAAATTAATTCCTGCCACACAAAGGTGTTCCAATAATACTTCATTGATTATCATTGCGAATGCAGGTCGGATGTAAACTGCAATTGCTTGAGATCAAATAGCGTATTTGAATCACTGAGTATCAAAAGAATGCAAGCATCAACAATGTAATAGCCGTTGCCAGGAGATTAAGTAATCATATACAATGAAATCACGAAATTTTCATAAAGAACATCGAGATTTGAGGAGGGAGGATGGATTATTTTTTTTAACCTATTTAAACTATTTCTCTGGTTTTGTAAGTCAAGTCTGAAAAATGTCATTGAGATGTGAGTAAAACCGTAGAAATTTATGAGAACCAAACGAAAAAACCCACAAAAAAATGGCAACTCCTCTGTACATATGTAGATATATAAAAGACAACAAAAAATAAAAATATATATATTCATACTATATATAAATACATAGCTATGGTGAACGTAAATTAAATTGAATCTCACTTTTCAAAAATTCTCTTAAATAAATTTTTGACTTGATTAATTAAGGATTTGGGTATGGATGGTCATTTCATAGTTTGCGATTTTTTTGTTAACTGTACTTCTAGGCGCTACAACATTTGTTTTGGTGCCTGGTGAGATGACTCAGATAAGTTGACAGTTTCAATAGATTATTATATATTTATTTAAGATTTCTATGAATATTAATTTTAGCTTCATACTTAGTTATGCAGAGAATAAGCTTATTTTACCTGCCTAAGCCAACTATGTAGAACGTTGAAAAATATTTTGTTATATACTTTTAGCAGTTCATGACTTATGTAATGCTTATAGTTAGCGTAAAATACGGTTTTAATGTTCTTCGACAGAAATAATAAAGATAAGTTTAATTCAAAAATAACTAATGCATATACCACCAAAACATATATTTTTTTTTGTTTTTAATTTAACTTAGGAGTACTACAGACGAATGAAGTTCTACGTCAATTAAAGGAAATAACCTACAATTATATAGGCAACTTTCATATTTTTAATGAAAATTTATTAATTATAATAATACTACCAGAGTTTTAAATCTCTCGTTTATCAACATGACTAGCAAAATAATTATATGTTGAAAACCAGCAAACTATAAAGAAATCACTGGTTTCCACTAACTTTATTGTACTTGTAATCGTAATATTCCTTAATTGAATTTCCATATTTTAAATTTTGTACTGAAACGATTAATTATTTGCTCTTATTTTTAAGTATTTATTTTGATTTATTATAAAAACCGCTAAACACGTAATTTTCAAACACAATTATTGCCTGCTTTCAAATAAAATTATTTTTAAAAAAATGTTTCGTTCTTATTACTTCTAAACGTTAGTAGCAGTCGGTACATAACGCTAAAATTAATCAAGTTCAGTAGGGTTATTAAGATTAAAGACGATCAATTAAATACGACTTACAGGTCTATGTATGGTATGGGAAAATTTTAAGACCTATTGCTCCCTTAATCTCCAGCTTATATCCTGCGGCACCCCAAATACAATCCAATGTGTGGTTCATAGAGATCGTGGGCTTTCAAGGCCATTGTCTGAAGTTGCTTGGCTTCGGTATTCTAGTCGCGTCGAGGGTGAAGATTTCTCTGACGTTTCGGTCTAACTTGCAGTTGTCATCTTCAGGGTAGCATTTACCTACTGGCTGGTACCCTTAAGATGGCGACTGAAATGACGACCGAAACGTTAGTAAAATCTTAATATTTTTCTGTTTACGTGCCTCGACCCAACAAGATATTTGTTACAAAAATTTTCACAACCATTTTTACAGCATCAACCGACAATCTCGAATGTCTAATTTTCATTTTCATTCGTTATTGTATCCGGATTTAACTGTGCCGTTAAGGATTTCCAAGCTTACGCTCTCTTGCGTTGCTAGTTACGTCACGTCAGTCAACCATGGGTGCGATGGTGTGATACGTAAAAGCCGCGGCACTCTTTGTCGACGCCTGGCGGCGCCTCTGAGTACATTTCACGGAAACTTCAGCGAAGAATTTAACTGAAATAAACGAATAGTTCTTCCAACTTTCAAAAAAAGTGAATCATCTTATAAACTTATGCCGATTTGTATGTTTCGTTTTAAACAAAGGTTAACACACACGTGGACAAAATAACAGTGTTCTTACTGTAGTTACGTAATGTTTTGTCAATTTACCAAGAATATTCCTTTGGATTCATTTTTAAAGCAAGGGAACTCGGTGTCCGCAAATTTGCGAAGAAAGACGTAAATTTGTGAAGATCCCTGGATAATTTGTAACCAGTTTTCTTCGCAAATTGAAGGTGAAACATTTTAACACTGCACTTCGGGAACTCCCTGGCAGAAAACCATCTAAGAATTTGCCTGGAATGGTTTCTGAAAAACGAAGGGAACCTTAAATCATAATAGCCTGACCAGTTTTCGAACCCGGGTTCTCTGGAAAGTGAGTACAGTGTCTTGCCACTGAGCAATCTTGAGATATCAATTTTTAAGACTGGTGTAATATGTCCTCCAGAGAGCTATAACCTGGTATCAGCTTGTTTAAAACTATATAAATAATCATTTAAATATTATTTCATTCAAAATCTTAAATTTCCGAAAGTTCTTCACCATTTACTTTGAAATTTCACAAAATGTTGCGTTCGAATACGGGCGGGTTTTTATATACTTATGCCACGCCTATGACAAGTTAAAAAAGATAAATAAAATATAGATAGGTTAAAACATATTATTTAATATTTTTATTGCTATAGAGACATACATAGATTAAAATAGGTACATAGAGGAGATAAAGAGAGAAATATAGAGAGAAACGAGAGATAGGTGTAGATATGTTGGCCTATATGTAGATAGATATATAGTCAGATAGAGAAAAAGTTAGAGCGATGTAGATATAATATATGATATATATATATATATATAAAGAGATGCTTTGTTTTTGTGTACCTACTTAAAAAAATTAAAAAATAAGATTGATACATTGCAACCCATGCTGGGCATTAGCTAATAAATAAATTTATAAAATCTTACAAAGCTGGTAATGCACACATTTTAGGAACTCACGTGCCAATTTTTTTATTATTTAAGTTTTCATGTCAGCATTGTTTACGAAGGGATTTTCTTGTTAATTTAGTTTGATGGCTGTCCAGCATTTGTATTTAGGTCACAAATTATTATAACCAGATATTTGTTTTCATTATTTTTGAGGTGTATAGCCTATGTTTATGCAAGGAATCAACATGATTGAAAAATTGTGTGATATTTTACATAGTTAAATGAATTGTATTAGATATGTGATGAGAAAAATTATAATTTAAAATAACCACTTTAATAATTTGACAGGAAATATCGTGAAATGACATTTATGACATAAATAAAACTAAAACTAAAAACTTGGGAAGTGAAACCAAGCGTCAAAAAAAAATGCCTGAAAGTGTACACAGTTAATTCGCAGGAATTATCAGAGTGAGTAATTCAATGGCTGCATCCAAACACTAGCCTAATGGATCCCTTGCCCAAGGTAGCCACTAAAAGTGCATCGTAGTGGTCGCGGCCATCTTTGTGTTGCTTCCGAGTTCTCACAAGGGATGCTAGTGCATCCCAACCGGCGTGCCCTAAACTAGAGGTTTCTAGGGATGCGATACTCACATCCACTGATGCGTTCCAACATACATTAGCTTCGGAATCGTGTATATTTTGTTTGGATATAATATTACACAGATTTTTGACATAATATTTTTTTAACCTTATAAGTGTCAGTGATAACTATAATAGATACAAATAAAAACGTTAGTTAAAATTACCGAATGACGAACTTAAATTATAGCGATATTTAATGCCCAATATAAGTTTTTTTAATATTTTGAGATTCATAACAAAAATTTTATTTTTATCTCTAACAATTATATCATATAAGCCACATTATTATTATTATTTTAGTTGGTCGTTGTTTTTTTACGTTTTCTTGAATATTCGTAGATGTCATGATTCAAAACGGCTGCGTGTACGTTAATACGACCAACTGTCAATAGGTGGTGCTTGTCAAAGTATTCGGATACCATTCTTCCCTTAGAAATGCATCCTTTACATTGTGGCAGAATTTGCTAAGGGATACCTATAGGCTTGTGTGTGCTATGGAAGCATCCATGTGTATCAGGATACAGCCAATATTACGATGTATGTACTGGCTTGTGCGATGAATCAAGGGAGTATTTAGAAAGGTGTGCAGATTAGCTGGAGTGCACTGTTACCACCAATGAGATGTACTCACCCCCGTGTACGACACAACGCAGTTTCAGTGACGCTCCTTCGGCGTAGGGACCAACCACCGAAGTTCGCTCGACGCCATTTTCGTCCAGGATTACCAACTTTTGAGGTGGCACTGAAAAAAAAAACCAAAAACAAAATTCCTTTCGGCTCATCCTACAGACACAACAAATATCAGCACTTTGAAGCAGAAAGGGCTAAATGTCACTCTTGGCAGTAAACGATAGTCGTAAGAAAATTGTTTCAGAGAAAATTTTAGTTAAGATTAATAAGATTAACAATAACTGTAAACGGAATTTACAGTATTGCTACTAATAGGGTTGTTATTTTTTTTCCTTCCCAACTCCTAGTTAATTTTATCGAAAAACCATTTCAAACAAAATTGTTGTTAATACTCTAAGTAGGTACAATATTTCTAAACTTAGGTAATATTTTTCATAACTTAATAAGGAAGTTAAATGAATATTCGTATTTTTCATAAATCTTTCCCTTTCCCGAATTTGCCCATTAACGAAATCGACCAAAATGTTCAACCTTTTTATTTAATATGTCAGTCTGAAAGTAATTTGTGCAAAATTGTGGCCGTAATAGTGCCATAAAAGTGATATATATAGAAAGTTTTGAGGTGAAAATGGTTTGGGCGATTAGTGACCATGGGACGAAAAACTAGGTGTAAATTTTCTGGAAGTGTTACCATGGTAACAACTGTCATTGGTGGTCTTCCTTCTAAATCTACAAAAAAAATGATTTTAGGTCTGTTAAAGGAATATTCATTCTGTAGGTTAGTTGATTACACCCTTATTAGCATAACATTTATTTATTTTTACTTGTAACCAAGAAACCATGACCATAACTTCGACGTTCTTGGCTCATTAACTTCACATACCTACTAAGATAGTGAAAATTTCTACTCCCTTGAAACTACGATTATGTTTTTATAGGGCTCAAATTACACTGTATTAAATTTAAGTGGGGATAATTGGGCAGGTGCTACAAGGAACATCCATAATTTGACACCTGAAAATTGTCAAATAATAAGCTAAACACACAGAGATTTATCTGTATCAGACTGGAAAAGATAAATAAAACATTTTTTTTCCAAAATGTAATCAAAACATTAAGCTGTCATAACAGAAGTATCTCTAGCACAACCTGTCCAAAAAGCGTCTCATTAACTTAAGCACTTGGAATATCTGCTTGATTTTTTTTTTTTCTGAAACATGACTCCCCAATAAGGAAAAGTTTCTATAGACCGATTTTTTTTACACGTTTCTAATAACCTAACCCGTTGGTGTGCTAGGTTTACTAGCTCTTAAAGCGCGAAGAAGATAAGGGCGACTCTTGCTCGCGCATCACACGGCTCTTCGCCTCTACGCGCCTAGGCACCGAACTGGCGTGCAGTCTTCACGCCGGTAACGCGGCTCTATGGACTTGAAAATTTAACATTATCTGATGGTGGAATATTAAATATTAAGTCTCCCTGAAAATTCCTGTCCTACTTTCAATATTGCGCTAAATGTTTCATATTAAAACTTCCCTTAAAAAGTATCTGTTTATAATGGAAATATCAAAGAAACTTGAAACAATTGCTATGAGTAAATTTTGTAAAGTGATTTACTGCTATTAAAGAAAAAATATATATTATTTTTGAAGTGAGCATTATTGAACTGATAAAAACAGAGACGATTTTATTTCTGGTTTAAATTTTCATTAACTACTCAAGCTGTGGCCAATATTTGTTAGTACAATATTACTTGGAAACAAGCGTGTTGAACGTTTACAAATTAATTTACCTATAAGGGTGCCGTCTGGTCGGGGTGTATGTGTGTTAGTGAGGCGGGATGATAAGAGCGATGCTCGCTGGTGCTCATAGCGCGGTGTCGCCTCTAAGCTCAAGGCTCTGAACTGGCGCGCAGTCTTCTCGTCGTCACAGGAAAACTGTGAAATTCGAGCGGTGACTTGGCAGAGAAATAAATACAAAGGTGTAACGCAACTACCTTAAGTGCTTTCAAGAATCTGTACCGGTTGTTTTACGCCTAAAAATTACTCCGAAAACACGCCTTTTTAGCTATTTTCACTCTTATAAAGACAAGGTTTAAAAACCTAACCCGAAATCCAAAGTTCTTTTCTGTTCTCAACGAACTGTAAGATGCTTTTCATAAACAGATCCCCACACGGAAATTATCTTGAGCAGTTTTGAAATGGCGTTGTTTTTTCTGAAGCTCTGCACACCGTATGTGTGCCCGAGCAGACGGCGACCTTATAAAAGTGCAGTGGCTCTTAAATGTTGTTCGTAACCAAACATCTCTCGGAAATTTTGAGCTGTTTTTAAACGGCGCGTTGACGGCCAGAGCTGTCGCATCCTAGCCATGAGTCTGTTTGCACTCTCTCATGACGGCAGCTGAATTCACGGAGTTGGGAAATGTCGGGAGACGGTATGCTGTGACGTATTTCAGGTCACTTTCTTACCTCGTCATCGCCGTACTGCAAGGTCCAGAACATCGCGGGAATGATGCTTGATCACGACTGATGAGGTTAGTTGGTATTAATTAAAACATCCATCGTTGAAAATGGTTCACTTCCGGAAAATACTCATTCAAATCAGTTTCCGAAATTCAAACAATCATGCTTAATCACATTATTTGAATTATTCTTCAAACAGGTGAGATTTATTCAATACATACGCAATCTCTGGCATCAGCCAAAGTTTCTTGGGTGTCTCACTAACATGGCGCAGATAAAGAGCTAAAATTTAAAAACTGGTTTCACTTAGTTACCATGTAAAAGGGCCGTGTCCAAAGAAGGCAACGGGTTAGGTTATCAGAAACGTGTAAAAAAAATCGGTCTCTAGAAACTTTTCCTTATTGGGGAGTCATATTTCAGAAAAAAATAACCAAGCAATTCATTTTAAAAAAAATAAACACAATAGGTAAATATATGTCTCTCGGCCCCACCTCCTTCGTTCCACCCATTTATATTTATTAAAAATATATACGAATAAAACATTATCTCAAAAAAATGGGTGCGTGTACTTAGGTACGCGCGTGAGAAGTTATACTTATTTGGCATCATTAAAAAATAGTTTTTAATTGCATGCAAAAATAGTGCGTGGAGTCCCTCCGCGCGGAAGAAGTGAAACTTCGTAATGTGAAAATAAAAAAAGGAAGGGGTAGAAATTGATTTTTAGTGAAATCATTCGCACACCGAGAATAATAGGGCCACATCTCAAAAAAACTAAATTTTACAGGAGAGGAATAATTGAATGTTTATTCTTAGCCTCAGCAATCAGGAAGTGCATAATGTCGGCACTGTTTCTATGGCACAAGTCAAAATATGGCCATGGTGTATTCCAACCTACCCTCAGCTGTACGAATAATAAGGCCGCATGTCAACATGTGGCTGTATTATTCTGATTTCTGTTTTACAAATTTAAAATGTAATAAGGACATATCTCATCTCAGGTGAATATTTATTGTACTACATATATGGCCTTGTTTTACCGAATAGATATTGCCATAGGCATTACAAATATACAAAAATATTAAAAAAAAAATTTTTGAGATGTGGCCCTATTATTCTCGTATCAAATGAAACTAATAATACAAAGGAAATAAATTTGTAACGATTAATATATTTATTTTTATATAGAGAGATAGAGAGACACCTATTGAATGTCTATAAAACTAACTTTTTTATGAGAGCAGATTTTCATTAAATAAATCATGAAATCATTCAACGATAAAAGCTGTTTATTTATTTAAGCGGACGGGTTCGCCCCAAGGAGAAAATTGACGCGGCGAGACCTCGTGGACATAGAGAAATGACACACACTCACTATTTATGTGTCTATGAAACATGATTTTTTTCTGCAATTTGAATTGTAATATACAAAAAGGGTATTGAAAATTGAAACAAATATGGCGAAACTACAAACTGTCAGGATCTTTATTTTTTTTTTACTCTCTACTTAGTTCCTTACAATAGCATTCACTCTCGCTCTCTCTCCTTCTATACCCCCTCCCCAGGAGCGTTAAACGTTTAACACAACCTTGTTGGAAGTCGCATTAGAAGTATAACTTCAAAAATCAGATAAACACTTTTCCATTAAAAAAAAAGTACGAAACTTTTTTTGATAGTAGTTTCCAGCTTATGATCATGTTTTTTTTTTTTTTTTAATTTTTGAGGCCTACTTCTGACCTTGCAATACACTTCATTCAAAGACATTAAAAATTTCTCTCCCCTTCCCACCACTCACTTCTAAGAATAGTTGGCACGCATCCGTCACGTAATTATTCAGATCTGGCCACGCATTTGGTTGAAAATCGATCTTTTTAGATCAGCCGCAACGCTCTCTGACGTGGCGGAAAAAAAAAACCTGTGCTGCCTGTTGGCCGCCAATCATGATCATGTGTCGACGGATATAACCTCCACGAACAACAATATCCGAGTGTTTTTTTTTTCCACCCTGAAGAGTTCGTTCCTCGTCTCCTGGGGAAGGCTCGCGTCAGTTGCGCCGTTCATCCCCCAGTGACTCTCACTTCATGGGGGTGGGAGAGCGGTCGTCGTCGACTGCTTCCCAGGGTTGTTTGCCGACGGGTGGGCGTTACTGGGAGAAAGTCTGCGGGGTGTGGCGTGCGGGAAGGTAGCTGTCCCAAAGGGGTAGAAGGCAGGACCTGTTGACGACAGATCCAAACCCAAACCTTTTTCCCTCTCCTCTCATCTCCTCGTCGACCTGTTTTTTTATTTCTCCCCTTCTATTTCCTCCCTTCTCCCCTTCCTTTCTGACACCATCTTTCCTCCCCCTGGCAAAGCAAATATTTACAATTTTCCCCCCTACTCCGCAAGGAGAGAAATAAATCCTTCTGTCGGTTCGGAGGTTGTGTTCGCGCAAATGATTATCGTCACTCAACTTATTTATGTTACTTACTGGTGTCTGACACGAGCGCAGTTTTCGTTTTTTATTTTAGTTTAAGGAGTTTTAATATTGTTGCATTCGTGAAAACCAAATTTGTCCAGTTTATCTGTGGCATTTAGACATGTTATTAGTACCGTAACAGTTTTTATTTGTAACAAATAAGTTTTTTTTAATGTTTACCTTGACATCATTTTTATGATGTGTTTGTAATATCAGGCTAGTTTCTTGAATCAACCATATTTTAAGTCAAAAAATATGGAAAGAAAATTATTTTCAACTTCATTATGTTCATTTACAACATTATTCGTCCATGTGTCAATCACAGAGTTCGTTTTTGTATCAATTTTCCTTTTTAAATGAATGTGTCTTATTAGCCCAGGGAGAAAATCTACACACTGAGCGAGTAAGGTACAAAATTTCTAAGACTTATTAGTGAGGCGATGATAAGGTCGTGTTACTGGACATCGCAAACGAGCAACAGAGTAGGAAATTGTGGTTTCTGAGATTCTGTAGATTCTAACATACAGGTAATTCAGTGTGCGAAATTTTAAACACCCTGCTCATAATGTAAGTACACAAATTTAAGAAGGCTCAGAAAACTACAACTGAAAGACTTATGGGGTGAGTTAAGATGAAATTAGGTTATATTTTGATATACCCGAAAAACATTTAACTTTGCTATGTAGTGATGCATTGAGAGAAAACTGGTGTTACGAATTTGTAAGGAGCGTTATTGTATTAAGCAATAAGTTCATTTTTTATGTTATTTTTCTTATATTGTACCATACCAAAAACGAAAAACTAATTTTTTGGAGAAAAAATTGAGTAATTTGAAAAACATTTTACGTATTTTTTGTGTAATTGATTTAACCACACCAACTTTTCTTTACTTAAAATAGTAGAACAAATTTGAACTAGTCTTTCAGTACTCGAGATACGTCGACTACTGAATCATTTGACGAGCAAAGCGAATTTTTATAAACTTTATAATGAAACAGCTCCAATAACAGTGAAAAACACTTGAAATAATACTATACCTGATTTTCAAAAAAGGAATTTTAATTAAAATACTTCCTATATTATTAAAAAAAATGCACTGAACAGTCATTAATATAAGGTTTTATTTTGCTTTGTGAAGTACGTTTTACTCCATCCACCAACAGACGGGCAGCACCGTGGTTGCACATTTCAGTTTCCATGCGAACTTCGCTCCGTTCACGAAGTTACTCCTAGACAAACGCCGTACACCGATGGCTAGGGACCGGAAAAATTCGCGGGTTCAATGACCTGTAGGATGAACTCCATAGTTCTACGTACTCACGGTCAAATTTAACCCACTCATTGGCTTCTGTCTTGTGAGACGTCCCAACGTAGCAGCCTGTGATTCGATATAGCTTTGGTTGAGTGTTTCTCATTGGCTCAGAGTCATCCAGGTGAGTTGTGAGCCAATAGCAGAGGCAGCACTGAGAAATAACTATTTGTTTTTTAGCCTATCGCGAAATGAATTCGCGAATTTTTCCGGTCTCTACCGATGGCAAATAAGATGTCACACATCCAAAATACTGTGGCCCACGAACGCGAAATCATTCGGACGTCTGACTCTGACTCGGTGAACTGCATGTTAAACATCCTCCCCCACCCCCACACCTTTTTACATGAGGCAACGCCCTCCCCCCTAACCCCCCGGAAAACCCGACAAACTGCAAGGGTCGACAAACAGCGAGCCACCGCGAAGACGAGCAAGCGCGCTGGTTGGCTGTCGACGCGCGCCGTCGAAGTTTAACGGGGCAGGTCGCAACCCTCTCTGCAGCGGGGATGAACAAACATTCCAATGCGTCCGGGTGAGTTCAACCGGCCGCTATACAACTAAATATATTTTTAAAAAAAGAACACTCTTGCACCTTGTCAGAAGTTTGTATTGAAATTCTAACTCAAATATCAAACAGATTAATTATTGAATTTGATTCAATTATTTAAATATTAAAACGAATTCTTGCTAAGCTTCTCGTCGAAATTTCGAAACCCTAAGAGTTTTGACGAACTTAGATTTAAAAAAAAAGTGCAGTGAAAGCATTAAAAAAAAACATTCTGCAAATGTAAAGCAAAAATAAACATAATCAAATGTTTCAGGTCCAAATAAATGCTCTTATTTTGTTTTGCTTTATGTGCTTACATCTTTACTTAAAAATTATCTTTAGTAAAAGGTTCAAAAAATTAAGAAATTACTTTTGCTCGGCGTTAAATCATAGTAGGAAAATTCCGAAAGCTGAAAATATTCAGGAAAAGAAAGATAGGAGAACGAATTAGAAAATAATAATATTGAAAAATAAAACGATATAAACTACATGCAAAAATGAAATCACGTTTCGAATATTCTCCGGAACAATAAGAAGTTCTACTCATGGGACAAAGTTTTGATCAGCGGGGTGTAACTCAAATGGGAGAATTGTGTAGGACATTGTGATCGATTATGATTCCTTGAGTGACAACTTGGAGCGCTAGCGATGAAGACAAACGAAGTGAAATGTTGATAGTTTTTTTTTATTTTGCAAAATGGAAAACTGGAATTCAGATTTTGATTTATGGCAGTGAGCGACTAAAATAAAATATTATTATTGCTTCTCATGGTCGTGTAAAAATTCTCATAATATTTAGCAAAAATGAATCGTAATTATTTAACGGGGAAGAAATGTGCAGCCTTATGGTGCTCGTCAAATTCGAAGGAGGTGAAATTTTTTCGTTTTCCGAGGAATTCAAAAGAAAGGTAAGTTATGTAAAAACTATTTGTGTGCACATATTTTTTTATCACTTGAATACAATAAATATATGCGATCGTGTCCCTTAAAAATTTTCGTGGACCCTGAGAATATGTTGCGAAGGCTCTCTCATAACGTGATGCAAGGTTAGCAACGAACGCACGACACGTTCTTATTTAACTGATCTGATTTCTTCGGGTTTCTTGTTTGCTTATTGCAAAATTTTGTTGGTATCGCGAAACAAAATAGACAGGGTGGGCTCATTTTAGCTTCGTGATACCATTAAAATACATTTCCGAAACAACACATGTTATAAACATTTTACTACGTGAAAAACAAAATATAACTATAATGCTACTTATCATCCACTCACCATTCGTCTTTTAATTTTCCCTTCCCACGTTAATTCATACTCCGACCATAGTTTCTCTTGTTACTACCTCACTTATTTAGTTGCTTTTACATTCATTCTTCTACACAATATTATCTTTCCTAAAGTATGGGAGCTATACTAACCTAACAAACGAACCATAAATTTTTGTTTTTTTTACTGTAGCTGTTGCTACACTGACCTAACAAACCATTAGTAATCTCTTTACGTTTTTTTAATTAAGCTATACTAACATAACAAACCATCCTTTAAGTTTTTAGTTTTTTACTTTAGCTATACTAACCTAACAAACTATTCATAAAGTTTTTTACCACACGAGCTAGTCATATGAAGCCACACATACCCACTAACCTTTCTTAACTTAACAGAACTCAAAATATACTGATATCAATTCCTCTTATAAAACAAAAACTTTGTGTCTTTTCACTTATTATAAATCGCAATACACGTAACGTCGATTTCCTATTCACCACTACGAATGCAAAATTTTTTTCTCTATTCAACAAAATGTCCTCATCACAACACATTTCTTTATTTACTTGTTAATACACGTTAACTTCACATTCACTGAAAGTAATTTATTCAGTTCTCTCCGTTTTTCAACCGCCGCCACGTCTCCTACTTACACCACAATCGTATTTTTCTATACTAATTAATTTCATTGGCTTACGTCCATGACGTCATACATTTCCCCTCCATTTAAATTAAATTATTTACAGGACTGTTGTCTTGGAATCTGATTTAGTATTATTACGGTAGTGTAATTGATTCTGCTGGTCTCCTGTTTAAACTCCACTCTTAGTCCGTATTATAATTTATTGGCCTACTACGAATTCACAAAAATTAATGGAATGTTCTTTTTTTTTTTTTTTTTTTCAGATACAAGAAATGGTCTGATATAGCAAAAAACCCAAAGTTAGATGTTGACCTGATGACGTCTTCTTATCTATGTGCAAATCACTTTGAAAGTAACCAGTTTCGTGACAGTAGCAAGACTACCTTAATTTTTGGAGCGGTTCCAGTAGCAGAGCCCAGTTCTGATCAGCAAATAGAAGAGCCACTACCAACAGGAAATGACAGTGTTATTTCTGAAACATTTGTTCATTCTACTCCCAAATATAGACACAGTTGTGCAACAAAACTTGTATTTACAGAGAACATTGAAGAAACATCAATTAGTGAAACATTGTGTAGTAGTCTTCAAATGCAAATTTCAGACACTTTGCCAAATGTGGATAGTCTCTTAGAGTCTCCTAATGTAAGTGAAGATGCAGATTCCATTAAGAAGAAGAAGAAAACAGTAATGAAAGACATTAATTGTTCACGTTTTAAATACTTGACACCCAGGAAAAAACTGTTGGTTCGAAGATGCCAGAAAAAGGAAAGGTCATTGAAATTGCTGCAAAAGAAGTACAAGGATAAGAAAATTACTTTGGAACAGATGTGTGCTGTAGATAGTGATACAGTTAAACTTGCTGAATATCTTTCAAAATCAGTTTCATTGACAACAGCCCGGTTTATTGCATCTCAGGTTCGGTGTTCCAATGTTAAGTCGCAGGGCAGAAGATGGAGTGACAATGATAAATTACTAGCATTGGTCATTTACAAGAGGTCACCTAAAGCATATGCCTTTTTGAGAACGATATTTGTACTTCCTAGCAAGAGAACGTTGATCAAATTGTTGAATAAAATTCCTTTTTGTGCTGGTATTGATCAACGCATATTTGCATCACTCAAAAGTAAACTGTGCACTGCTGATGCCAGTGATCGTACAGTTGTGTTGACATTTGATGAGATTTCTATTCGAGAACATCTTCAGTACGATGCCACTACAGATAGGATAATCGGATATGAAGATTTAGGGAGTTTGGGCCGAACAGAAAGAGTGGCAAACCATGCTCTTGTGTTTATGTTGAAAGGGTTGAAAGGTAATTGGAAACAACCAGTGGCATATTTTTTCACAAGAGATGGAATGCCAGCTGCAAAGTTAGTAGTGATGATTAAGGATGTTATCGCAGCATGTCATGAAGTTGGTCTGCTTGTTGCAGCAACTGTTTGCGATATGGCTAGTAGCAATGTCAGTGCCCTGAAAAGTATGGGTGTTACAACTGAAAGGCCATATTTTATTTTTAATGACTTAAAAATTGTGACAATTTTTGACCCTCCACACCTGCTGAAATGTCTTCGTAACATGTTGTTCAAACATAATGTTCAAGTTAAAGTGAGAATTGGTGGACAGATGTCAAGTGGGACTGCAAAGTGGCAGCATATTTTAAATGCTTACGAGATTGATAAAAAGCAGACATTCTTCAATCTCCTATACAAATTGACGAAAGAACATTTAAATCCTACTGGCTTCAAAGCGATGAAAGTTTCACTAGCTGCACAACTTTTAAGCCATACAGTTGCTGCGACTATAGAGTGCTTGGTTGCAAATGGTAAGTGCTTTTCATGTTTTCACTGTGTTAGCTGTTGATATCAGTATGTTATGCAGGACATTAAGTTGTAAAGCTGGTAGGCCTTTTAAATAAATAGCATGTGTTGACGTCGCTGCTGCATTAGCAACTTTCAGCTTGAAAATTAGTGCTGATTAAATTACCATACATATTGTGGATAGGCCACTGTTTAGGACAGTTAAATGAACACAATAGTTACCTAAGTGAGTAAATTATTCTTCACCATGTAAGATTTAAAAAAAAAGTTCAGCATATCTAGAAAATGCTGTGTTTTATTTTCAATATATGCATAAATGTGTGATGGCCATTGCATATGCACAGCTAGTATGTTATACATTATGTTTGTGAATATATATGTCTAAATATAAATATTTTTGTGTTGTAGGTGCTATGTCTTCTGAAGCAATCTTTACTGCACATTTTGTCGGCTTCACAAACAAGTTGTTTGATAGTGTAAATGGAAGCAGTATGAAACCATCAGGAGCCCAGGGTTTGAAGTGTCAGTTGAGAAAAGAAAGGGAAAATCTTCATCTCAGTTTTTGGGATGCTGCAGTTGAAGAGGTAGACAGTTGGCAATTTGAAAGATTGAATGCCTACAAGCGTTCATGTAGTAATGACTCCAAATCTGCACAGTATTTTCGTCCGCCTTGTCAAGATGGCTGGATTATCACTCTTCGTGGTTTGAAGGAACTGTGGAGTAACCTTAACGAACAAAACTTTCTGTCTCTTAAGGTAAGATCTGTTAATCAAGATTCTCTTGAACATTTGTTTGGGTTAGTTCGTCTCCAGTGTGGGTCAAACAATAACCCAACAGTGCCACAGTTTGAAGCTGCCCTCAAATCTTGTATTGTAAATGGTTTGGCAACTGAAAAGTTGAAAGGTCACAACTGTGAAGCAAGTGTCACTTCATTTGAAGTTCTTTTAGATAATTTGCATAGCTTTCTTTCCGATACGTGCAGTACGTCGGATGTACCTGTACAAATAGCTGAATCTAATTCCAAACTAGTTGTCCCGAGTAAAGATGTTGATAATGGTATGAGTGTTTTATCAGTTTCATATGTTAGTGGTTTTGTTGCCAGTAAAGTTTTGGATGGAAACACCTGTTGTAACTGTAGGAATGCTCTCTCCACAACAGACCCTCAGGAATACATACACTCAGCAATAATGTTTAGGGAATATTCTGTACAGAAACATGGTTTAACATACCCAACCGAGAAATTTGTTACAACTATTGGCAAAGTAGCAAATTTGTTTGATGATGTTTTGCCATCTGTAGCTTCTAAAGATGGTGTTAGAGAGACCTTTACTAAGGTCATTAAAGAGTGTGTAAACTTCAGGTGGCTGCAGGAAATATGTGAAGTCCACTATGAAGAACTGTGTGAGAAAATATGTTATTCAGTGTGTAGAGTATCACTGCCCTGGTGGTGCAAAAAGAAGAATAGAGAAATTGCAAGAAGAGTAAGTGACAGGAAAACTAAAGATAGGAAACTCAAAATATTACAGCACACATGAACCTTGTTGACACATAGGAGTAGAACATTTCCTAATTGTAAGTATTGGAAGTTGTTTGGAAAAAAAAGGTTCTGTTTATAAAGTGTCCATATTTTTTGCCAAACATCACTTGTCACATTACCAAAATTTGTTGTGGTAGCTTCAGTTCTATCAGAATTACTAACAATTTTTGCAAAACCTTGTGTTCTGAATAAAGGTGCTACTGCAATATTTTTAAAGCAGCTTAAATCTATAAATGTCTAAAATCCGAGATAATTACAGTACACAAGTCAGACTACTGACAGTAATTGATAATACGAGGTTAAACTTCTGAAAACATTTAGTTTATTTAAATACCTACTACGTATTTTTGTCTATCATTAGAGGTTGTTATGACCATTTTCAATCCAGTTAAATATTAAAACAAGATATTCAAATAGTGAAGCATCAAGTGAGAAGATAGTGTACAGGCTGTATATTTATACAATTTAGTGGGTAGTGCCACATATCTGTTATCTGGAGATCAGGATTTTTTTTAACATAAATATTATGTCAATAATATATTTAGCCTGTATTTGAGTGCTTTAACTAGCTGAACTAATGAAGATACTTCGGTGATATAATGAAGTGTAAGTGTTAAATAGGCCTATATCATATTAAACAATTTATTGTTTTTTTTATGTGTGTGTGTGTGTATGTGTGTATAAGTAATTAGGCCCTGCTGATATTTTTCTTTGGATTATATTAACAAGTAACATAATGCCACTTGTAACTGATTGTCGTCACCTGGGCTGCCTCTGCTTCTGTAGATGATGATGATGATGATACTGGAAGTGATGTGCCTGGCGCCAAATAGCGTTGCAAACGTGCGCTAGTTCACGTAGCTCAGGGGTGTCCGTGCCACGTGGCACAGAGGCAGAGTGTGAATTAAGTTTGACTGAGAGAAATGAGAAGTCCGGCAAATGCGTTTTCGGTTGTTTATTGAAAATTCAGACAAAAACGTAGTCAGACCCGCAGCAGAATCGTTCTGGAGCGGAACTCGCCTGTACCCATGTACTTGATACGGTGGGGTGTGGGGCCCTTTTACGATCTTACACTGAAGTCTGTGTGTCCAGCGTGCGCATACATAACTACCCTAACAATTACACTACACAAACAGTTACCCTATACAGATGTACTTCGTCACAGTAGCGCGGACAACCCGCCACGGTTACGTCGGGGCTGAAGGCCCCTACAGTCCCGGTCAAGGTCTGGACAGAGTCCACCTCCAGACGCGGAAGAAAGTTTAATTGAGAGAGTTTACATGTTTAGCTCGTAAGCAACCCAGTGCGGGGTTAGCTGTGATGCACTGAGGCGCCGCGTGGTCAAGATGTTAGCAAAGAAACACAATTTACGTATTACGTGAAACGTCCCACGAGGGGCGCAACATTATTAGGTTACGAGGTCCCCGGGTTATGATGTACTCGGATGGGGTCAGCCACGGAGCCGATGAAAAGCGATTCAGAAGTACTTACACTATTGCAGCTACATGGAAGGTGATAAAATGCGGGAAGACTCCGTGCTGTGCGAGCGGCATCCGACCCCTTGATCCGCTGCCCGACACTACACCCGGCGCGTTTCTTACGCACACTCAGCATCCATGGCCATAACGGGCTATGCGAGCAAGGGGGAGCACCGGCTGCGGCGTCATGATATCACACCTTTTGCCAATGTAATCTTCCAGTTTTAAAAAATTCAATGGAATAACTTAACAAAATTGGTATGGAAAACTCGAAAAGTTAAAAAATATAGTTTCTGTGCCAACCAAAATGATTATTTCCTTTTTATAGGAAGGAACAGTATGTGATGCAGTTATTTGGGAAGGGTAAACACAAGTACTCAAAGATATGTACTACTTGTATAAAGTAAACGCACACACAATTTGGATGACACATATTTCCAAACTGTGTGTGTGTATTTACTTCCTACAAGTACAAATCTGTGAGTACTTGTGTTTCTGTCTTTTTATTATGTAATAAGTTGCCTAGCGGCCTTTGTCACGCCATGATATGAAAATGTAATCATCATTTCATTTGCTACCTGATTATGTATATACTATGACTAAATTGTACTCTTGTACATTCTTGTACATTCTTGTACACAACACTAAATTAAGGTGCAGTAACAATTAACATTTAATTTGAGAAGTGAACACAGCAAAGTTGCATTTTTCATGGATGTTTTACTATGTAACTTAGTTGTATGGTTGAATACTGTATAACTATTATTCATCATAACTAGTTATACAAAATTGAATTTACTTACATATCTTAATTTCATTTGTAAGTAATGGGTGAAAAAAATATGACCACAGATATAGTCCATGGATTGCATATATATAAAATAAATGTAATTAATCATTAAATGTGAACGATAAGAACACACTATTAATTGAAGTAATAATATAGTGTTACATGACAAATAGGCGTAAAACATGAAGCTGTGGAAATGTTTCTTCCTTGTTACCTACCAGACATCATACATAAAATAAAGGACAGCAATTATTTACAAGTTTGTTTTAAAGGTCTAATGTATGCTCAAATTATTGTACATATGTAATTAAATAATAAACTTAAGAAAGTAGTGTGATGTTTTTATCCTTGCAGCAAAATTGATATTGCCAGACTTCGAGTGCTTGCAGATATGGCAAAACTCTACAAATACATCCTATGTCACTATTTAATGTAAATAGACTCTATTGAATTTACTTTGACATTGCCTTTTCTTTTACATGCCAATTTACTTGTGTAATCACAATGCAAATTAATTATATTTTTGTGATCATGATGCTTAAATATGTTGGTAGGAAAATTGTACAGTGTAAGGCATATTTTCATTGCATTTTGAGGTATAAGAAATGTGCTGAACTTATTTTAATATCAAATTGTGTACTGGTTAGTGCTACACGTCCACATTTATAGGCCAAACAAAAGTGTAAGGACTGTCAAAACATTTTCTTATTTTTCATAAAATTCATGAAGAACAATGTAAGTGTAAGTTAGGCTATGTAGGTTATATTAAGGTTTACTTTTTATTATATCTGTCCATCTGTTCTGTTAAATTGGATTTAGCAATTCTTGTGTATGGTTGTATCAAAAGATATGAATATATTCATAGAAGTACTGTCTGAAAATTAAATGATGACAATTGTGTACTCTATTTGTTTAATTATTTTTGTTATATACTCCCTGCATTTTGTTTGATATAATTTTGCAACATTTTTTCTTATGTGTTTCGAAATACATTTGTGCACTGGAACCCAACGAAGGTAGTCAGAATTTCTAATTATAATGGCCGAATGACAATATAAAAACAATTAGGTTAACTTAAAACTCGACATGGCTATGATCACCAACGTTAAATTTTCTATCCCGCAATTCTCCTACATATTTGGCGAGAAGCCACCGATTGCGCCCTCGTGGTGCAGTGATCGACAGACTGGTGAATTCATGCCACTGTTTCCTCCACGCAGAGAGGAGAAGTCACATGACCTCACCGACCAATCACACGCACGCTTTATTCACACTACACATCACAAGCCAATAAGAATACACGACACAGCTTGAAAACAGTTTTCTACACATAGAGCCAGGGACTTTACATTCTCTCTCTCACACACACCGTGAGACAGTAGCTATCACTCAGTTCCAACGACCAGTGGGGAATCCCAGCTTTTGTCTCTGTTGGCAGGGAATCACAGTTTCTATCTCACTTGCACTTACAGGCCTCTTATGACTCTTTCTTTCTTCACATCACCTCAGACACAGTGCCTTGTTCTAGAACCTTATGTAACAGCAATCATAATACAAAATTAAACTTATTTAGAAAAACCTGAAAAAGTAGGCCAAAATAGGTAAAATTCCAGTACAACGACTTATTTGTGAATAATTACATAAAAAACAGTAATGATTAAAAATGTCTGTTAAAATACAAAGCACATTCTTAAAACACATAGCATGTGTAATATCAACCATTAAATATATAAAAATGGGAAAAGTATTTTTATTGAGACTTTTTAAGAATTGTTTACATTCATGAAAATAGTTAGAAGAATATTTAGCTAGGAGGGCAGAGGCAATGTTACATACTTCAGACAGTGGTATGGTGAAATTTCCTTAAAGTCGTGACTCGAGGAACTCCGCAATAGGTAGATTAGTATAAATCTACCTAAAATTAGATAAGTGTGTTTAAAAATTCAATTGGTAATGAGTAATCACAAATGACTGCATGAACCCCAAGAAAAACTGTTTACATCAATAAAATGTATATTCGAGTAATGGTACTTCAGCCATAAAATACTACAGTGTAATTAAATTTTCAGAATATATATTTAATATAAAAAATATATAATAATTATATATATAATATAATAAATATATATAATATAATAAAAATATATATTATTTACAAGCACTTGTATGCTTGTAATTTTTATGTATATATAAAAAAAGATTCACTTAAATATAGATATAAATATATATATGTATATATATATGTGTATATATATATATAAATTTGTAAGTTAATCTGTTTTACATATACATAAAAATTTAAAGTATATGAGAGTTTGTAAATAATTAATATGTTACATTTAAATTTATGAATAAAGCATAATTTGGAATAAATAGTAATTTGAATTTCCCGCCGCCAGTGCCGTTTTTTTTTGTTAGTAGCGCGAGTGACAACTTGGAGCGCTAGTGTCGAACATAGCGCACAGAAAATAGCATTGAGTTTCCCATCTTTCCGTATAGGTGGATAATCCTTGGTTTTGATCGAGCTTTGCAGACCCCACGGAGAGGCACGACAAGCCAAAGTAAACAAAAGAATTTTTTTTCCCCTCTATCCCACGGGGTTCCACTGTTTACGGAATGGCCACGCTCGATAAAAGCTAAAAGCTGTTTGTCCCTTCTCCCACTCCCCCCGCTCTTTCCACCTGTTCCCTCACTCCTCCACCATCCAGCAACCTGCCCAACAACAAACCCTCTTCGCCACCCCTACCCGATCTTTTCCGAGGCGCCCTGGACTGCTTTTACAGTAATTTTCCCCGTGCTGTTAGTTCCGGCAGCGCGTCGCAGTTTGCAAGAAACGCCTTTTTTGCCTTCCGCTGCGAAGAATCGCTTAACCTCCACAATCTCGCACAACTACAGCACTCCTTCAACCTCCACTTTCACGCTTCGGTATTAGGAAAAAATATCCATCGTCTGGTACAAAAAGTTTTTTACGTTAATCTTATAAAATAAGTACATTTTAAGTTTCTAAAAACATAATAATATTCTTAATTTAATTTTTTTTATTCCTCCATGTGTCACTTCTTTAGTTATTCTCCAGGAGGTATAAGTCTATTCTCGTGGCAATTGGTTAGCAAAACAAACCCAGTGCTGTATAATGGCAAACACTAGTAGTTTTTTTTTGATATCTTGGAAGGAGATAGCTGGCGAGATTCGTAAAAATGCCATCACAAAGTGAGAATCTTTACACAAAAACTTGGCTTTGAAATTCCCTTGACCAAAAAGAATTGTTCTGTTTTCCATATGGAATCGAGATTTGGTTTGTCGTTTGCTCACACCAACTTCCTTACTTGTTATCTCCGTGATTTTTCTCCAATGAAAGGATTGTTTGAAAAATATAATTACAATATTAGACCACAATTTAGAGATCTTATAAAATAAACCAGCAGTATTAGACCACAATGTAAATCTTACAAAATGACGTTAAATTTTGAGGGTGGGTGCATTAAAACATGAAGCAAATAATAGAAATTTAAATTTATAATGCAGTCAGTTGTCGAATTTGCAAAAGATTAATTGCAATGATTAAGATCATGACTCAAGCATACTGTGTTCGTTCGTCATATTGTCGTTGTATCGTCCAGATTATTTGTTTAGTCTCACTCCTGGATTCATCTGTGTGTAGCTGTTTTTTCAGGTGATATTTTTCTTTTGTTAACATTCACCGTTACAACAACTGTCTCTTCGTTGTCAGCGCACTGTGTTCGTATGTGTTAAAATATTTTCTACACTGAATTCCTTTCACAGACTCCTTTATGTTGTCCAAAATGTGTGACATTTGACATCACTTGATACTGGAATTTTTTCCCGTGGGTTTATGTTGTCAGATCCTGACCTTTTTCCTCTGACAACTGGCGTTAACTAGCAATGGCGTATGTACAAGATATTACGTCAAATATAAACCAGATAACTGCATAAACAAATAATGTGTAGTCTTATTTATTTTACAGTGTGATATGACGTTACTTCTCAAAATAATTTTATTTATATTTCTTAACAGACGATTTTTTTTTCGTTTTCAAGAAATAAAAGTGAGTTATATAAAAATTAATATCTAGAACACGAGTAAAAAATTAACCGAAAAACTTAAAAGTTAAGTGAATATAAATATAAAAGTAAAAATTGTGAAGGAATTATTTTGAAACATTTAACGGAAAAGTAAAATTCTCTACAAGCCATCATACCTCAGGCCACAATATATGTACCACTTGATAAAATGGTATGCTATTTACCGTACCTTAACTCCTGAAACATATTTCGGTCAAACCAAATACAGGTTTTTTTTTTTTTTTTCATTTTGAAGTGATATTTACAGAGACGGTCGTACAAATATTTTTTTTTTCCTTGGATTATAGATCAAACATCTGTGAAACTTAGTTACAAATTGATCTTCAAAGTGGTATAAAACTTTATTGTATTATCTATTTATCATAATTTTTTATTAAAATATAAAAGAGCCCCGAAATTGTTTTTTTTTTAACACAAAATCACTTTTTAGGAACCCCGTTATCATCATCAAAGTTATCAGCAGTTTCCTGTGTTTGCGGTCTTCTATCTTTGGTGTTAAAGACCCGTGCTAAGCTTCCACTGCTGTGTCGGGCCGAGAGCGGTGTTCTCTGGTTTCCTTTAACCCTTAATGAGGGAAGGCTCCCTTGACTGGAAAACGTACACCCTTATATCGGTCCTTCTCGGCTTGAAACTCGCCCACTGAGGTGCTCGCGTGAAATTGCTTTCAATTAAGGTTGCGCTTCGAGTCTCTGGTATTTCACGATTACCACTGTTGTGGTCGGCTAAATGATACCTTTCATTTTTTTCTGATATTGTTTCTTCTCTTTCATAACCAATATTTGCATGGAAGTTTGTATTTTTAGCGGGCCTCATCCTGAGTTTGCTGTGTGCACTCTAAATATCTCTCTTTCCAATACACTAGTTCTGCCATTAGCGTTGCATTTCGTCCGGTAAAACTACATCGAAAACAATACTTTAAGCGAAACACTAGAGTGTGTTCCTGTGAAAAAAAATTGTCACGGTGTTTTTTTTGTTTCGATGTAATAAAAAAAAGGTTTTCAACTATCTGAAATAGTTATTAAATGTAATACAATAATTAAATTAGGTTATGTAAGCGGTACATACATAGTAGTATTGGTAGATGTGTATGGTAATGATAGAAATGGGAGCTCATCGTATATTGGTTGCACTTGGTTGTGAAAAAAATGTGGTTTTATTGTTATATATCCGGCTCCATTATCGTAGCGAGATTAAATAAACACTGGTTTTTAGTTCTAATGATAAGCTTTTAAATTGGTTTAGCATTTTTTGCTAGATAATCGAGCCATAGAACAGACAAATATTCAATAATAACATAGAAATTCAATAAAAAATAATTAAGTAATAAACTATTTTAATTCAAACTATTTTTGACTCGATAATAAAAAAATATACCTAATAATACAAATTTGTATGGATTAAGTGCGTGGTTTTTGCTAAAAATAAATAAGTACATTTAAGTTCTTATTGTATTAATATACATTATTATTTTGCTATGTTTAAAAGGTTCTAACCAGGCATCGGGGGGCATACCTGCATAGAACATATATTTTACTGTATTAATTTGCCATTTCAGGGTTTTGATTGGTTGGTGACATCCTGTTAAACACCTTACGTTTAATCTTTATAACTACTGGCATTTATTTATATTTATTGTAATAGTTTTATGTTTTTTTTAATATATGATTATGGAAACAAAATAGAAACAGCTGAAACACAAAGAAATTCAAAAATAAAAATAAAAATAAATAAACAAACGGTAAACCTCCTACAATTTAGGTTTCACTCGCCGAGTTAGTTTCTTCATTTCCTTATCATTAATGTTAATTAATGAAATTTACTGTTAAATAATTCCCAAAGCTCTTTTGCATTGGTAATTGGGCTAGAAACACACTAACCAGATTAATACTTAGTTCTTTGGAATGTAAAACGCTATAATAATTAATTATGATCACTTTCATGACATAGTACAGCTGTTAGATCATGATTAGCACATTTGTGAAACGCATCTTTAACATTGTGTGTTGTTTAGGAAAATATTTAAATGATGATTTTGAAAGAGCTACATTTCCTTTTCGTTACTTGCAACGAAACAGTATTGATTCAAACCTTTTTGCCAAATAATGCTTATATAAATAATTTAAAATTTTTGGCTCGGTTTGTGCTATAACACGATTTAATTGAAACACTTCCATGAATAATGTTTTGCTGCTACAAAAAAAAATACAAAGCGTGATTTATTTAGGATTCAGTATTTACTTAATATTTGAAAATAACAGCCTTTGAAAAATATATATACATATATACTATATGTACTCACGTATTACCTATCACTGGCAAAACAGTACGCGCCAACAGTAAAATTATTTAAATTTTACCATTACGTATGTGCACCAGGTAGACTGGTACTTCTGTGGTCGTGAATTAGCGTTGGGGGGGGGGGGGGAAGGTTGTTCACTAACCTTTACCACTTAAGAATTCCAGCATTACCTTTTACCTTCCTCCTAACAACACTATTAATCACTCGGTATTCTTTAATCCCGGTTCGATAACGAAATAAATTTTAAGGCTAAAGGAAAAAGCAACAGAACAATGTAGCCTCCTTGACACTCAACTTTTGCAAAGAGAACAGCCACAAATTTTACAAAATTATCATTAAGTTACATTTTGTTTCCGCATTCACAATAGCTTTCTCTAGCTCACTAAAAGTCCGGATTGTTTTAAAAACACTTATTTTTAACAAATTAATAATTTTGAATTGCAGATAAATAAATTATGAATATAACTTTTTTATTGTAAAACCTTAAAGGTTTATTTTGCTTTACGAGTTATGTTGTTTACTTATATTGCTAGTAATTATTATCTTCTACACAGAGAGAAATGCAAACAATCTTTATTGAAATTCATATGATAATAATTGTAGTTCTTAGATATTTAATACTTACATAGTCCTTAAGACATTAGCACATAAATGTTTTATTACATTAATGAATACTGTCATGATTTTAAACTCTGTTTAATGCTATTTTTTTCTAATTTAGCTACTATGAACAATATAATAAACTCCAGAAAGTTATTTTAGGAATATTTGCTTATCTTTCTCATATTTCACGTGTTACTTTATCTCAGTTTTGTTAATTTTTTTCATCGTTCCATCATTTTATCTCGATAGTTAAGTTCAGTAGCGAGTTGACGTCATCTTCAAAACCCAACCTTTAGGTTACGGCAGTAGCTTGAGAGATAATATGACCATATATCTTAGAGAATTGCCTCGAAAATATTTGTCAATTAATTCTGTCAATGGAGTATATTTTATGATGTTTGAAACCCTCCTAATGTGTGAACTATGTCTTTAAAAAAGTAAAATTTGTAATATTTCGTGTTAAAAATTTTAATTGCATTCAAACTATTGAAACCAATATTGCGTAACTCTGTTCCTATTTGAATATAAACGGTAACTAAGTGATTCATTTGTCATAATAAATCAGTAACATTATAATTAGTCCGGTCAATTTAGACATCCGAGGGTACAAAAATTCGCACCCAGCTGAAAATTGGTAGGAAAGTTCAAAACACCATCATAAATGTAATCTAAAAAGTCCTCATCAATCCGATTCCTGGGAAAAATTTTACTCGGTGTCAAAGGTCACAAAAACGGGTTTTTCACGATTTTCAGCAAAACGGTAATTTTTATCATAAAATTAGCTAAGACAAAAATTGTAGATAAGATAATTATCTATAAAAATGTCTAAATACTTTTTTTCCTAAGAGCCACCAATTTTTATGTATAACGATTCAAAAAGTTGAAAGAGTTGTAATCGTCATAATATGCACACGTTTACACGCTACCTTTGAGGTAGTGTACTTAGCGCGTTTTTTTTTTTAATGTGGTTTATCCGGTAGGCCTATTCCACGGAACTGTTGTAATTCTGTTTAATTTGAAACTATTGAATAATTAAAGATATTGGCAAGGGTTGAAAATGATAAAAGTGATAAAAGCGGTGTAAATTGAAAAAAAAAAGGAAATTTATCAATCTGATTCATAATTCTCTAATACTTCTGCTTCCTCTTCTCCTTGTTCTTCTTCTTCGTCCTGGGTGCAAGTAAATTGCCCCAAAAATTAAACATAGCATATCTCCTCGTTAGTATCAAATGAATCTTCAATTGTTGGTGATTCAACATTGGAGCACGACCGGTCTTGACAATTTTTACATGCTACAGAACAAAACAGTCCAACTTTTTTGCAACCACATTCAGCACTACATTCCATTTTACAATTGCAAAAAAAAAAATTAAGTTTAGCAGTTTATCCGGCGCAGATTGGAGTAAAGTTTGAACTGGTTCTAATGTTTTGTCGACCAACTTCCAACCCCAGTCTTTTGAGTCTAGCTGATACCCAAGCCACACTTAAACTTGGTAATATACCCGATGTTAAAGTTACACTGACCGATAGATAAATATTTTTACTTGTATTACAGCTTCAGTGATGTATACACATGGTGTATACATATTATGACAATTACAACTCTTTCAACTTTTTGAATCGTTTTATCTCAAAAACGGTGGCTCTTAAGAAAAAATCTATTTAGACATTTTTATAGATAATTATTTATCTATAATTTTTGTCTGGGCTAATTGTATGATAAAACTTACCGTTTTGCTGAAAATCGCGAAAAACCCGTTTTTGTGACCTTTTAATCCGAGTAAATTATTTTCCAGGTATCGGATCGATGAGGACATTTAAATAGATTTAATTTATATTGGTGTTTTGAGCAATCCTAACAATTTTCAGCTGGGTAACTTCACTCCAATTTTTTTGGTCTAATTTGACCGGACTATATTACGTAGGATAAAAAATTACATTATTTATTCTTCTTTGATACGAATTAAATTTTTCCTTGTACAATAACGTGCTCACCTTCTACATCTCGAACTTATGGCAAACTTGTGTCTTAGGAATGATCTCCAAGTATCCTAGTGCCTAGAAAACAAGTAGGCCTACTCGTATACCAGCTTAAGTGATTAGTGTTTAAAGCGTGGTTTCACTGCCATTCTTGTACATGCTAAGTGCAAACATTGTACAGTGAACTCTTCATAACATTATTAGTAAAGAAGATTTGTATTCTTTTTAACGTGTAGAATTATTTCAACGCTGTTTCAGTTATCAATTTACACAGTTAATAGTCATAATTGCGTTTTAAAAATATTAAAATGTTATTTTAGATACATAAATTGTGTGATCTTTTGACTACAACCTAAAACCTGTTTTATGCATATCGTCTACCATCTTTATTGCACACCAGCAATAATTGTAATAAGTGATTACTTTCTTAGTTTTTTTTAATAATTTGTTCTCAAACAAGAGGTTTGCGTGTACTAATATTAAAACGATAAGTTTCTCGAGAAAACGTAGTTGCACTGCAAATGATGTTAAGAACATCTCTCTAATTTTAGGGGAGCAGGAGATTTTTCTCTGCGATTAACGTTTGTCTCTTTTTTTTCCAGCAGCAAAGGAGTCCGTTGATGCTGCTTTATCTTGTGCGTGAAAATCTCCAGCTGCACGATAATGAGATATTTTTTGTCTCCCCCCCCCTTTCCACTCTCTCTCTATCTCTCTCTCCCTCTTTGTTCCTTCTCTCACCCCTGTCTAGTGTCTATAAAGTTCATACTGGATGCACAGAGAGCATGCGTTTTGGTTCACACGGGAATATCATCTGCTGTTATCTAGGAACAGGAGCACTTTAACAACCAACCAATCTGGTTTCATTTGATTCTGTTGACTCGGGTTTCCACCGTGGAGCTCTAAATTTAATTTAACGTATTGTTTTTTTTAAAGAATCACATATTTTGAGCATTTTATAACTTAAATAATCTCTCTATAATAATAAAACGATAGAGTTTGTATGTTGGTCTGTAGTTCATGCTACGCGGGAACTAAAAGGCTTAGTTCCGTGAAATTCGGTAAGTGATGGTAGGTGGGACCTCGCACGGATTTATTAAAAATTCATTAATATTTTTTACAGTTTTTTTTTGTTCTTGATTCTCTGGCTATTTACATTGGCCATGCTATATGCACTTTCGAAACTTAATCTAGTCGTTCTGATAGTATCTTAAACATAGTACTGACTCAGTATTAATGAAATAAATATTTTAGGCCCTTAAATTTTTCTGTAGGATCTAAGATGGCGGTTATTTTTATTTTATTCCGGTTATCTTGGTTGTAAAGGCTTCTGTACTAAGCTAGTTTTTTTATAATTTTGGTTTGAGGCGGGTCAGTGACATTTATAATTAGCAGAGTCCTGCATGAATAGTGCCATAGCGAAGCACGGGTATATTAGCTTTTATATATGCTGTATATTAAAAAAATAGTTCAATTAATGTTTGATTTTCGCGACAAACAAATACTTTTCAATTACTTTCATCAATAACGTTTCACATGCCTAAAAATTTTACAAAGATAGAACTAATTTTTTTTTTTTTTTTTGGTAGCGTTGAGTGAACTGGAAACATATCATTGAACCTGTTAAATTTTTGCCTACTATTCACCCAGCCTTTTATCGTCGAAGGTCAATAAATTTAAAAAAAAAAATTAACGTGCGAAATATTGCCTGTGGCTTTATTTTTATCTCCTCCTCCCATGCAATGTTAAAAAGTCGTTTTGCCTAAAGTCATTTGGTATGCAAAAAAATATTCTTCATCAAGATGACTGAAAGATTAATGATTTTGCAAAAAAATTAAAAAAAAGACTTCATCAAATGTTAAATACAAGTGACTCCACTGGATATTTTGTGTGGCCCGAAATACGTCTCGAGCCACTGTTAATATTTCACCTCAGGGGCGGTAGTGCTTGCTTAGCGCTTCGCCTCCGTGTTCGTTTCAAGTGCGCTTGTAGGGGTTGTTGTGCAGTTACGAGGCGAGGCTAAGTCGTCAGCCATGGAGAGGGCAGTTTGCATAATGCACGCAACGACGCCCTAGCGCAAAGCGCGTTCGTACGCGGGCGCCTTTAACTCCGGGGCGATTTCCAAGTCGGCGCTAGCCAAACCAACAACCAAACCTTTTTTTTTTTGCTTCTTTTTCTGTCTGCTCGCGGGTGACTCGCTAATGTCTGGCATAAAATTTTTTTTATTACGGGCCTCTTAGCTTAGCGGACGTGCGTGAGGATTGGGAAGAGGGGGGGAAGGGTTAGGAGGTTATTCCCACGAGCAATATTCCACCTCGCTTCCTGGTTGTCTGCGAGAAAATATTGCCCTTCTAGTGGAAGTTTGTGGGCTCAAGTTTCGTGCGAGGAAATACATCAGACACCACGTTTATTTTTTTCTTTACTTTTGCGTGTCGTTTCGACAACATGTCTTATTTAGAACCCCAAGTACGCGGGAAAAAAAAGTTTAGTATATATTTGCACCTTTCTATCAAAAGTATAAAAAAATAATTTATTTATATACATATATATTTACAATTATTTGTGACAATAATTTAGGTAAAGACAACTTCTAGTTTATAGGTAGCTTTATTTAAACTCAATACCGAAATGAGACCAAAAAAATCCAGTAACATTGGTTGTCCTTGTTTGTAATTTATTTTTATAACTTAAAGCTTTATTTTCAAATATATAATAATCTAACTTACTCAAAATCAATTTAACTGTTTTTGAATTAAAGGTATTTATTATTTATTTTAAAAAAATAAAATTAAAATTAAATTTTTTATCATCTTAAAAAAACCTTTGAAGTAACATTAAAGAACAATCGTGTAAGAGAGATAATGATAAATAATAGTTTGTATCAACATAAAATTAATATTCCGCTGAAAAATGAAGTGAAAACGGCAAACATTGGAATTGAAGTTCCAACCGATCTTCAGTGTTTTATATCCGAACGGAATTGACCAGCTTAATGTGGCCTGACATTTCATTCCATGCCTCGCATGCTGTTCGCAATCATCATGTCGCAGTCGAGGACTATCGCGATGCCCTGCGACACATAATTGCCAGCGGATCGATCAACGACCCGCTTTTGTGTCGGCGGGAGCGACGGGTTTTGGTAACCAACAACACGCCAGCACGCCGATCGTACCTCCGCTGCGTTTCTATAGCGCGTCTCACCC